>NW_028270140.1:14614103-14918334 GCF_037043375.1 Chiloscyllium plagiosum
AATTAACGGAGTATGTCAGTGAATTGTATGGTTTAAGGAGATTACAGAGGTAAGAAGGGGCATTTGAACGCAAGGATGAGAATTGACAGTTCTGAGAGGAGTCGCCAGACTCGAAATGTTAACACTGCTTTCTTCCCACAGTTGCTGACAGACTTGCTGAGCTTTGCCAGCAATTTCTGGGGTTTATTTTCAGATCTACAGCATCCGCAATTCTTTGTTCTAGTTTGACAACTGAGATGTGGCTTAGACAGGAATCAGTCTAAGTTAGCAAATAAAGGGTTGATGGTTGCACAGAATTTGTTATGAATTAGGACACTGGCAGCAGTTCTGTGGATCAATCCATCTTTATGGAGGGTAGAGTTTGGGACACTGGCCAGGACAATGTTGGAAGAGTCAAGTCTAGAGACATGTTGACAGTTTCTACAGCAGGAGAGCTGAGACAGGGGCAGAGTTGGGTGATGATACAGAGATAGAACTAGGCAGCCTCAGTGGCGACATGAAGATGTGATTTAAAGTTGGGGTCAGATATAACACTAAGGTTGTGAACAGTCCAGCTCAACTTCAGTTACTCGGGAGAGGAATAGACTCAGGGGCTACGTATAACCACAGCACAGTGGCTCAGTGGTTAGTACTGCTGCTTCACAACGCAGGATCCCAGGTTCAATTCCAGCCTTGGGTGAGTGCCCATCAGGGGTTCCTCCAGGTGCTCTGGTTTGCTCCCAGATTCCAAAAATGTGCAGGTTAGGTGAGTTGGCCATGATAAATTGTCATAGTGTCCAAGGAATTGTAAGTTATCTGTGTTAGCCATGGGAAATGCAGGATTACAGGGTAGGGGGGTGCATATGGGTGGGATGCTCTTCAGAGAGCTGGTATGAATTTGATGGGGAAAATGGCCTACTTCCACACTGTAGAGATCCTATGAACATACGGAGCAAGAATAGGCCAATCAGCTCCTCAAACCTGTTCCATAATTCAATAAAATCAAAGCTGATCTGATTGTAACATCCAATGCACATTTCCACTTACTCAATAGCCTTTCAACTCCCTGTTAACAAGAATGTCTCTAACTTTTCTTTAAAAATATTTAAAGGCTCTGCTTCCATCAGAATATTCCCAATCCTCAGAGAGAAATATTTTCACCTCATCTGTTTTAAATGGCCAACTCCTAATTTTTAAACCATGATCTCTGGTTCTAGATTCTCCCATAAGAGGAAACATCTTCTACATATCCAACCTGTCAAGACCCTTCAGGATGATATATGTTTCACA
The DNA here is from genome assembly GCF_037043375.1 of Chiloscyllium plagiosum. Taxonomy (NCBI): domain Eukaryota; kingdom Metazoa; phylum Chordata; class Chondrichthyes; order Orectolobiformes; family Hemiscylliidae; genus Chiloscyllium; species Chiloscyllium plagiosum. Next base: position 14,615,373 of record NW_028270140.1, read on the forward strand.
CAAGCCACCACTTACTCTTGCAATCTCCAGTGGACGCAAGCCTAGCCTGTCTAATCATTCCATTATTAGTATTAATCTGGTTAACCTTCTCTGTATCGCCTCCAATGTATTTACATCCTTTCATAAATAAGGAGACCAGTGTTGTACATAATACTCCTAATCTAGTCTAATCAGTACCCTGATGCATAATCTCCTACTTCTGCCCTCAATTCTCCTATAAATTATAACTTGCTATTTGATTGAATATTTTCTTAGTTACTTTTGTACCAATGTACCAATCTTTTGTGAATCATGCATAAGGACACTCAGATCCTTCTATAACACTGTACTCTGCGATCTCTTTCCATTTAAATAATATACCTTTAAAAAAATTATTCCTTTCAATATGGACAGTTTCACATTTTCTCATATTATACACTACTTGCCACACTCGCTTATCTTAACAATATACCTTTGTAATGTCCTCATGTTTTGTTCAGAATTTGCTGTTCTACCCATCTCTGTATCAACAGCAGATTTGGCAACCATAGCTTCAATTCCCTCATCTAAGTCACTTAGATTACAAAAATTGAGATCCTTGCGTTGATCCCTGTGGCATACATTCAATGGATAAGTGCCAAAGGCTTTCAATCTTGGTTATAAAGAAATTCCTGAGCTTCTTTTTGGCGGTGAGGGTGGAGGGGAAAAGCAGAGAATAGAAGCCAGGAATTACTTTTTCATTCAGCATGATAGAACATAGAACATAGAAGAATACAGTGCAGTACAGGCCCTTTGACCCTCGATGTTACGCCGATCCAAGCCCACCTAACCTATACTAACCCACTATCCTCCATATACCTATCCAATGCCCGCTTAAATGCCCATAAAGAGGGAGAGTCCACCATTGCTACTGGCAGGGCATTCCATGAACTTACGACTCGCTGAGTGAAGAACCTACCCCTAACTTCAGTCCTATATCTACCCCACCTTAATTTAAAGCTATGCCCCCTTGTAATACCCGACTCCATACGCGGGAAAAGGTTCACACTGTCAACCCTATCTAACCCCCTAATCATCTTGTACACCTCAATCAAGTCACCCCTAAACCTTCTTTTCTCTAATGAAAACAGCCCCAAGTGTCTCAGTCTTTCCTCATACGATCTTCCTTCCATACCAGGCAACATCCTGGTAAACCTCCTCTGCACCCGTTCCAGTGCCTCCACATCCTTCCTATAGTATGGCGACCAAAACTGCACACAATATTCCAGATGCGGCCGCACCAGAGTCTTATACAACTGCATCATGACCTCAGGACTCCGGAACTCAATTCCTCTACCAATAAAAGCCAGTACGCCATATGCCTTCCTCACCGCACTATTTACCTGGGTGGCAACTTTCAGAGATCTGTGTACATGGACACCAAGATCCCTCTGCTCATCCACACTACCAAGTATCCGACCATTAGCCCAGTACCCCATCTTTTTGTTATTCTTCCCAAAGTGAATCACCTCACACTTAGCTACATTGAATTCCATTTGCCACCTTTCTGCCCAGCTCTGCAGCTTCTCTATATCCTGCTGTAACCTGCCACATCCTTCCTCACTGTCAACAACTCCTCCGACTTTCGTATCATCCGCAAACTTGCTCACCCAACCTTCTAACCCCTCTTCCAGGTCATTTATAAAAATGACAAACAGCAATGGTCCCAAAACAGATCCTTGCGGAACACCGCTAGTGACGGCACTCCATGAAGAAACTTTGCCATCAACTACTACCCTCTGTCTTCTTCCATCCAGCCAATTCCTAATCCAAACCTCCAACTCACCCTCAATGCCATATTTCCGTATTTTCTGCAGTAGCCTACCATGGGGAACCTTATCAAACGCCTTACTAAAATCCATATATACCACATCTACCGCTTTCCCCTCATCAACCTCCTTCGTCACCTTTTCAAAGAATTCAATAAGGTTTGTGAGGCACGACCTGCCTTTCACAAAACCATGCTGACTATCCTTGATCACATTATTCCTATCCAGATGTGCATAAATCCTATCCCTTACAATTCTCTCTAAGACTTTGCCCACATCAGAAGTGAGACTCACCGGCCTATAGTTACTAGATCTGGAATAGTAAGTAGTTTTTGCAGGTGTCAGTGGAACCCAATTATTCTTTGTGTGGGATGACCAGAACCAGTGGTGAATGTTTGCCATATTCATTCCCCTTGACCCTAAGGAAACCGATTTGAGAGCCAGGGCAGGACAGGGGTTTTATTTCAGAATACCAGCTTCAAATTCATATTCTTTTTAGAATAGTGAATTTATTTTCTCAAACTGCCACCATAGGATTCTACACTCATTGTTTCTGGATTATTAGTCCAGTAACTTAAACGTTTCCGCTTGAATATACAAATTAGGAGCTGAAGTATGTAATTCATTCCTTTGAACCTACCCCACCATTCAATATTAATACTGTTCATAACATAATGCTGTGTTTCGAATTCCACTTTGCCATCTATCTTTGATAACCTTTTATTTCCTTGTCTAACAACAATTTATCTTAAAAATATTCAATGACTCCACTTCCACCTTCTCATGGGGCAGAGTTCCAAAGTTGCACAATCCTCTGAGAAAATCTTTCTCCTCACCTCTATCTGTAAAGGGTGGCCCTGAATTTTGAAGCAGTTTCCTCTAGCTCTGGATTCAACCACCATAGTAAATATCCCTTTCAGATCCATCTTGTCAAGTCTATTCAGGATCTTATATACTTCAATCAAGTCCTCTCTCAGGAGAAAGTGAGGACTACAGATTCTGGAGATCAGAGTCAAAAGGTGTGGTGCTAGAAAAGCACAGCTGGTCAGGCAGCATTCGAGGAGCAGGAGAATCAATGTTGCGAGCTTAAGCTCTTCAACAGCTGTGCTTTTCCAGCACCACACGTTTTGACTCGTCACCTCTCACTTGCTTGGTGCAAACCAGTCTGGCTAGTCCAACCTTTCCTCTTAAGTCTCACACCAGGTATCAGTCCAGTGAACCTCTTCTGAACCCATCTCTTTCCTTAAATAAGGACACCAAAACTGCACACAGTATTTGAGTTCTGATCTCACCAATGTCCTGTGCAAATGAAGCATGTCATCCTTACTTTAAGTTCCATTATCTTATAATAAAGGATATTGTCCCATTAGCTTCTTCTTCACTCACTGTACCTATATGCTAACGTATTGTGGCTCAGGCGCTAGAATAGCTAGATCCCTCTGTGCCTCATAATTCTGTAGTCATTCTCCATTTAAGCAAAACTCTGCTTTTTAAAAAATTCTTCCTGCCAAAGTGAACAACTTTACATTTTCTCACATTATACTTCATCTGCCAGACTTTTAAACTGGCACACTTGCAGCAGCTCCATCTATTCATAGACATTTCCTTCTAACTCAGTGACACAATGTCTTCCTGGGTCTTACAAGAGCTTTCCAAGATGGGGTTTTGGACTTGAAATACAGTATAGGCAGCACCATGCATACACGATAAGTAATAAGCTTTTGGGGAAGATAAATGGGTGAATGATTGAAGAGCCACCAAAAGCAGTTTGATACAATGCCTGACCAGGGGCAGGGTTCCCCTACACAGGCCAGATATTTAATGCCTTGCTTGGCTTACCTTCAAATGTTTTTTACTGCTTGCTACCTGAGCTCTAATCTCATGGAAGAAATCATTCACTTGTTATTGAACCCAGTTTAAAACAATGGAATGAAAATGTGGCAGGTTTTATAATAATCGAGAAGTCCTACAGTTTGTTGCCTGGTACTGAGACTGAAAATTAAACTAGAAGATATAATGAAAATATATCCTTTATAGTAACAAAGTTGAGATACTTTTAAGTAAAGAACAAAAATGTAGGTAGCAAAGGCATCTCATAATATTGACATGTAATTGAAGAGAGATTGTATGAACGGTAGAGAATAACATTTCATTAATGATCTTTTAGTCTCTCTCTCTCAGCTGCTGCTGTTGATGTGTGCAGTTTGGAGAAGAATTGCAGCTGCTGTAGTTTAAGCATTATCAAGCCACATTTCCCAAATTTGCCATTCATTAGAATGCTGTGTGCAACCTGTACCATGGCAACAGAAGGCTCAGACGTACAGACAGGTCATAGTCATTCATGTTCTCAATTGTAGTGATAATATATTAAAAGGGACTTGCAGTGCAGTGTTGAATGAGATCCAGCATGTATAGGCTACAGTTGAGAACCCAAAGTGATATAAAACACTGTTTGGGCTCACTGGAGTCAGACTATGAGCTCCAAAAGTGATGCTGAAGGTTGGAGTCAAGGCTGAGATCGAGCTCCCAGTGAGGAGAGATTCATCAAGAGGCAATGAAACTATGGATTGACTAACTCAGACAGGGAGGCTGCAGCTGTGCAGCACCAGCTCACAGGATCCTGCACAGAAATGAATGTTTGTTTTATTGAACATATAGCGGAAGAGAAAGTGAGAGTTAAATGATGTGAGAGTTAAGGTTTTGAGTGAGATCTGATGGATTCCAGCTGGCCAGAGTTTATCATGGTTATTACATTCCAATTAGGGAGATAGTTTTATGCTGAAATTCTTGAGGCATTTGCAAAGGACACTTGACACTGTCAAAAAGGAAGTTTATGAGCCATTTGGAATAAGTACAGAACATTAACAAAACGATTTTTGCTTCATGACCTTTTTTATAGGAAGGCTTTATCAGTTTTTTTTGAAAGTATTATTGCTCATAACTAGCCACATTACTGTCCTGGGGAAGGTGGTGATGAGCTGCCTTATTGAACCTTTACATTTCTTGGGTTCAAGTAGATAACTCACTTCCTCTAGGGCAGTTATAGGGTTGGACAACAAATGCTGACTTAATGAGTGACACCCACATCCCAAAAACAAATAAAAGAAATCAGTCCTGATGAATTTTGATGGCAAATTCATACTGGATAGAGATGAAGAATAAGCTCAAGTCATTAACCTCTGAAGTTTGAGCTATTACTGTAATAGGTGAGTGACTGGGGCATATGATCAGGTCAGTAATGAAGGACTCTGAACATTGCTTTCCCACAGAAAACAAATAGGAAAATGTACTTATTCCCTCGATGGCTCAGTTTAGCAAACTGTCCAATGTGACTGTTAGGGAAACTATCCAAGAATGAGACCAGATACCACACCAGTTTTTATATGTGTGTATAATCGCTGAAAACCTCAGCTGTTCCTATAGCAATCCATGCTGGGTCACACCTAGGTCGTAAAAGTTTATTCAAACATTAAAAAAATGTTTTTCTTTGCATGGATAGAGAGACAGGTAGACAGAGGCAGATGGACAATGACAAAAGGACATAGAGAGACTGGAAAAGATAAAGAGTGAGAATCAGAGAAAAAAAACGAAGAGAGAGAGATTTAGAAACTGATACACCGATGACAAACTGTGCAAGCTGTGCAGAAAATGAAAGGTAGGAAAAGAGAGAGTTCTATATTGGTGCAAGAACAGAAGCCACAGTGTTAACTTCACAAAAACATCACAAGTTATTGACTTTTCAGATAATCATGTTCAAGATAATGGGTTAATATTGAAAAGTTTTATGGTTTCATTTTGGAAGTTCACTAGAAGGATTTCTATTTGTACGTGTATTTATGTACAACGTATACATGTACTGTGCAATGTACAATAAGAGGGAGATAGTAGGATGCCATACCAAACACATCTTCCACTCCTGTACACAGTCAACATTCTGCAGGGACTATTGCCTCTGTGACACCCTGGTCCTCTCCTCTATTGCTATTAATATTTACATAGTCCTACCCCACTCCTCAGCACTTTTCCTTACAACTGCACAAGGTGTGACACTTGCCCTTTTACCTCCTCCTTCCTCACTGTTCAAAGCCTCAAACACACCTTCCAGGTGAAGCACCATTTTACTTACAATCATGTTTGCTGTGTTCAATGCTGACAATGCAATCTCTTCTACGTTGCTGAGACCTAACACAAACTGAGTGACTGCCTTACAGAATACCTCTTCTCTGTCCATAGGAATGACTATATGCTTTGTGCCATTTCAATCCAATCTGTCATGTTAATATTTTTGTCCTCGGCTGCTATAGTGCTCTGTGAAGCTCAATGTAAGCTGGAGGAACAGCAACACATTTTCTACTTTACAGCCTTTGGGTTTTAACATTGAGTTCAACAACTTTAGACCAACACTATCTTCCATTTTGATTGCTCTGCCTCCACCCCATCATGAATTGTTTACATGAGTTTGCTCTCAGAAAATATGAATTATTTAAAATTATTCACATATACTATATTTCTCTTCTACCATCATCACCACTCCCCTTATTCATCGCTCTGGACACCCTAACCATCTATTCCACTCGCTCTACCTTCCCCTTTGCTAACAGCATAAAAGACATCATTTTCCTGCCTCCCTTAGTTCTGAAGAAGTGTATTATTGGATTCAAAATGTTAACTCTGCTTCTCTCTCCACAGATACTGCAAGACCTACTCAGCTGTTCCAGAATTTCTGTTTTTAATGTCAATTCTCCAGCATCGGCAGTCATTTGTTTTAAATACATAATTACTTCATCTCAATGCAATTACAAGTAGTGTTTTGAGAAAATACTCAGTAAAAGATTGTGTTTCCAGTGACAATCTTTCTGCATTCCTCAGCAAAAAAAGGTGTGTTGCTTTTGTTAACCTGACACTAACATTTTTACATGCCCCCTCACTACATTTATAATTTCCTTTGAATTTATTAAACACCATGCATCTCTATTTTTACTATGTTTAATTTGAAAATCGTTGACTAATTGTATCCTCTCCAAGCTTGTTTTTTATGTTTGCCTGTTTCTATCATTTCCTTCACGAGGCAACATATTATCTCTTCCTTCATTCACTTACGTTGTTGCTAACCAGATGTTTAATTCCTCTATTCAATGATATTCTGTCACAAGTTCCATTATTTCATTGTGTTTGACGTTTTTAGTTTTTAAGATTCTGATTTTTACAAGTCACTTCCATGAGAAGACAGCAGAGGTCAAGCTGAACAAAATGTCCAGTTTTTATCTATCAATTGGCTTCACTGCTCATTACCCTGAATTCTGGTTCCTGTAAATCTAATTACACTTTCTTTTCATAGATTCAACAATCGCCACTTTCATTTTCTTTCAACAGTTGGATTTTCTCTTTTATAGCAGCCGATTAATTACATAAAGAGCCTTCACAGAGTTTAGTTTGCATTAAGGTGTGTCCATTAAACAGTCATTTACATCTACAATATGTGCAGGGTAATAAAGACAGGGTGTAATTATTGGTACAAAACAATGGCAGATGTGATGCAGGAATTCCTGATGTGTGCGTGTGTGTGTGTGTAAGTGGTGTCTGTTCCTCGATTTATCTATAGTGACTGGCTCTCCTCCTTGGAGGTCTGGTAGGTTCTGTGTGATCTGACGTTTGTTGTATTTCTCCATCCAGCTGGAATGGTTCTCATTCACTTTCTTCCTCATTTTTTTCAAGGCATCATCATGTCATGAGAGTGTCTGCAGAAGTAGGGAGTTGAGTTCTCCATCTTCTTCCCATGAGGCGGTCACATGGAGTTAAATAATTGAACGACAGCTCAGAGGTGCATATATAAATAAAAAGGAAGTGAACATTGGCCCCTTAGAGAATGAGGCTGGGAAAATAATAACGGGAATCTAGGAAATGCAGAGTAGTTAAGTACTTTGCATCTGCATAGTAGAAGACACTAATATCATCTCAAAATTACTAAACATTCAAGGGGCAAAAAGGACAGGAAATAAATACAAGAACTATCACCAGAGTAAAGTGCTGTGGAAAGACCAAAAGTCCAATGGACCTGATGCATCCAAGGATATTAAAGGAAGTAGCTACAGAGATACTGGATGCGCTGATAGTAATCCTCCAAGAATCCTTAGATTCTGGAAAAGTCCCAGGGAATTGGAAGACTACCAATGTAACATCATCTTTTAAAAAGGGAAAGGGACAAAAAACAGGTAATGGACCAGTTAGGTTAACATCTGATAGTGGGAAAGTGTTAGCATATTATGAAGGATGTAATATCAGAGTATTTAGAAATGCATAATATGATCAAGCAGAGTCCACCTGGCTTTATGAAGGGGAAAACATGTATGATGAATTTACTAGAATTTTTTGAGGAGGTAACACATGGGATAGATAAAGAGGAAGCAATGGATATAATAGATTTGGATTTCCAAATATAGACAGGTTAAGTGAATGGGCAAAAGCTTGCAAATGGAATATAATGTGGGAAAACGTGAGGTTATACATTTGGCATGAAGAATAGAGGGACTGAATATTATTTAAATGGAGAAAGAATGTAGAAAGCTATGAATTACAAAAAGCTAGCACCCAAGTTCAGCAGGTCAACAGAGAAGGCAAATAGAATGTTGGCCTTTATTTCAAAGGGAGAGTCCATCAGGAACATGTTACTTCTCTCATAGAAGAGGTATACCATCGTCTTGAGGAAAAGAAGATGATATCAACAGTTCTTTTGTCTCCTTACAATAAGTAGTAGAATACAGCTTAATCCCATCTTTTCCAATAGTTCCAAGAGAACTGGTCACCATCTGAATATCTTGCTCTGGCTTGACATGTTGTGAAACCCAGATATTATCAGAGCAATCTTTGCTGTACAATGAAACATTAATCTCTTGTTATAAATGAATAGAACATTCACAGTGCTAAGGTGCCCTCTCTGTTCATAGTTCTGTGTTTTAGAATAGGTTTACATGGCATGCTCACTGGACATACATTGATGCAGTAGTGTCTGACCTGAGCACAAAATTTGTGCATTTTCTCTGCATTTCTGATTCCTTTCAGTTACGGAATTGTTAGAAACATGATTGGACTTGATGCAAATATTTCTACCTCTTTAACAAAAACTACATCTCCCTGTTGAGTCCTCGCATCCAGGAAAGCATTTGCTACAGTTTCCCCTTTTCCTGGAACTTAATTCACATTTGCATCAAACCTCATCATTCTCAGTCTAAGCCATTGTACTCATGGTGATATTTTAGCCTATTCATAATTTAAAAGTATCACAAATGTTTGTGGTTTGCCGCTATCTTGAGATGAAGACCAAGAACATAATCTGCAAATGTTTCACAAGTCTATATAGCAGCAAATGTTTCTTTCTGTGCCACTGCATTTTACAACAGAATCATAGAATCCCTACATTGCAGAAAGGGGACATTTGGTCCATTAAGTCTGCACTGACCCTCCAAAGAGCATCCCACCTACCCTTAACCTATCCCCATAACTTAACATTTACCATGGCTAATCCATCTAGTTTACACATCTTTAGACTATGGTTGGAAACTGGAGTACCCAGAAGAAACCCACACAAACATGGGCAGAATGTGCAAACCGTACACAATACAGTCACCTGAGGCTGGAATCCAACCCAGTTCGTTGGTGTTATGAGACAGCAGTGCTAACCACTAAGCCACCCCCATTATTATGGTATAATAATACTATAGTTATTATATATCACAATATTCTTGGTCTCACTGTGCTGCTAAAAATATTTAGAGGTAAGGAAAACATTACCATCTTAACAAACATCTTACTGTGGCCTGTTGTGACACAAGGCTACAAGAGAGAGCAAAACCATGTGACATTGCATCACTTCCTATATGCATGTCACATGGCCAGACATAACCACCTTGTGCTACACCTAGGAACTTGTTGTCATATATGGAACAGAAGGAGGCCATTCAGCTCATCCAGTTAATTCATCAAATTCAATTCTCTATTTAAATATCTACCTTTGTCAGATTTGTGATAACCTAACTCTTATGTCTTTTGACTCAGTTCCTCTAGGTCAGTGACTGCATCAATACAACTGTCAACATTGCAAGTGCCTTCATCCTTCCTAATAACAACAGAACACTGTTTTGCTTTGGCCAACAGGCATTAGCTTCCCCAACTGCCACAAGTGGTCATCATGTCCTCTCCTACCAGAAGAGCGGAACTGAAACAATTTGCTAAAGACTGACTAAAAATGCTTGCATTTCTGCTTTTCATTCCCTTGACAAGAACATCCTCAATTAGATTCAGATTTTGAAAGTACAAAGAGAGCTGGAGCCAGTAGTAACTGTGCGATGTGTATGAAGTAAAAAAATGTGCGGCTACAAGCTTGACCTTTTGGGTAAGATGATGACCTTCCGTTGTCAGCACATTCCAATGCCTGGGAGTTACTCCTTGCGTTATCAGGAACAAACATTTTATGTCTTTGAACCAGCACTGAATGTATACATTCTTTTCAAACTACACAGAATGAAGGATCTAAGCCAAATGCAGTGCACAGAATAGTACAAATCATGCAGGGCAGGAAGGGTTCAACTTTGATCATTCATCTGTGCTGACTGGACCATTAAGAGATATTGCAAATCAGTGCCAGTGCCCATGTTAGGAAAAGTCTTAGCTCCAACTATTCATCTTGCTCCAGTCACTCCTATTGGGAAGTATGTGTGTCTATGCCTACGTGACCACATTGGATAAGAACAGGATTCAACTTATCTCTTGTGGCGACCTTGGTCAAATACTGCATTGGCACTAACAGTCTTGGCTTCCTATGGAGAATGAGTATTGAGCAAGGCTTTGACGGGCCTCTATTCAAACATGAATCATTGTCTACATTATCAAAAAGGAATGACTAGTTCTGAATCTGAGTTTCAACCAGGGTCAAATGCCATTAGATCACAATTTTATAAATGGTTGTTGTAGACAAGTGTAGTAAAGATTCAGTCTGTAGGCTGGGTGAAAGCTCTGACCAAAGCTGAAGAAAGCCACTCACAAGATAAATATCACCAGGCTCTACTGCCCCTCATCTCCTTTACATAGGGTTTGTATCAATGAGGTTGTTTACCAATGGTAATATCAACAGACTACTAGCACACTATGAAACCATGATTCCAGATTAGCAGACTGTGAAAGAAACATTCTAAAATGGTTTTTGTTACTCTGTGCAGGTTTTACACCTCTTGTGGTGTAAAACCTGTGCCCACACCCCCCCCCCCATCACCTCCCACCCCCCTCACCTCCATCCAAGGCCCTAAAGGATCCTTCCACATCCAGCAGAGATTTTCTTGTACATCCAAACACCTCATCTACTGTGTCTGTTGCTCTTGACGTGGTCTCGTCTACACTGGGGAGACAGGACGCCAACTTTCGAAATGTTTCAGAGAACATCTCCAGGACACACCCACCAAACAAGCCCTCCACCCTGTGGCTGAGCACTTCAACTCCCCCTCCCACTCCATCAAGGACATGCAAGTCCTGGGCTTCCTCCACTGCCAAATCCTAGCCACCCAATGCCTGGAGGAAGAATGTCTCATCTTCTACCTGGGGACCCTCCAACCACACGGCATCAACGTCGATTTCACCAGTTTCCACATCTTCCCTCCCCAACACCTTATCCCAGATCCAACCCTCCAACTGGGCACTGCCCTCTTGAATTTCTCCCACCTGTCCATCTTGCTTCCCACCTATCTGCTCCACCCACTAATCCAACCTATCACCATCACTCCACACATGAATCCACTTATCACCTTCCCAGCTACCTTTCCCCCCTCCTATTTATCTCTCAGCCCCCTTGGCCTACCCCTCCACATTCCTGATGAAGAGTTTATGCCTGTAACGCGACTCTCCTGCTCCTCAGATGCTACCTGACCTGTTGTGCTTTTCCAGCGCCACACCTTTTGACTCATATACTTAAAGGACTGAGTAATGAAGGCAAGTGTGCCAAACATCTTTTTAACCAATAGGATCATGGCTTGAGCAATATTTCTCACTTTGATATTCCTGCTCTTCCCCCGAACCCTTGATTCCCCAATTAATTGAGAATCTATCTCAGCTTTAAAAATACACAAGGACTCTGCCCCGACAGCTCTCTGTGATAAGAAGTTCCAAAGACGTAGAACCCTCTGAAAGAAGAAATTCCTCCTCATTTCAGTCTTTACTCTGAGACTATTCCCTCTGTTCCTCAACTCTGCCATGAAGGGAAGCATCCTCTCAGCATTTACCCTGTCAAACCCCTTAAGAATCCTATATGTTTTAATGAGATCACCTCTTGTTCTTCTAAACTCCAGTGAGTAGATTCACAACCTATTTAACTTTTGCTCCTTAGACATTCCCTCCATAATACAGATGACCTCAGTGAACCTTCTCTGAATTACCTTCAGTGAAACAATTGTGTTCCTAAATTAGGGGACAAAAAATGCTCTCAGTACTCCAGATGTTGTCTCACCAGCCCGTTGTACAGTTGCTCTAAGGCTTCACTACTCTTATACGCCAACCCTCTTGAAATAAGGGCCAATATTCCACTAGCCTCCCTGAATACCTGCTGCAACTCAGTGCTAGCTTTCTATGTTTCATGTAGAAGTACTCCCCAAGTCCCTTTGCTTTGGAGCTTTTTGCAGTTTTTCTTCATTTAAATAATATTCTGTTTTTTTTCCCTTCCAAAATGAACAACTTCACATTTTCCCACATTATACTTCATTTGCCAATTTTTGCACACTTAATTAACCTAACAATTTCTCTCTGTAAACTGTTTACATCTCTCTTGCAATCTGCCTTTCCACCTATTTTTGTGTCATCATGTATTGGCTGCAATACATTAACTTCCTTCCTCCAAGTCATTAATCCATATTGTAAACAGTTGCAGTCCCAGCACTGATCCCTGTGGAACTCCACTGGTCACAGGTTGCCAACCTGAGAAAGAACACACTTGCAGTTCACGAGCCAATTCTCTATCCATGCCAATAGATTACATTCAACACCATGGGCTCTTATCTTATGACTTAACCTTTTGTGAGGTACCTTGTTGGAAGCCTTCTTGAAGTCTAAATAAAACACATCAACTGGTTGAGACTTCCTCAAAAAACTACTGAATTAGTGAGAAACCATTTTCCTTTCATGAGGCCATATATTGGCGTGGATAGAGAGTTGGCTCCGCTTGATTAGATTGTGGTTTTCCAAGTGTTCTGCTATTAATTCCTTAATAATTGATAGCAATATTTTGCCAACAATAGATGTTAGACTAATTGGCCTATAGTTACCTATTTTTGCCTCCCTCCCTTTTTGAATAGAGGTGTCACATAAGCAATTTTTCAAACCTCTGTATTTACCTAGGACATAGAACATAAAATTTTTCCAGAATTGAAGAATCTTTGGAAAATTACAACCAGTGCATCCAATACATATCCCTCAGGGCAACAAGCTTTTCCTACGATCTAAAAGCAGCCAAAGGTCTTTTTTCCAGTTTTATGGTTTTGCTTCCCTTTTACAGAATTGCAAAACTAGTGCTGATCCTGGCAACTGGAAGACATACAAAAACCAACAAAAGCTGACAAAACAGATAATAAGATTTATAAAAAGAATTTTAAAAACTTGGAAGCGCTAAAATCAACACAATTTTTTAAAGATTACATTAGAAAACAGGGTGATCAGAAGTAATATGAGCCTGTAGAAAAACTGATAATAAAGATGTCTTGGATGGAATTCAGAAAATAATGTGTTGAATAAATACTTTGTGTCAGAGTTCCCAGCAGAGAAAAAGAATGGCTTGCCAGACATCCCAGGGAAAATAACATTGTATCAAAGATAAGATTTCACCAAAATGCATGCAACAAAATTACAGCGGTGAAGTAAATATTATTTTTAAAGAGTGACAAGTCCCCAGGACCAGACAGTTTCCATTCCATGGCCTGGAAGAAAAAAGTTAAGAATTTTGCAAATGCCCAATTCAAATCCTCCAAAGTTGTCTCAATTTTATAATTATTCGCAGAAAACAGAAACTTCACGTAGGTACAGCAAACAATTCAGTAAAAGAATAGCATGTAGGTCTGTATTACAAGAATAAGGACATCTACAGAGCTTTAGTTAGAGTGTAATTGTGTAATTATAGGCACTCCACATTGGGAAGGAGATTATTGATCTTGGACAGGGTGCAGCTAAGATTTATGATGTTTTGGGTCTGAGAATTAAACTACAAGAAGAGATTAAACAAACTAGGATTGTATTTCCTGTAATTCAAAGGTTAAAGGATGAATTAATCAAAGTTTTGAGGCAAACTGATGTGTGTGTGAAATAGAACAGAGCCAGCCTGCTGCCTCTTTCTCCCCACACTCAAGCTGTTCCCCTTAATATGGTGGCTGGGTGGATTAGATGTCAACCTATCCTGCACCCTTAGGGCTTATTGAACCACTTAACTGGCCTCGTTTGGCCTCACCTTCCATAATACAGTGGCCAGGGAAAACTGGACCAGACAGCCTGATGTTCTGTGAGTTGAGCCTATGTAGAGTCTCCCTGGAGAGGAGATGGATGTTCCCTGTTTCCATTGGTGGCAATCCTCCAAGATGGTACCTCCCTCTGGACCCCAGAACCCTATCTCAGCTCTCCCTTTTCCACCCTGCTTAGGGTCCTCAAACCCTCTCTAATCAAAAATCTTGGACTTACCCTAGTCCAGTCTCCATGTTGTCATTTTCCTGGGACTTCCTTGTAGTCCATTACTTGTTTCTAATGCTGGATGTGGGAATGTAACCCTTTCATATACATGAACTTTAATTTGAGATTGATTTGAGAAAAGTAAAAAGTGCATTCTCATAAGTACTTAAGTCCATGCAAATTATCCTTGGTTGGCTGCGGTACTCAACATCCCAGCACTATATCAATAATTCAGAAGCGTACTTGTTTTGCTTTTAAAAACATGTAATGGCTTCTGTGCTTATTTTAAAACACCAATCCCATTCCTCTATGCAATCTCCAATAAATTTGAGTAAATTAATATTTTAAAGCAATGGAGAAGATAATCGAATATAAAGGTAAGTAGGTATTGATTGCAACTTTTAAATTCTATCTGCGTCTCCCTACTTTAGTTTGATGTTTCTTTTAACATTATTTTAGCCTATGCCAATGAAAGAACTAGCACTCTCGCAGAACCATACCCTATCCTCAAATATCTGAGATTGATTCCCATCCAATAACTTACAACCAAGGTGCAATCAGTTTTTGTTTTATAGGCAAATAGCGCAACTGTTTGCACACATTGAGATCCCTTACAGTAACTTGGCTGTGTGGCCTGTGAATAACACAGGACCTTGGACACAAGGCAAACATCTTGACCTTTTTCAGCCATCACATTGGATCTTTTACATCTACTTAAGTAATATAAAGTAAAACTTTAGCTTTGTGCTTCCATTACAATCCCACTCAAGAGGTTGAGTGCGTAAAATCCACATCAGAGTCCCCACAAATGGAGACCAGAGACTGGCTGCTGATATTTGGACTTGAAGCAAGGGAGACCTCTCTGTCTAGAACAAAACAAGCGGATCTCACCAACTTTTACAGATGCACTATAAAAAGCATACTGTCCGGGTGTATAGTGGCCTGGTGTGGCAACTGTTCTCCCCAGGACCATATGGAATTGCAGAAGGTTGTGAGCACAGCCATCACGGAAACCAATCTCCCAACCGAGGACTCCAGTTACGTGGCTTGTTGCCGCGGTAAGACTGTCAACATCATCAAAGACCCATTGCACCCCAGTAATGAGTTCCTACAACCTTCCCCATCAGGCAAAAGATACAGAAGCTTGAAAACACACACACACACCAACAGGTTCAAGAATAGCTTCTTCCCTGCCGTTATTAGACTGCTGAATGGACTCTCTAACTTCAAGTAATGTTGATCTTGCTAATGTTGATCTTGCCTCATGCATGCCCTGTGCAGTGTAACCTGTATGCTTCTGTCCAAGTTTTTTTTTCTCTCATCTTATGATCTGCATGTCCTTGCTTATTATGATCTGTCTATGCTGCTTTTACTTTTCACTGTGACAATGAATCAAATCAATCAATCAGATACTAATGTGGAACAGCCCTTTTCTAACTCAGTCTTTCTTAATATCTGTCAAATTTGCACAAGTTTCTCAATATATCTAAGATTATAAACTTATTTCCATCATTTCATTTTAATTTCTTAGAAGGGCATCATTCAGGAATGATACTCCAAGTCTTCTCAAAGATGATTCCGTTAAGAATTAGTTTCTTAAGACTCACTAAATTCACTCGCTTAAGTTCATTTTCAAAGTCTCATTCCCTGAGGGTCCAGTGCTGAAATGTTCTCTCTAAGAATTACCATCAATGACATAGAACTGAGTCTTATGATTTTTTTTGGCAAAGTTCAAGTTGTGTCAGTTTTTTTATTTGGAAAGCTATTTGCTGTGAAGTCAAGCATATTTCCTCAACATATCTTACCAAATTTGCCACATGAACTACCTACCCCATCCTATTGTGTCCATCCCATCTGATTCTAGCTCTATCTTACCGCACCGATTCCCAAAACAACATATCATTCAGCAGATATCAGCCAAAACAGCAGCCCACCCTTGCACCTGCACCATCTTTAAAAGGTCACCAGGACAAGTGTTGGCAATCCACCATTGCCCAACATTATCAAATTTGTGAATGATACAAAACTAAGTGGGAATGTGTGTTGTGAGGAAGATGAAAAGTGGTTTCAGGTGGATTTGGACAGGCTTAATGAATAGGCAAGAACACGGCAGATGGGATATAATAAAATAGTAATGGAAAAGAATAGAGCAGATCTAAAAGTTGAAATTCTAAATTGGAAGAAGGCTAATTTTGACAGTATTAGACAAGAACTTTCAAAAGCTGATGGGGGCAGATATTCGCAGATAAACGAACAACTGGAAAATGGGAAGCCTTCAGAAATTAGATAACAAGAGTCGAAAGACAGTATATTTCTGTTAGGGTAAAAGGAAAGGCTGGTTGGTGTAGGAAATGCAGGATGACAAAAGAAATTGAGGTGAGAATGTGTGCTAGAAAAGCACAGCAGGTCAGGCAGCGCCCAAGGAACAGGAGAATCGACGTTTCGGGCAGGTCTGTTTGGAGGTGGCGGAAATGACAGCGGATGATATGCTGTATATGGAGGTTGGTGGGGTGATAGGTGAGGACCAGTGGGGTTCTGTCCTGGTGGCGGTTGGAGGGGCAGGGCTCAAGGGCGGAGGAGCGGGAAGTGGAGGAGATGCGGTGGAGGGCATCTTCGACCACGTCTGGGGGGAAATTGCAGTCTTTGAAGAAGGAGGCCATCTGGGTTGTACGGCCGCCTACTTGCGGAACGTTTCAGAGAACACCTCTGGGATACCCGGACCAACCAACCCAACCATCCCGTGGCTCAACACTTCAACTCCCCCTCCCACTCCACCAAGGACATGCAGGTCCTTGGACTCCTCCTTCTTCAGGAATGAGGAAAGTGTGACCAGCAGGCTAAGATAAAAGGTAGGGAGGAGGGACTTGGGGGAGAGGCTTTGGAAATGCGATAGGTGGACGGAGGTCAAGGTGAGGGTGATAGGCCAGAGTGGGGTGGGGGCGGAGAGGTCAGGAAGAAGATTGCAGGTTAGGAAGGCGGTGCTGAGTTCAAGGACTTTGACTGAGACAAGGTGGGGGGAGGGGAAATGAGGAAACTGGAGAAATCTGAGTTCATCCCTTGTGGTTGGAGGGTTCCTAGGCGGAAGATGAGGCGCTCTTCCTCCAACCGTCGTGTTGCTATGGTCTGGCGATGGAGGAGTCCAAGGACCTGCATGTCCTTGGTGGAGTGGGAGGGGGAGTTGAAGTGTTGAGCCACGGGGTGGATGGGTTGATTGGTCCGGGTGTCCCAGAGGTGTTCTCTGAAACGAACCGCAAGTAGGCGGCCTGTCTCCCCAATATAGAGGAGGCCACATCGGGTGCAGCGGATACAATAAATGATGTGTGTGGAGGTTCAGGTGAATTTGTGGCGGATATGGAAGGATCCCTTGGGGCCTTGGAGGGAAGTAAGGGGTGAGGTGTGGGCGCAAGTTTTGCATTTCTTGCGGTTGCAGGGGAAGGTGCCGCGAGTGGAAGTTGGGTTGGTGGGGGGTGTGGACCTGATGAGGGAGTCACGGAGGGAGTGGTCTTTTCGGAACGCTGATAGGGGAGGGGAGGGAAATATATCCCTGGTGGTGGGGTCCGTTTGGAGGTGGCGGAAATGATGGCGGATGATACGCTGTATATGGAGGTTGGTGGGGTGGTAGGTGAGGACCAGTGGGGTTCTGTCCTGGTGGTGGTTGGAGGGACGGGGCTCAAGGGCGGAGGAGCGGGAAGTGAAGGAGATGCGGTGGAGGGCATCGTCGACCACGTCTGGGGGGAAATTGCAGTCTTTGAAGAAGGAGGCCATCTGGGTTGTACGGCCGCCTACTTGCGGAATGTTTCAGAGAACACCTCTGGGACACCCGGACCAACCAACCCAACCACCCCGTGGCTCAACACTTCAACTCCCCCTCCCACTCCACCAAGGACATGCAGGTCCTTGGACTCCTCCATCGCCAGACCATAGCAACACGACGGTTGGAGGAAGAGCGCCTCATCTTCCGCCTAGGAACCCTCCAACCACAAGGGATGAACTCAGATTTCTCCAGTTTCCTCATTTCCCCTCCCCCCACCTTGTCTCAGTCAAATCCCTCGAACTCAGCACCGCCTTCCTAACCTGCAATCTTCTTCCTGACCTCTCCGCCCCCACCCCACTCTGGCCTATCACCCTCACCTTGACCTCCTTCCACCTATCGCATTTCCAACGCCCCTCCCCCAGGTCCCTCCTCCCTACCTTTTATCTTAGCCTGCTGGACACACTTTCCTCATTCCTGAAGAAGGGCTTATGCCCGAAACGTCGATTCTCCTGTTCCTTGGATGCTGCCTGACCCGCTGCGCTTTTCCAGCACACATTTTCAGCTCTGATCTCCAGCATCTGCTGTCCTCACTTTCTCCTTAAAGAAATTGAGGGTTTGGTTCAGAAAAAGAAGGAAGCATATGTCAGGTATAGACAAGATAGATCGTATGAATCCTTAGAAGAGTATAAAGGCAGTAGGAGTATACTTAAGAGGGAAATCAGGAGGGCATGATATAGCTTTGGCAAAGAGAGTTAAGGAGAATCCAAAGGGTTGCTACAAATACATTAAGGACAAAATGGTAACTAGGAAGAGAATAGGGCCCCTCAAAGATCAGCAAGGCGGCCTTTGTGTGGAGCCGCAGGAGATGGTGGGGATACTAAACGAGTATTTTGCATCAATCTTTACTGTGGAAAAGGACATGGAAAATATAGAAAGTAGGGAAATAGATGATGACATCTTGAAAAATGTCCATATTACAATGAGAGGAAGTGGTGGAGGCTAGTACAGTTGCAACATTTAAAAGGTATCTGGATGGGTATATGAATAGGAAGGGTTTGGAGGGATATGGGCCGGCTATTGGCAGGTGGGATGAGATTGGGTTGGGATATCTGGTTGGCATGGTCGAGTTGGACCAAAGGGTCTGTTTCTGTACTGTACATCTCTATGATTCCATGACCCTAAGTCACTGAAAGCTAAATGCAGGTGCAGGAAATTATTAGGAAGGCTAATGAAATGTTGCAAGAGGATTTGAGGGCAGGAGTTTTGAGGTCTTGCTTCAGTTGTATTGGAGCTTGGTTAGACTACACCTGAAATACTGTGTGCAGTTTTGATCTTCTTATCTCAGGGAAGATATTTGTTTTAGATAGAACATAGAACAGTACAGCACAGAACAGGCCCTTCAGCCCACAATGTTGTGCCGACCACTGATCCTCATGTATGCACCCTCAAATTTCTGTGACCAGGAGTCTCTTAAATGTCCCCAATGACCCTGCCTCCACAACTGCTGCTGGCAACGCATTTCATGCTCTCACAACTCTCTGTGTAAAGAACCCGCCTCTGACATCCCCTCTATACTTTCCTCCAACCAGCTTAAAACTATGACCCCTCGTGTTAGTCATTTCTGCCCTGGGAAATAGTCTCTGGCTATCGACTCTATCTATGCCTCGCATTATCTTGTATACCTCAATTAGGTCCCCTCTTCTCCTTTTCTATAATGACAAAAGTCCGAGCTCAGTCAACCTCTCTTCATAAGATAAGTCCTCCAGTCCAGGCAGCATCCTGGTAAACCTCCTCTGAACCCGCTCCAAAGCATCCACATCTTTCTTATAATAGGGCGACCAGAACTGGATGCAGTATTCCAAGTGCGGTCTAACCAAAGTTTTATAGAGCTGCAACAAGATCGCACGACTCTTAAACTCAATACCCCTGTTAATGAAAGCCAATACACCATATGCTTTCTTAACAACCCTGTCCACTTGGGTGGCCATTTTAAGGGATCTATGTACCTGCACACCAAGATCCCTCTGCTCCTCCACACTGCCAAGAATCCTATCCTTAATCCTGTACTCAGCTTTCAAATTCGACCTTCCAAAACGGATCACCTCGCATTTATCCAGGTTGAACTCCATCTGCCACCTCTCAGCCCATCTCTGCATCCTGTCAATGTCCCGCTGCAGCCTACAACAGCCCTCTATACTGTCAACGACACCTCCAACCTTTGTGTTATCTGCAAATTTGCTGACCCATCCTTCAATCCCCTCATCCAAGTCATTAATAAAAATTACAAACAATAGAGGGCCAAGGACAGAGCCCTGTAGAACACCACTCACCACAGACTTCCAGGCAGAATATTTTCCTTCTACTACCACTCGCTGTCTTCTGTTGGCCAGCCAATTCTGTAGAGAAAATGAGGTCTGCAGATGCTGGAGATCAGAGATGGAAATGTGTTGCTGGAGAAGCGCAGCAGGTCAGGCAGCATCTAGGGAACAGGAGAATCGACGTTTCGGGCATGTATCCAGACGCTATGTTCCCCTGAATCCCATTCCTCCTGACCTTCTGAATAAGCCTACCATGGTGAACCTTATCAAATGCCTTGCTGAAGTCTATATACACCACATCCACAGCTCGACCCTCATCAACCTTTCTAGTCACATCCTCAAAGAACTCAATAAGGTTTGTGAGGCATGACCTGCCCCTCACATATTTGTTTTGTGGAGGGAATGCAACACAAGTTCACTAGACGTGATGGCGGGGCTAATATATGTGGGGAAATTGGGAAAACTGGGTCTGTATACTCTAAAGTTTCAAAGAATGAGATGATCTGATTGAAACTTACAAAATACTGAAAGGGATAGATAGGGTAAATGCAGGCAAGATGCTTACTCTGGTGGGGGAGTTCAGAAACAGGAGGCACAAATTAAAAAGGACGGGGATGCCACTTAGGTCTGAGCCGAAGATAAATATTTTTACTCAGAGGATTATCTTTGAAATTCTGTATTACAGAGAGTTGTGAAGAACAGTCTTTGAGCATGTTTAAGGTAGAGATTGATTGATGTCTGATTACCGATGGTGTACATGTGTATGGGATGGAATGAGTGAAAGGTATTGAAGATTTTAATCAGCCATGATCGGATTGAACATAAGGGCTGACTCGATGTGGTAAATGGCTGACTCCTGTTCTTATGTGATGGTACAAAGCCATGCTGCTCATGGCACACATGACACTCTCTCATATACACAACCCTATTCACTCACCTGAGTCACTGTTTAACCAGCAGGACACCCTGTTAGCTACTGCTTTATTGCTCTTAGTCTAAACATCCTCTCTAGGTCAGTGCAACTTTGTCCCAAATACCTAATATAGACCCTTAGCCTGTCCAACAGTCCAACAGTCCAACAGGAAAACATCAAAAATATGAAAGCAATCAGACAAATACGAAGATGAGCTTTTATTTACAGAGAGCAAAAGGGAACACACACAAAAGCAACACAAGCTGAAGTTTGCCTCAAAAGTGTCAACCAGTTTTCGGCATCGTGCCTAAGCTCTTATCAGCTCTCACCCAGCTCTCATCAACTGGAACCAGGTATCAATCAGCTCCGACCGAAGTTCACTGAGCTGCTTCCTCCTCTGAAAACCACTCTCATTTCCCAGCTCCTCGGCATCTATCACATTGCATTGGGAGCTGCACCAAATGTGCAGACACAGCATGATGTAGCTCCACAGAGTATTCTGGATGGACTTTATTCCCACCCCCCACAGAGTGGTCTAAGACATCAAACCACACCTTCAGTATCTGCATCATTTCTTCCACCAAGGTCCTGGTCAAAGCATGGACAGCATTGTATCTGTGGTCTGCATCAGTCAGGGGGCACTGGTGTGATGAGTCATGGTCAGAGTGGGTGGCCCTTGTCCCCCAATAACCAGTCTTGTAAGGTACCTGGACTCTAACACACATCAGATTTATGAGAGTGCTCCAGGATGTAGGGGAGATGGCAGCTTCCAGGGTAGTGGGCACAGTCCTCCAGGAAGTGGTAACATTGATCCCAGATCACCTGAACATTAATGAAACAGTGCCCCTTCCGGTTGATGAATTCCACAGCGTTGTGATACTGCCCTCTCAGTGCCATGAGTGTACAGTCAATGACATCCTACTCCTGGGTGAAGCAGCTATGTTCCCAAATCCTACTGCCTGGGCCGTAGATCTAACCTCAACATTGGGAAACTAAACGACCCGATGTGACCTTGCTCAGGTGGTCACTGTCCTGATACTCGACCGAGAGATTCCACACAGATCACCATCGTCCGCTGGAAAGAGCCAGTCACAGAGACGTTCAGCATCACATTGACCTTCACAGACCCTGGGCGGGGGAAAGTATAGCCTCCAATTCCTGCAGCGTCACATCCTGCTCCCGCATCCAGCATCATTCCCTCACTGTGTCCTGAGATATGTGGACTGCTCATGTCCCAGAAACAGAGGTAAAGCTGGAAAATCACAATCCTCTTGCTCATCCCAGCCATCCTCAAGGGCCCTGCAGCTGTAACCTCCTCCTGAGCTGGGTGCTCCGCAGTTTCAGCCAGGCGCTGTTCTGGGCTTGTCATCGATATTCCTGAGTGCTGGAAATGGTCCCCTCGCTAGATCGCTCTCTATTCCTCGAACGGAAATTAGTTCAGTCGAGAGACACAGTTTTGCCAGTGCGCTGGCAGGCAGAGGTTCAAGTCCTCTGCGCTGCATTGGGGGATGAGGGGTGTGATTGAAGTTCGAGTCCTCTGCGCGTTACTGGGGTTAGAATCCCCTGGGGGGTGTGCTTGAGGTTCAAGTCCTCTGCATGGTACTGGGGTTAGAATCCCCGGGGGTGTGTGATCAAGGTCCAAGTCCTCTGCATGGTACTGGGGTTAGAATCCCCGGGGGTGTGTGATCGAGGTCCAAGTCCTCTGCACGGTACTGGGGTTAGAATCCCTGGAGGGATGTGATTGAGGTTCAAGTCCTCTGCACGGTACTGGGGTTAGAATCCCCGGGGGGGGGGGTGTGATTGAGGTCAAGTCCTCTGCACAGTACTGGGGTTAGAGTCCCTTTGGGTGGGTTTGGTTGAGGTTCAAGTCCTCTGTCCGAGACTGGGGTTAGAGTCCCCTGGGGTAGGTTTGGTTGAGGGTTGGGTCGCCTGCACGGGACTGGAGTTAGAGTCCCCTGGGATGGGTTTGGTTTAGGTTCAAGCCCTCCGCACTGTGCTGAGGTTCAAACTCTCTGTGTTTAAGTGAGCTTCGAGCTCTCTGTGTTTAACTGAGGTTTGAGCTGTGTTTAAGTGGGATTCAGGTTCTCTGTGTTTAAGTGGGATTCGAGCTCTCTGTGTTTGTTTGGGATTCGGGTTCTCTCTGTTTAATTGGGGTTTGAGTCCCCGTGAGGAGTAAAGTGAGAAAGGGGTTAAAGTACCCTAGTGGCGAAATTTGAGGCTCTAAGAGTCTTTGTTCTGGGGGAAGAGAATGGCTAGGATTGCAGCACCATGTGGTCTGTTGCAAGGTCTTTCTCTTTTTATAAGAGTAATTTCAGTGAAAGGATGTAAAAAAAAATGAGAAACGCTGAGATTAAGGTTGTACTAATGCTTGGATTGAAAAAGGAAATTTTCAATGTAGATTGTGCCATGTGGAGAGTGTTTGATGTTTAAAAACTTTGGTTTGTTAAAATACTGGTTCAGAAAATCCTTTTAAGTAATTGTTTTGTCTTGCTTGAATCAGGATCTCAATTCAGTGTGTTTGTGAGCTATGTAATGGGGTAGGTTTTGTTTTTACATTGAAATTGTACAACATTATGTCTTTCTTAAAATTATCATAAATTACTTGTTACCTTAAAACAAATCAACTGAGTGCCTTGAGCCCCTGATGTGTTTGAAATTCTACAATGCCTGTTTAAAAAGGAACAGTGGTCATGCTTTAACCAGATGAGAGTATTGTATTATAATATCTTTGCTGCTGTGTTTTTAAAGCAGAGTGTTCACGAAAAGAAGAGTGCATTTTGAGTTTGATGTTTTGTTAAGATTTTAGAGAATATCAGAACTTGAGGCTGAGCTGCTTAAATTCTGTTAATTATTGTTAAGATTTCATTGGCCCCTTCATATTGCAAATTCAGAGTGTTGATCTCTCCCAAAGTTGCCACTGTAATTCCGAATGTTTTATTTGGAGAACATATTTTAAAATATTCAGTATTTATTTCCTATGAATATTTGAGATTTAAATCTGAACTGAAACTTCCTCTTCAATTGCTAACGCACAGGAAACATTTTGTTGTTTTCTTGCTGCTCCAGACTTTTGAAATATTTTTCCGGACAGCTTTCACAGCTTTTCCTGAAGAAGGGCTTATGCCCGAAACATCGATTCTCCTTCTCCTTTGATGCTGCCTGACCTGCTGTGCTTTTCCAGCATCACATTTTTAAGCTCTGATCTCCAGAATCTGCAATTCTCACTTTCTCCTAGCTTTCACATTAGCCAAGTATTAATTTGTTAAAGGAAAATAATTTTTGAATAACCTGAATGGGGTTACCCGAGGTTGGGGTTGATTTCAGAACCATTGATTTTTGTTTATAATTGACTGAATTGTTTAGCAGTACAATTTAGAAGTTCATGGATTGTATAAAACTTGATAATGTCATAAATAGTGAACAGAATAATAGACTTCAAGAATTCAAAGAATGTTGAAATAGGCAGACAATTTAATGTAGTTAAATGTGTGACTACCTTCATACTGATAACCACCTTGGCAAGGAAGGAGTGAGAGAGGAAATGCAAAGGTACTTTCAGCAGCTAACATCATCTCTCAAGTTTCTCCATTCACAGATAAAGCATGCCTTCGGACCACCGTCCACAACCTGATCCAACAGATTCAATCAGCTCCCCAGTCATGAGCAAGAAAAGGGAAGAAGCCAACAACAGAGGAGGTCTGTACACTTTTTGTCAGTGGCCTTCCTATGGACATTAAACTATGTGAGCTTTACCTTGTCTTTTGATCACTTAAGGGATATGAAGGTTCACTGATCAAGCTAACATCAAAAAGGCCAGTTGGCTTTGTTACATTTAACAGCAGAGCGGGAGCAGAAGCAGCAAAGAATGCTGCATTCACCTAGCCTGCAGTTACAGCTGCTGCACTGCACACTCAGAGGCGCTGGTATCTTCCATCTTAAGATCTCTGGAAGGATGGAAGTCTTGTCAGTTTTGTGAAGCATTTAACTGCCCTTATCCAAGAAATCAGATTTCTTCAAGGAGTGATGCAATAACAGACTGAATATTGTTTTCAGGTTGGACTTTAGTAAAGGAGATTTTGGAGAACTGGCTCATTTCCACTTGACTTGGAGGGAATGGTTCCACTTGACTTGGAGGGAATGGAGTGGTCACTAAGGACTGTGGATTTAAGAACTTTACTGGTGATTTTTTTTCCACATGAGAGGATTCTTCAAATTCTATTTACTGTAATGGATTAATAATTGTTGTTGTTATAATCACTGCATGTTGTGTATCAATAACATTCTTAAATACTGGCTGTTAGAGTCTTATGAAAACTGGTAGCCCCATCTAAGTGTTTATCTTGAAATGATAAAAGAATGGAATGAGAATGTATATTGGGTATGAGCAGGTAGGGAAAGAATTAAGATTTGAGTGTTGTGAAATGAGGTTCAGCTGAACATGACTCAGATCAGATAAGAAATTGCAGTTAACAATGGGGTGCTGGAGGCAAGGGTAATGGGTTAACAAGGTGGAAAAGCATTCATTATGTAGAGCAATTTAACAATATTGGAAGAATTCAGTATGTAAGGTCAGTTAACAAGGTGAAAATATTCATTATGTGAAACCAGTTAAGGTTAAAAACATTCATTGTGTAACAGCAGATGGCTTAATTTTTACTGTTGATGCTCGCTGATTGTAACAGTCACCCAATCAATATGTATGTTGCCTTATCTGGACGCTCCTGCCCGTAAAATGACTGTATAATTCATTAGGAAACTACTATTCCAGAGAAGACTGTGAACTCATGTCTATGGGTGATCATTCTCTCTCCCTCCAGAGCCTGGGATAAACATGAAGATAAAGGTGAAACTATATTGTGTCTCTGAGTGTTTTGCTTCAACTGGGGGGGGAACAGGATGACACTACAAGGCACAAGTCAAGAATGTGATGGAATACTCACCACTTGCCTGGATGAGTGCAGCTCTAACGACACTCAAGAAGCTTGACACTATCCAGAAGAAAGCAGTCTGCTTGATTGACACCACATCCACAAAAATACACTCCCTCCACCACTGATGCTTGGTAGCAGCAACATATACTATCTCCAAGATACACTGCAGAAATTCAGCAAAGATCTTCAGACAGCACCTTCTAAACCCATGACCATTTCCATCTAGAAGGACAAGAGCAATGGATGCATGGGAACACCACCACCTACATGTTCTTCTCCAAGCCACTCACCATCCTGACTTGGAAATATATCACCATTCCTTCAGTGTCACTGGGTCAAAATCTTGGAATTCCATCTGGAAAGGCATTGTGGGCCAACCTACAGCACATGGACTGCAGCAGTTCAAGAAGGCAACTCACCACCACCTTCTCAAGAGGCAACTACGGTTGGACAATAAATGCTGGCTCAGCCAGCAACATCAACATTCCATGAAGGCTGGTATCCCATCATCAAGTCACCACACCTTTTATTTACACTTGCACAGTACATGATATCAACTCAGCTAGCACAGAGCCAGCTCCTTGTGTGAATCCCTGACACTCCTGTACTTATCTGGCAGCCACAGTTCCCTGACCAAACCAGGTTAACAGCCCCAATCAGGGAATTCATATTCTATTCTGGCTGAAGTCATTCCAATCCCCACATCCCTGCCCCCTTAAGCCCAGCATGTAGACCCGTTCTTCATCCTGTAGTTTCTCCTGGGGCATTTTTGCACTGACAAAAAAGTCAATAGTTTTCCTCCACCTCAGGTATGGATGCTGGGGCTGCACCAAAACAGAATGACAGAGGGCATATGGGTAAGAGATTCAAAAGACATAGTGGAGGTATATACACGTAAAACATTTTTGTAAATAAAAGTTTAAATTCATTTCATTAAGCATCATCTTTCATCATGCTCCCAATTGCTGCAATGATTGGATGCTTTTAAGGATATTGCATCTTGTTCCTGATCGGTTCTGAGTAATATAGGCCTCTGTGTATATGCCATTTACAGTGTCACATTGCCAGTAGTGGGATCTGTAATATTTGCAGGCTTAAAATTTGGCCAGCATTTGATAATTTCAAGGTTTAGAATGCACTTGGAAAAGCCAGTTCATTGCACTGAGGCTGCGCTTAGAGCAGTGTTTGTAACAGTGCCAATCCATGTTGTGCTGGTGTCTGTGTGAAGAGTTCTTCACAAGGCATTGCCCTAGATGGAGGAGATAGTAGTGAGACATATGTGACGTTCTGCCCAATTACAAGTGCATGTCTCTCCAATGTGGTACACAAGTGAGTGTGCTTGTCCCAAGGGCTGGCAGCATTTTTCCTGCCAGATGCCAGAGACTGCAGGAAGTTACAGAGGGATCCAAGTAACATTCTGGTCCTAATGTCACTTACATTACAATTTTCTCTGAGGAGCATAACTAGTATTTACTGATTCAGATTGGCACATACATACAATCCCAGCAGTGTTAAAGTTGAAAATGTAGACTTTAGTACAATTACCAAAACAACAATGCAATGAGACAAAGAAACCCTGGGCTCCTAGTCACCAGAGTTTGATAACATCCTGGAAATGAAGTGTTGCAGTGCCTCACCTAGTGTCTGGATCTATTGACAGCTCACCACCATCTTCGCAAGAACAACTAAGGACAGGCAATAAATGCTGGCCAGTCAGTGATGCCCATGTCCCACAGTGTATTAAGAAAAGGTTTTCTTGACAACTGCACTGATTATAATGAGGTCAGCCAGATGGGCTTATGAGTTCCCTGATTGAGGCTGTTAATCTGTTCCAATCAGGGAATCCTGGTTGACAGATATAAACAGGAGTGTCAGCCATACTGTTCACTCTGAAATCTGGCTCTGAGGGAACTGGACCACTGTCCCAGTTCCTGTTTGATTATAGGCCCACCCCTCATGCAACTACAGGATCAGCACCAGCAGAGTTGCTAATGGTGAGAAGATTCCACACCAGGTTAAATCTGATCTTCCCAGACCTCTTGGGGAGAGTGGAACGGCATCAAGAACACCAATACCAGACAAAGGACTCCTCTAAGTGAGAGAGACAGTTTACTTCAGGGGACAAAGTTTGGAGTTGAAACCAAGGAAATGGCCTGGTAATGTATGAGTCCTGCTAAGATTTGCTTTCCCAAAATGCAGCACCTCGCATTTATCTGAATTAAACTCCTTCTGCCACTTCTCAGCCCATTGGCCCATCTGGTCAAGATCCTGTTATAATCTGAGGTAATCCTCTTTGCTGTCCACTACACCTCCAATTTTAGTGTCATCTGCAAACTTACTAACTGTACCTCTTATGCTTACATCCAAATCATTTATGTAAATGACAAAAAGTAGTGGATCCAGCACCGATCCTGTGGCACTCCACTGGTCACAGGCCTCCAGTCTGAAAAACAACCCTCCACCACCACCCTCTGTCTTCTACCTTTGAGCCAGTTCTGTATCCAAATGGCTAGTTTTCCCTGTATTCCGTGAGATCTAACCTTGCTAATCAGTCTCCCATGGGGAACCTTGTTGAACGCCTTACTAATGTTACAGCCTCGACGTTACTACTGTCTGAAGAAGAAGATGAATTTCTGCCTAGATGCTCCAGGTGTAGAGGCAGGCTATGGTGTGGAACACACCACCAGCATCTGCGGCAGAGTCAGAGGAACCAGATACAGTGTAAAAACGCCCCAGGAGAAACTACAGGACGAAAAACGGGCTTATGTATGGGGCTTAAGGGGGCAGGATGTGGTGATTAGAATGATGTCAGCCAGAATAGAATATGAGTTCCCTGATTGGGGCTGTTAACCTCGTCGAGTCAGGGAGCTCTGCCTGCCAGATAACTATAGGAGTGTCAGGGATTCACACAAGGAGCTGGCTCTGTGCTAGCAGCGTTGGTATCATGTACTGTGCAAGTGTAAATAAAGGGTGTGGTGACTTGGTGATGAGATATCAGCCTTCATGGAGTTATTTCAGCAACCTTTAGACCTGCTTTAAGATATCTCATTATTGAATTAAACAATGTTTAAATATCAGAATGTGTGCAAGGGAACCAATCAGCTGACAGCACTGCATTACTGAGGAACTGGGTAAGTGACTCACCATCAAGACAATATTGGCTATAAACCTACCATGTCTGAGCCACATCCTTTTCTCAAATCCTGACTGTCTGGGCTCATACATCTGACCTGCACACTCTCCCTGAGCCTGATAGTCTGGATCCACAACATATAGTCTCCATGCCCTCAGATTTCCTGACAACCTGGACCAGCAATGTCTGGCTAACTCAATTTATTTGGTGCTTATTATTATTTGCTACTTTTCCCTCTTTGAAGTAAATACGCACAGATATATGGAAAGGACTGTTCTTAACACTAGTGTCCCTTTGGTGAATCAATTGCAAGTTGAAAGCCTAAGTTCAGCTAATATCACTCCAGACACAAAATAAGAACCATCATTTCTTTAATTACACGTTACCATTTAAAAAAAAATTGATTTTAATTAATCAAACCCATAGACTTCAAAATATCAGTACAATAGGGCCAATTGTTTGATATCACTTTTTGATCACTGGGCAGGCAGCACAGGATTCCTTCGCTGACTGTTGACAGCTGACTGGTTTGCCATGTTCACTCCTTGAAATTGATAAGTTGTGTTCTGAAATAAAATTTCTGAATTTTACTTTGACGCCAAAACCGGATGCCAGCATTTGAGTTTCACTGTTGCAGTTTGTAACCTTGGAATCAATCCTGCATAATTCACTGTTCTTTTACACAGTGCATTGAAATCCCTGGGTGGGCTGGCCTAAATGGTCAGAAGTTACCTGTCAAGTTAGGGTGTGATTACTTTTGTCAGGGTTTTTGAAAATGTGATATTTTTCTGATTTAGTAATGACAGCGAACCACTTGCAGCTTTAATTGATGAGTTTTGAGGGACATTGAGCTGGCGTTGATTGGAATGAACAGTATGATTCTTTCAATAAACAGAATTTCCTTCCTCACAATAGAATTTGATTTTTGGGAATTGCATTGCTGCAGAGACACTTCATATTCAATATTAATTGGAGGACTTTCGTTTTGAAGAATTGTGGGGAAAATAAATTTCTTTCATATTTTGTGGACTTACCTGGAGTGGTTTTCTTACAAGAGGTCATTAAAGGTTAACACAGGAATTTTTTTTGAATAAGGTTCTGAGAAATCTCACCACAGCTTCGCAGACCCTGCTGGGAGTGTTGTGAACTGTGACTGCTTTGAAAAAAGCTCTTGTTTTATCCAGATGGGTTGGAGGAAGGTTTGCTAAAAATGCATTGGGTTGGGAGGAGCCTTCTGATCAGCTGATCTCTCCCAAATCTGAAACCCAAACGTCCTACATTATTTCAGGGTGAAACCTATTTGTTCTTTTCAAAGAGTGATTGAAAGAACATCTCAAGATAGTATTTATTGTATCTCCTTGGCAAGCAGTGATTGCAAGACATCAGAAACAACTATGCAGATTTGGTAACTTGTCAACACATGCCAGAGCATCAGAGCAACAGACTCTAGAATAATTATTTTATTTGTATTTTTAAGGCTATTTTTGTATTTTGCAATAAGTATTTTTAAGGCTAGTCCAGTTCAGTTTCTGGTCAATAGTGATCATCAGGATGTTGACAGTAGAGGATAAAGGTAATGCCATTAAATGTCAAGGGACGATGGTTAGATTCTCTCTTGTTGGAGATGGTCATTGCCTGGCATTTGTGTGAATGTTACTTACTAGGATCATGAAAGGGAAATAATGCTCGACAAGCCTACTAAATGTTTTGTGGATGTAACTAGTAGATTTGATAAGGGGGGACTTATGAATGTGATTTATGTGAACTTTCAGAAGGCTTTCAATAAGGTCCCATATAAGAGATTAGCATGTAAAGTTAAAGTGCAAGAGATTGGGGGTAATGTATTAAGATGCATAGAGAACTGTTTGGCAGACAGGAAACAATGAGTAGGGATAAACAGGTCAGTGCTACAACTCCAGCTATTTACAATATACATTAATGATTTAGATGAGAGAATCCAAAGTAATATCTCCAATTTTACAGATGATACAAAATTAGATGGGAGAGTGAACTGTGAAGAGGATGCAAAGATATTTCTATGTGATTTGGACAAGTTGAAAGAGTGGGTAAATGCATGGCAGATGCATTATAATGTGGATGACCATTAGGTTATTGACATTGTTCGCAATAATAGGAAGGCAGATGACTATCTGCACAGCAATCGATAAGAAGACCAGGTAGTGCAATGAGACCTGGATGTACACCAGATACTAAATATGCAGATACACCAGGCAATACAAAAGGCAAACTGTCTGTGAACCTTCATAGTGAGAGGTTTCGAGTACAAGACCAAGAATGTCTTACTGCAGTTATACAGGACTTTACTGCAGCAACATCTAGAATATTGTGGGCAGTTTTGGTCTCCTTATCTGAGGAAGGTCGTTCTTGTTATAGAGAGAGTGCAATAAAGGTTTGTCAAATTAATTCCTGGTTAAAATTCACACAATGCTGAAAATGTGTTGCTGGAAAAGCGCAGCAGGTCAGGCAGCATCCAAGGAGCAGGGGAATCGACGTTTCGGGCATGAGCCCTTCTTCAGGAATCCCCTCACTGAGTAGGTTTTTGCAAAGCAAGTGCTATTTGATAGCACTGTTGATGACACCTTCCATCACTTTACTTGTGATCCAAAGTAGACTGATGGGACAGTAATTGGCCAAATTGTCCTGCTTTTTATGTAGGGGACATACCTTGGCAATTTTCCACATTGTTGGGTAGATGCCAGTATTGCTTGTGGAAGAGTTTGTCTAATGGAATGGCAAGTTCTGGAGCACAAGTCTTCAGTACTATTGCTGGAATGTTGTTCGGGCCCGTAGCCTTTGCAGTATCCAGTGCCTCCAACCATTTCTTGATATCACGTGGAGTGAATCAAATTGGCTGAAAACTGATATCTGTAACACTGGGGCCCATTTGAGGACACTGAGGTGGATCACCCACTTGGCACTTCTGGCTATAAGTTCTTGCAAATGTCTCAGCCTTACTTTGCACTTGCATCATTGAGCATGGGGCTATTTATGGAGACTTCTCTTTCACTGAGTTGTTTAATTGTCCAACACCATTCATGACTGGATGTGGCAGGACTGTACAGCTTAAATCTGATCTGTTGGTTGTAGGATCTTTTATCTCTGTCTATCACTTGCTCCTTATGCTGTTTGGCATGCAAGTGGTCCTGTTTGGTAGCTTCAACAGGTTGACACTTGGTGCAGTTCCTGGAATGCCATCCTGCACTCTGTTTTGAACCAGGGTTGATCCCCTAGCTTGATGGCAATGGTTGAGTAGGGAATATGCCAGGCCATGAAGTTACAGATTGGGTTGGAATACATTCTGCTGCTGATGGCCCACAGTGCCTCATGGATGCCCAGTCTTGAGTTGCTAGATCTATGCAAAGTCTATCACATTTAGCCAGTGGTAGTGTCACACAGTATCATTGAGGTTACTCTCATTGTGAAAGTGGGACTTCATCTCCACAAGGACTGTGTGGTGGTCATTCTTACCAATATAGTCATGGACAGATACATTTGCAGCTGGCAGATTGGTAAGGATGAGGTCAAGTATGTTTTTCCCTCTTGTTGGTTCCCTCAGCACCTGCTGCGGACCAAGTCTAGCACCTTTAGGACTTGACATGCTCGATCAGTCATGCTGCTGCTGAGCCACTCTTGGTGGTGGCCAACGATCCAGAGATGTAGGCTGCATTTGCAAAGTGCCTGTGGGAGCTTTTCCAAATATGAGTTCAAAACAATGAGTGAACAGACTCGGGAGGTTGCCTAAGTCAAAACTAAACATTCTTGGTGCAAAGGGGAAGCTTCAAACCTGCAATAATTCATGCTGAAAGAGCGAGTTTTTTAAAAAAAAAACGAGTTGCAGCTCAGACCAGGTACTACCACCATAGGTCACAGATCTGACGAATTAAAACATGTAGGAAGCAGAGCAAAGAACTTCACAGTGTGGGAACAAAGACCAAGAAAACCCACAAGCGCAACATTCTAAAGCACCTACGCATTGAGCAATTTACAGAAGTGAGTGATTCTGGTCTAACACAGAAATGTTTTGGGGAATCATTTATCAAAGCTGTGAAAGGTGAGAAATATTCAAATAAAGCCACCAAGAACAGGAAATCCCTGCAGTGCAGCAGCAAAGTGTGGGAGAATTAGCATTACTGTAAAATATATATCAGTCTGGTGATAGAGTGGACCCTTTCAGTGACAGGGTCACCCTCTAGCTGAACAGTTTGCATGAGTTGGAGGTGCCGATGTTGGACTGGGGTGGAAAAAGTTAAAAATCACACAACACCAGATTAAAGTCTGTTGGACTATAACTTGGTGTTGTGTGATTTTTAATAGTGTGCATGAGAGAATGGTGGCTGCTCTCGGCTCAATGTTTCCTTGGAATTTTGCACCACACAGCGCCATCTGCTGCTTGGTGCCCAGCTCTCCCGCTTCAGCAACCAGACCGTTCACTTTGGCAACTTCCAAATTCAGAATCTTTGAACAAAGAGATGCAACATGAACAGACTCCTTACAACATACTGCAGACAACAGGGACAGAGGACTCACTACATGAGCAATGTGTCATGCCTCGTATAAACTGCAAGACAACAATGATTAAAAAAAAATGAATTTTGGGTGTCAATTACTCACAGATACAGACAGCACGGCTTATTGTACAAAGCCAAGATCACTCCCATTTCCAGTTTTGCTCACTCAACTGCCTTGGCACCATGAGAGGAGGAGCAGGCCAGTGGCCTAGTATATGTTTGGATAATTGAAGAGGCTCAGATTATTTACCCCACAGGCTTCATCACATAACCATTCTCAAGATGAATGGACATGAGGAGATCACTGGGTGACAGCTGTAGGCCAATTGCAGGGTTTGGGTTGGTTCAACCTACAATGTTGGCAATGTGGCAGCGGATCATTGGCAGTTTGTAGAGCCTGCATGAATCTTCCTGAAGGGAACCACCTAAAGTCTGCAGGATCCATCTTCTGGCAATGCTCCCCAGGATTTTTTTTAGCACTGACGCCACTCTTGATTTAAAATGACATGTGGACCCCAATGACAGAAGGCCCTGGTCTCTTGATGATTGGAAGTGTCATTTCCTTAAGAATTAAAATAGCACCTGGCAGGAGGCTGGCATGAATAGAATCCCTACAGTGTGGAAACAGGCACTTCAAGTTTCACCAACCCCTCTGAAGAGTATCATAGAACATAACAGCACAGTACAGGCCCTTCAGCCCTCGAGGTTGCGTCGACCTGTCATACCAATCTGAAGCCCATCTAACTTACACTATTCCATGTACGTCCATATGCTTGTCCAATGACGACTTAAATGTACTTAAAGTTGGCGAATCTACTACCGTTGCAGGCAAAGCATTCCATACCCTTACTACTCTGAGTAAAGAAACTACCTCTGACATCTGTCCTATATCTATCGCCCCTCTTGCACCCAGAGCCATTCTCCTATCCTATTGCTCTACATTTACCTCTGACTAAGGCACCTAACCTACACATCACTGAACACCATGGGAATTGAGCATGGCAATTCATCTAAGCTGCACATCTTTTGATTGTGGGAGGAAACCAGAGCACCTGGAGTAAACCCATGCAAACACAGGGAGAATGTGCAAACTCCACATAGACAGTTACTCAACGCTGGAATCAAACTCAGGTCCCTGGTGCTGTGAGTCAGCAGTACTAACCACTGAGCCACCATGCTGAATGGGTAGGGGTAGGTGCTCACAAAATTTTACCCCTGAACACACTGTGTTCGTATTGGGTAAGGGGTTTAAAATCAAGTCTTGAAAGTTCTAATAGAGCGTACTATTTAGTGTGGTACTGAGGGAGTACCTTCAAATGAGACAATAATGCAAGCTCTTTCTGCCCGTAAACTACCTCTCAAAACTCCCATAACTCAAATCAAAGTCCTAGTCAATATTTATCCCAGTGCCTAAAAACTCCTATCTTTTTGTGGACCTTATTTGAAGCAAATTGGCTGCCATATCATAGAATTATATAACACGGTGTCCAACAGTACAGACATGCATCCATTTCAACATAATGTCAATCATTGTGAAGTGCTTTAGAATGGTCCTTCCCTCAAAAAGTTATAATCTCTGGATTATTATCTGAGCAATGAGCATATTGGCATAGGGCAGATAAGATTAGGGAGATGAATGCATGATTCAAAGACTGGACTGGGAGAAATGGGCTTCAGTTCCTAGGGTACCAGCACTGGGGAAATTGTGATTTGTAACACCTGGAAGGTCTCCCAACAGTGCTAGGACCAGTGCTTTTACGAGATGTTTAACCAGGGTGGGAGAGAGGGCTTTAAATTAATTAGCGATGATGGGGGAATCAAGTTTGGGAAGGTTTGATAAATTGAGAAAGGTCGTAAAGAAGCAAATTGTGATCATAGCATACAAATCTAAGAGTGCAACAACATACAGGGGAAGAGAGTACAAAAATATTAATAAAAGACAGAACTATAGACTCTGTATTTGAACGCACAGGGTATTCATAACGAAACAAGTGAATGGATGGAACAAATAAAAATAAATATGTATGGTTTGATAACAATTCCAGGGACATGAGGGGCGTGGATTTCCGATTTGGGAGTTAAAGTATGGCGCCAAGTATCAGAGATGATGTCATATCTTCCAGGGCCGATGGTGAACTTTCTGCAGTTTCTGCTTTTCAGCTTATTTCGTATACAAGCAAGTCCTGTGGATAAGTGGTGAGACACGTATGTTTAAAGATGCAAGACCTCACTTCCTGGCAGTTCTTCCTGGGTAGAATGTTCTGGTACCACATTTAAATGCCACTCAGATACTCTTTCATTCACCGCTAGCGAAGAGCTCCACGATCTGTACTGACGATTGCTCCTAGCATCTCCCTTCACCAGCTATCCCGCAAAACACAGACATACACACCAGAGATTTCAGCAAATCAGCGGACGGTGGCACCTCATTTCACAAACTCCAGGCTGTCTGGGCCAGATAAGACGTCCTCTGAAAGGAGATGAAAACAGCTCCCCATCAGACCTGGGCAACCTGGGCCCATGTAACACGAGGGCATGCCTCCTGCTGGCATTAAAGAAATAGGACCCAATACAGGAAGCACACTCTCCCCCATTCTACAAGAAGTACCAGTGCAACCTCACACTGAAGGGTCATCACTCAGCTACTGCCCAGTCACAGCACACTCGCCTTCCTATCACTCTCAACACTTCTCTTTCTCTCACTGCAGGACAAGCTGCTGCACAATAAAGAAGAGTGGGTTCAGACCAGCAGAGGGGTTCTTGGTCACCTTTAAGAAGAAGCTGGCTGGTGAGGAGCTAGGTCGGTCAGTGTCAATAGAAAGGCTAGCAAGGTAGAATGAGGAATGTTGCAGTCTGCCCTTCTCAGATGAGTGACATTCCTCTATGTAAAGATTTGTGCCTTTTCATCAGCAGGTACAAGCGCTCAATAGTTAGCAAACAGAAGAAGCTCGACGTTTTGAACCTGATGAAGGGCTCTGGCCCGAAACATTGATTTTCCTGCTCCTTGGATGCTGCCTGACCCGCTGTGCTTTTCCAGCAACACACTCTTGACTCTGATCTCCAGCATCTGCAGACCTCACTTTCTCCAAACAGAAGAAGCTGTCCACTCCAAATATTCATGACTATGACATGTGAAACTTTACAGGTTGCTTTGGAGGTAGTTCAGAAAAGGTTCAGTTGACTGATACCTAGGATGAGTTGTAGAGAACTAATGTGTATGAAGGTTGGACAGGCTCAGCCTGTATCTGTTGTGGTTTAGAAGAATGAGAGGTGATATTATTGAAACATATAAGATCCTGAGGGACTTGGAGGGGTGCATACTGAAGGCAGAGACAAGAATAAACGTTTTAAATTAAGTCTTCCAGTTAAGATGCAAATAAAGAGGAATTTTTTACTCTCAGGGGGGTTTTGAGTCTGCGTAATTCCTTTTCCCAAAAAATGATGGAATGTTTTCTAAGGCAGAGGAGGATACACTCATGATGAACACTAGAATCAACATCTATCGGGGTCTGCAGGAATACTGAGTTCAGGCCACAATCAGAGCAACCTAGATCTTATTGAAAGGAGGAGAGGTTCAACCTCAACTGGCCTGATTTGGGGTCAGATTAAAACCAATATCAGAAAAAGGGGAATACTGGGCTTTGGTAGCAGGAAAACAAGGGCTATGGATTAGAGCTAATGCTACACTCTCAACTGCCCATGGCATGCAGAATTAAATGAATGAATGAATACATTTTATTACAAAATGTTCACTTTGGGGTCAGACCAGATTTTGCACTGTGTTGAATGGAGATTAATAAATGCACAGACAAAAGAAGGTACATCTTGCACAATTTCTTCTATGATTTTTTTTCTTCTCTGGAGCAGATTGATTAACGTAAAAGGGGCAATGCAAAGGTTTCACTGTGATCCCTGACCCAATAATACATCAAGAGGATCCAACTCTGTAACAGGGCAACAAACAATGTTGGAGGAAAGGAGTGCAATATTAAAAAGGGATCATATATCAGAAACTACTTTTTTTAAGGCCCTGTAGAAAGCAGGAGAGAAGGAAACCATTTTGCGGAATATTTCTGTGAATTCCTGGCCTAACAATTGCTGTCCGCAGTAATTGGGCTCATTGAATTTGAGCAGAAGTTGAGGTCTGTTTTAAATATAGACCCTGCAGTGATTTTGGCCTTGACTGTGATGGTGACGTGTTGTGTTACCTGCTGATCATACTCCTGCCACAATTCAAGGTCCCTATAGGACATATTGCAGGCCTCCACCAGTCTGTTCTACTGAGTGGTTTGAGTGCAATGACAGCTATTTTGCTGCGTTCTCCAGGGAACTCAGCAGTGATAGACAAGCTTGCGTGTTGACATGTACGCAGCTCATTGCTAAAACTGGCCTGCTCTCAGGAGAGGTTTCATCTTGGGAAAATGTAACTGGGCATGTGTGAGGCTTGTGTCATTTTCTGTATGTGCCTGCTGATTTCAAGGGAGCTTGTCATGATGCATTAGTTCTGCTTCAGGCAGACAGCAGTTTGAGAGAGGCTAGCTTTGAAAGGATGAGTATTTGCCAACGTGAATATCAGCAGGCTATCCATCCACATGGCGAAGTATAGCCAAGCCTAATCGTCTTTTCACATGACACTCACATATGTGGCTACTGAGGTTGACTGACCTGATTTATCCCTCACCCCACCCCCTCTAATCCAAACAGTTCTACCTCCTATGTCAATCTATATTACGAATGAGAGTCTTAAAACTATGCTTCAATAATACAAATCTCTGCCCATATTTGCAAAGTTTTTCTCACCTGCTAAACCAGGTAAACATTGGCTGACCTTCCCTTCTTTAAAAGTCATAGCCTCAACACTGCTGGCCTCGGTTAAATAACGGACCCCAGGATTCAAGACTGTCCAAGCTTCACCCAGTTGCTCAGTGGATATGATCAATGGGGGACAAGGTTCACTTTTATTAACAGGCCATTGTGTCAGCAATAATTTAGTGACAGTGCAGGTGGGCCTGCCAGAAGCTCACGCTCTGAGGCCCACAGGGATTTTAACCCTAGGCCCCATTGTAATACACAGGCTCTAAATACCAGTTAGGTACCGAGCTTTGGAGACACAGGAGCGTCAGTACAGTACAGCAGACAGAGTCTCCAGAAATCAGTTTAGTGATGAGGGCATGGGTGAGAATTAGGGTGGGGCTGTGTAACCCCAAGGGAAGTCCAGTCTCCCATCCACCTGGACCTGTTGAGAATGCAGATATTTTTTCATTTGACAGTGACTTCTCTTCTGGCCCATGATCCAGTCCAGCAGACCTCCAGTTCAAAGAACATGTTGGGTCACAATCCCATCAGTAAAGCCTAACTTGTGTACTTAAACCAACATTCCCACAATTGCAATTTATTGAATCATAGAATCCATTTGGCCCATTGAGTCCACACCAGCTTTCCAAAGAGCATCCTACACCCCCTGATCCCTGTAACCCTGCATTTCCCATGGCTAATCCACCTACCGTGCACATCTTCGGACTGTTTCATCTGAAACACCCAGAGGAAACCCATGCAGACATTGGGAGAATGTGCAAACTCCACACAGCCTGAGGTCGGAATCGAATCTGGGTCTCTGGTGTTGTGAGGAAGCAGTGCTAACCATTGAGTCACCATGCTGCCCGTGCCACTGTTAAGTTGTGCAGACTTTTAATCCGTTTATTCCTAGTTACCTTTCATTTATACAAATGTGAAAGAATTCTCTTCGCTTCTTTTTAACTGCACCACACCTGAACTAAAATCAGGGTCATACACCATACGCATGAATGTCAACATTGCATTTATCTTTGTACTGAACATATAGGAATGTTTTTGACTTGCTTACCTCATGAGTAGTTGTTATTAAAGCAATGAGTTTTTAATTATTTAAAATATCCGCACATTCGTTGCATTGGAATGGAGAAAAAGAGGATAGAATTTGTGGGTATGGTGAACTGAGAGACAATGTAAACTCTGGTGGGAGGGTGGGAGGAAAGAGAGAGAGAGAAAGAGAAGGAAATATTTGAGATGTGAGGAAAGAGAGGGTAAAGTTTCAAAGATGGTGTGAGGCTGCCTGGTGGGAGGAAAGAGCTGAAATAGTCAAAACTATCTCTGGAGCAGGTACAAAGTTTGAGCAATAAGTGGCATTCAGACATGGATCCTGGAGCTTCAGGCTGGATAAGACCTCAGGGAGAGAGCTGGAAACAGGCATCATATTCAGGGAGAGTTGCAGGTGGTGTTACGTATAATGTGTTGACATACATTGAGTGGCACTCACAGTAAGTTTGGTATGTCTATCCCACAACTAGCTCATTATCATTTTATTTCTGAGGCTGGCACTGGCTTGAATCACCAGCATTTAAAGCATAGGAGACTGAGGGGTGACCTTATATTAGTCTATAATTTCATGAGAGGTATAGGTAAGGTAGATAGCCAATGGCCTTTCCCCATGGTAGGGGAGTCTAAAACTAGAGGGCAGAGATTTAAGGTGAGACAGAAGAGATACAAAAGGATCCAGAGAGGCAATTGTTTCACACAGGGGGTGGTGACTAGTCTGGAACAGGCTGAATGACATAGTGGTGGAAATGAGTACAATTTTGTCATTTAAGTAGCATTTAGACAGGTACATGATGGGATAGGTATGGAGGGATAGAGACCAAATGAGGCAAATTGAACTAACTGTGAAAAATGGGTGGTGTGGAAAAGTTGGGCCAAAGAACCTGTTTCCTTGTTGTAGACCTCTAAGGCTCTATGACACTTAAAGTCCAATTCAAGGTGAAAGTTAGAAGCAAGAAAATGTTGAGATTTCCTTCAATGATCCTTTACTTGATTTACAACAAGGAGGTTGTGAGGAACTGAACACTGAGGATACTCTTCCCCAAGAAAAGAATGGAAGAAAGCTACAACACCACCAAAATTTGTGTCATCGACAAATTTACTAATCCATCCTTCCACTACTTCATCCAAGTCATTTTTAAAAACTACAAACAGCAGAGGCCCAAGAACAGATCCCTACAGGACACCACTGGCCATCCAATTCTGTATTCAGATAGCCAAATTTCCCTGTATTCCATACCTCCTAACTTTATCAAAGAGCCTACTGTGGGGAACCTTATCAAACGCCTTACTGAAGTCCATATACACCACATCCACTGTTCAACCTTCAACAACATGTCTCATCATGTCCTCAAAGAACTCAGGAGAAAGTGACAACTGCAGATGCTGGAGATCAAAGTCAGAGAGTGTGGTGATGGAAAAGCACATCCGGTCAGGCAGCATTCGAGGAACAGGAGAGTTGACATTTCAGGCATAAGGCTTTCATCAGCCCTCGAAGACCTCAATATGGTTTGTGAGGCATGATCATCCCCTCACAACGTCATGCTGACTATCTGTAATCAAACTATGTTTTTCCAAATAGTCATAAATCCTATCTCACAGAGAGCTTTCCAGTACCTTGCTTACCACAGACTATGACTGACTGGTCTGCAATTCCCAGGATTTCCCTATTCCCTTTCTTGAACAGAAGAACAACACTCACCTCCCTCCAATCAGCTAGTACTACTCCAGTGGAGAGTGAGGATGTAAAGATCATTGCCAGGTGCACAGCAATCTCATTCCTTGCTTCCCCTCGCAACCTTGGATATATCTAGTCCAGCCCTGGGGACTTATCTATAAATTGCCTGTAGTGTTAGGTGAAGGGGTAAATGTAGGGGAATGGGTCTGGGTGGACTTCGGATGGTCGGTATGGACTTGTTGGGCCAAAGGGCCTGTTTCCACACTGTAAGTAATCTAATCTAAATACTTCCCAGAATTTCCAACACATCCACTTCCTTAATATCAATCTGTTCAAGCCTATTAACCTGATCCACGGTGTTCTCACTGTCAACAAGGCCCCTCTCTCTAGTGAATACTGAAGCAAAAAAACTCATTTAGGGCCTCCCCTACTTCTTCAGATTCCAGACAGAAGTTCTCTCCGCTCTCCCTGATTGGCCCTACCCTCTCTCTGATCATTCTCTTATTTCTCACGTGGGACAGGCAAGGAATGGTAAGGTGAAGGAGCCTTGGAATGACAAGAGCAGAGGAGCTTCTCATCAAAAGGAAAAAGGAAGCTTACTCAAGGTTAAGGAAGCAAGGATCTGGCACAGTTTTAGCGGATTACAGGGAAGCTAGGAAAGAACTCAAAAATTGACTGAGAAGAGCTAGGAGGGGACACAAAAAAGCCTTGGTGGGAAAGATTAGGGAAAACCCAAAGGCGTTCTACACATACGTGAGGAATAAGCTCCTAGCTCTCTTCAAATTGAATCATAGAAACATAGAACATTAAAGCACAGTAAA
The DNA here is from genome assembly GCF_037043375.1 of Chiloscyllium plagiosum. Lineage (NCBI taxonomy): Eukaryota > Metazoa > Chordata > Chondrichthyes > Orectolobiformes > Hemiscylliidae > Chiloscyllium > Chiloscyllium plagiosum. The sequence goes on from NW_028270140.1 coordinate 14,657,777, forward strand.
TGCCCTCTGGCCCTCAATGTTGTGCCAACCTGTGGAACCAATTTGAAGCTCATCTATCTCATATTATTCCATTCTCATCCATCTGCCTACCAATGACCATTTAAATGCCCTTAAAGATGGCATATCTACTACTGTTGCAGGCAGTGTGTTCCACGCCCCTCCTACTCTGAGTAAAGAAACTACCTCTGACATCTGTCCTATATCTATCACCCCTCAATTTAAAGCTTTGTCCACTCGTGCTAGCCCTCGCCATCCAAGGAAAAACTGTCTCACTGTCTAACCTATCTAACCCTTTCATGTGTCTCAATTAAGTTGCCTCTCAACCTTCTCTCTAACAAAAACAGTCTCCAGTCCTTTAGCCTTTCCTCATAAGACCTTCCTTCCATACCAGGCAACATTCTAATAAATCTCCTCTGAACCCTTTCCAAAGCTTCCACATCTGTGACCAGAACTGTACGCAATACTCCAAATGTGGCCACACCAGTGTTTTGTACAGCTGCAGCATGATCTCATGGTTCCAAAACTCAATCCCTCTACCAATAAAAACTAACATACTATATGCCTTCTTAACAACCTATCAACCTGGGTGGCAACTTTCAAGGATCTATGTACAACGGACACGGAGACCTCTCTGCTCATCTACACCACCGAGAATCTTACCATTAGCCCAGTACTGTGCATTCCTGTTACTCCTTCCAAAGTGAATTACCTCACACTTGTCGGCATTAAACTCCATTTGCCACCTCTCAGCCCAGCTCTGCAGCTTTTCTATGTCTCTCTGTAACCTACAACATCCTTCGTCACTATTCACAACTCTACTGACCTTAGTGTCATCCACAAATTTACTAACCCATCCTTCTATGCCCTCATCCAGGCCATTTATATAAATGACAAACAACAGTGGATCCAAAACAGATCCTTTCTGAACCCCACTCGTAACTGAACTCCAGGACGAATATTTCCCATCAACCACCTCCCTCCATCTTCTTTCAGCTAGCCAATTTCTGATCCAAAGTGCTAATCAGCCTCAATCCCATGTCTCCATATTTTGTGCAATAGCCTGCCGTGGGGAACCTTCTGAAATGCCTTACTGAAATCCATATACACCACATCAACCACTTTACCCTCATCCACCTATTTGGTCACCTTCTCAAAGAACTCAATAACGTTTGTGAGATATGACTTACACTTCACAAAACCATGTTGACTATCACTAATCAACTTATTCCTCTCTAGATGATTATAAATCCTATTTCTGATAACCTTTTCCAACACTTTACCCACAACCAAAGTAAGGCTCACAGGTCTATAATTTCCAGGGTTGTCTCTACTCCCCTTCTTGAACAAGGGAACAACATTTGCTATCCTCCACCCTCTGGCACTATTGTAGACAATGACGACATAAAGATCAAAGCCAAAGACTCAGCAATCTCCTCGCTGGATTCCCAGAGAATCCAAGGATAAATCCCAACCAGCCCAGGAGACATCTATTTTTACACTTACCAGAATTGCTAACACCTCCTCCTCATGCACCTCAATCCCATCTAGTCTAGTAGCCCTGTATCTCAGTATTCTCCTCGACCACATAGTATTCACACTAGAAAAAGACAGACACAAATATTCATTTAGCACTTCCCCCATCTCCTCTGACTCCACCCACAACTTCCCATTACTATACTTGATTGTCCCTAATCTTACTTTAGTCATTCTTTTATTTCTGATATAGCTATAGAAAGTCTTTGGGTTTTCCTTGTTAATGACTTCTCATGTCCTCTCCTGGCTCTTCTTAGCTCTCTCTTTAGGTCTTTCCTGGCTTACTTGTAACTCTGAAGCGCCCTAACTGAGCCATCACATTTCATCCTAGCATAAGTCTTCTTCTTCCTCTTGGCAAGAGTTTCAACTTCCTTAGTAATCCGCAGCTCCCGTGCACGACAGCTTCCTCCCTGCCTGACAGGTACATACTTATCAAGGACCTGCAATAGCTGGTCCTTGAATAAGCTCCAATTTCAATTGTGCCAATCCCCTGGTGTTTCCTTCCCCATCCTATGCATCCTAAATCTTGCCTAATCGTATCATAATTGCCTTTCCCACAGCTATAGCTCTTGCCCTGCAGTACATACCTATCTCTTTACATCACTAAAGTAAACATAACTGAATTGCGGTCACTATTACCAAAGTGCTCACCACCTCAAAACCTAACACCTGGCCTAGTTCATTACCCAATACCAAATTCAGTGTGGCCTCACCCCTTGTTGGCCTGTCTACATATTGTGTCAGGAAACCCTCCTGCACATATTGGATAAAAACTGACACATCTAAAGTACTTGAACTATAGTATTCCCAGTCAATATTTGGAAAGTTAAAGTCCCCCATAACAACTACCCTGTCACTCTCACTCCTATTGAGGATCATCTTTACTATCCGATCCTCCACATCTCTGGAACTATTTGGAGGCCTATAGAAAACTCTCAACAGGGTAGCCTCTCCTTTCCTGTTTCTAATCTCAGCCCATACTACCTCAGTAAACATGCCCACAAACATCCTTTCTGTAACCATAATATCCTTGACTAACAGCACCACACCCTCACCTCTTTTACAGTTTTCTCTGTTCTGCCTTTAACATCTAAATCCCAGAACCTGCAGTAATCATTCCTGTCCCTGCTCTGTCCATATCTCTGAAATGGCCACAACATCGAAATCCAAGGTACCAACCCATGCTGCAAGTCCCCCCACCTTATTCCGAATGCTCCTGTCGTTGAAGTAGACATGCTTCAAACCAACTTTTTGCTTGCTAGTGCCTTCTTGCGACCCTGAAACCTTATTTCGGACCTCCCTACTTTACACTTCCTTTATTCTCAAACTATAATTCAGGTTCCCATCCCTCTGCTGAATTAGTTTAAACCTACGCAAAGAGCATTAGCAAATTTCCCCCCAGGATATTGGTACCCCTCTGGTTCAGGTGAAGACCATCCTGTTTGTAGAGGTCCTACCTATCCCAGAAAGAACCCCAATTATCCAGCGATCCAAAAACCTTCCTCCTGCACTATTCCTGTAGCCACGTGTTCAACTTCTCTCTCTCCCTATTCTTCACCCCCCCTAGCACGTGGCACAGGCAACAAACCAGAGATAACAATTCTGTTTGGTCTAGAAGCTTCCACCCTAGCTCCCTGAATTTCTGCCTTAAAACCCCATCCCTTTTCCTACCCATGTCATTGTTGCTGATGTGGACCAGGATTTGGGGCTGCTCCCTTTCCCCCTCAAGGATCCCAAAAACATGATCAGAGACATCACGAACCCTGGCAACTGGAAGGCAACACACCAACCGTGAGTCTCTCTTGTTCCCACAGAACCTCTTATCTGTTCCCCTAACTATGGAGTCCCCAGTGACTAATGGTCTGCTCCTCTTCCCCCTTCCCTCCTGAGCAACAGGGACAGACACTATGCCAGACACCTGTGCCCCATTGTTTACTCTTGGTAAGTTCCTCCTCAACAGAATCCAAAACTCTATAGTTGATGATGGGAATGGCCACAGGGGATCCCTGCACTGCCTGCTGGTTCCCTTTCCGCCCCCTCACAGTAACCCATCTGCCTTCTTCTTTTACCTGAGGTGTGACTACATCCCTGTAACTCCTCTCAATAACCCCCTCCACCTCCCAAATGATCCAAAGTTCATCCAACTCCAGCTCCAGCTCCAGCTCCCTAACATGGTTTTCGAAGAGCTGAAGTTGGGTGCACTTCCCACTGATGCAGTTAGCAGGGACACGACTGGTGACCTTTATCTCCCACATTCTGCAGGAGGAACATTCAACTGCCCTAACCTCCATTCCCATTATACTAAATTCCCAACAAGACTATTGAAAAACTAGAAAAAAATAAAGAAACCAGACAGGAATCTTTCCTGGACACACCTGACAAAATCAGCTCCATCCAGATCTAATGCACTAAGGAGGTTCCAATCAATATTGGGGAAGTTGAAGTCACCCATAACAACAACTCTGTTACATCTGCACCTTACGAAGATTTGCTGTCCAATCTGTTCTTCCATTTCTCTGCTGCTATTGGGGGCTCTATAGAAAAAAAACAATAAACTGACTGCTCCTTTCCTGTTACTGACTTCCACCCATACTACTCAGTAGACAAACTCAAATTGCACACTGGGCGAGTGCCAAATTGGGCTTTATACCAGACTGTCTGGATTCCACCACATTAGAGCCTAATCTGATACCAGACAACATTCATTTCAATATTTAAAAAATTCACAGTTTTGAATGGAAAGGGAAGGCCAACCAGCATAGTGACGAATCAAAAATAAGTGATAGCAAAATCAACCAACTTTGATGATTCCAAAAGGCCCTCCTGCTGGCTAAATATTGGCTAATTGGGATGATGATCACTTCCAAGTTGGTGAGTGTGCTTACACAGAAAGGTCCTAAAGGGCTGGTTCTGCATCCCCTTGACCACGTCCCACCAGCTTTGTTGGCTCACACTAATGTCAGTCATTTCCAGGTGGGAGAGTGCCCACAGAAAAGGTCCTAGCATTGTCCTCATCACAACCCGTACCCTGACGTACTTTGTGCTATTCACCAATTCAAAATTTCTAAGGTAGATATTGTTTAATCCATAATGGCCAAAAGCATTTGATATCATGACAAAAAGAAGGAAAGGATAGCATTGTATATTCTTCCCTTTGTGCTGACTGTTTTAATTGTAATAAGGTCAGCCAGGTGGACTTCATACAATATGAGGCTTCCTGTTTGAGGCTTTTAATCTGGTCTAATTGGGTGCCCTGGCTAACAGATATGAACAGGTGTGTCAGAGGTGCTGTTCACTCAGAGCTGGCTCTGAGGGAGCTGGATCAGTGTCGAGGATTTTCCACGTGTAAATAAAGAATGACTTGGTGACAGGCTACCGGCCTCTCTGGGGTTATTTCACTGACGTGTTATCAATGTCAGTCATCAAGGAAGGAGAGAGGTGAATGTTTTATTGGAAAAGTTCAAATGCAACAGTTGTAGTTCAGGTATGTCATCATAATGTACCTCCATTAAATTGCCCTGCATCACCTCAGAATTATAAAGTGACTGCTGCTGAACTATTGAATGTCTACTGCACAATGAGGTGTCATCAGTCCTTTCGGAATACCAACTGCAGTTGAAAAGGTGATAAAGAAATCCACAGTGACTCCTATGTGACAAGAGACACTACATGTGAAAAACAATGGCAAAAGCTCTGAGCACAATGTTCCAGCGCTATATTCTATACAGGTTATATGAAAGTAAAGGATTGTTTATTTTCTCTTTGGCGATCGATATTTAAAACAATGCACCACAACGTGTTTCCTTAGTTCAGCAATATTTCAATTTTGAGAAACTGGTCTAGCACTTACAGTCACTTTACTTTCACTTTCTCAACAATACTCTGAACTATTTGCGGACTATACTGAAGCTTTAGAGACCATGTTATTCAATACCCTGTTGATGCTTTACATGCTGAGTGACATGAGCGAAAGGTATCTGGAGGGAAAGATTTGGGACAGGTTTGTGGGTTCAGAATGAGTGGCAGTTGAAGCAACTAACACCAGATGTGGCAGGAAAGTCTGAGAGAGCCATTTTATCTTTCTAGAATCAGAAAGTACTTGAGTGACAGATATAACTTGGCTGAAAAGTTTTCATAACAAAATGTTCAGAGACCTTGGAGTGCAGGTTCATAGCTCCTTGAAAGTGGAGTCGCAGGTAGATTGGATAGTGAAGAAGGCATTTGGTATGCTTTCCTTTATTGGTCAGAGTATTGAGTACAGGAGTTGGGAGGTCATATTGCGGCTGTACAGGACATTGGTTAGGTCACTGTTGGAATATTGCATGCAATTCTGGTCTCCTTCCTATCGGAAAGATGTTGTGAAACTTGAAAGGGTTCAGAAAAGATTTACAAGGATGTTGCCAGGGTTGGAGGATCTGAGCTGTATGAAGTATTTGACGTGCTGGAAAGCATATTTCCCCCTTGAGATGAAGCATTGCCAGACCTAAGGGAGGAGAGGTATCTGATACATCTCAGCAAACCACAGGGAATAAAATCTACAAACGTGTAGGAGACCAGCTCCTTGTATGTCTTCCACACAGTGCTCCTACAAAACATGGTTTCTCCAGGGAGACAATCACTTGATGAAAATAGAGGACCAGGCTGGAAGTAAGCAGCATTCAAACTCTGCATCAACTTCTTCGAAGAATCCAAAGACATGTACTCTGACTCCTTGGGAAACAAATTACTTCTGAGTGATGGCAGGATTGGACAGCATTATAAATACTAATCATTCCATGGTGGGTACATTGGCATTGATTTCTTTTAACGGCCATTCAATATTCTACTATTTGTATTTGTTACTATTGGAAATTTTACTTAAACTTAAACAAAAATGCACTTGCAACACTACCTGTTCTCTACTCATCTTTTGTTTGTTACATTCAGCAGGCCAACCAAATCTTAGCTGGCCTCATATCCATTTCTGTGTCTGCACATAAGTGGCAAAACGTGGAGGTGGTGGTGGTGGGGGGGGGGGGGGTCATGCTGGTTCCCTGAACTCTCCCAGAGGCTGCCCCACCTACATTGAGCAACACACCATCCTACATTCTGTTTTGTTGGTTCTACTCAGGTACATTACTCATTACAACCACTTAACTTGCAAGCATACTTATCTTTCTTGTTCTGTGCATTTCCTCACATCCCATCTAACCATTCCCCATTCCCTACTCATCCTCATAACTTATTATGCTTCTCACTGATATTCTCCCTCACTATCCATCAGGTGCCATTACTGGGGTCTGTTCCTGACCTGCTGGAGAGGAGAGAGAGCATTGATCACAAGGTTAAAGTCAATAACTCAAGGTAGTCCTCCCAGATTCCCCAGCTAACAACAGTCAGGTGTGAACTGCTGGCAATTCGTGCCATTGGAACCTCGCAGTCAACTGATGATGCAGTAAAATATCAGTGATTGCATGTCATTCAGCATTTGACTTAGAGTGAATTATGACTATCTTTATGACGATAAGCTCCAATCTCTCCCTAAATAGATGCTGCCATGGCCTGCTTGGTATTTCCAGGATTTTTTGCTTTCATTTCAGAGTTCCAGCATCGACAGTAGTGATTGCAGTACCTTGGAAGCATCAATGAAGAGGATGATAATGATTTACCAAGAGACCTCCAAGTACAATAGGCTTTGCACCTCAGCCAGAGTCTGGGAGATAGTGAAGATTGCAGATCCTGGAAAGACAGAGTCAATAAATTGTGGAGCTGGAAAAAGAATAGTGGATCAAGCAACATCAGAGGAGCAGGGGAGTCGACATTTCAGGTCGGAACTTTTCATTCACCCTCAGCCAGAGTCATCAACTCCTGGGAAAGGAATGTGGGCACTTTGGCATGGACCTCCATGCAGTGGCATTGGGGTTGGTGCTGTGCAGCATGTGGGTGCAGGGATAGCAGGTGGGTGGAAGAGGGACTGCAGAGAAAGAGGGTGTCCAAGGCAGTATTTACCGCACTTGATATTCAAACATCAGGAGAAAAGTGTCTGGGCAGTAATAATCAAGAAGGACAATATAATAAAAAGAATGCTGGCTCACAGCTCCAGGGACCCAAGTTCAATTCCCGCCTCAGGCAACTGTCTGTGTGGACTTTGCACATTCTCCGTGTGACTGCGTGGGTTTCCTTCGGGTGCTCCAGTTTCCTCCCACAATCCAAAGATGTGCAGGTCAGGTGAATTGGCCATGCTAAATTGCCCATAGTGTTAGGTGCATGAGTCAGGGGTAAATATAGGGTAGGGGAATAGGGCTGGGTGGATTTCTCTTCGGAGGGTCGGTGTGGACTTGTTGTAGGTAATCTAATCTAAAAGGATAAAATTGGTTAAGACACAATAAAAAAAGCAAGTATGAGGATTTTTTTTAATTAAAAAAATAAGCAGTGAATAATTTTTCTGCAATTGTACAAGGTGTTGGAGAGGCTGCACCTGGAGTATTGTGTGCAGGTTCTGGTCTCCTTGCTTGGAGGGGTGCAGAGGAGATTCGCTAGGTTGATTCCGGAGATGAGGGGAGTTACCCTATGGGGAGAGGTTGAGCTGCCTAGGACTGTACTCGCTAGAATTTAGAAGAATGAGGGGGCATCTCCTAGAAACATATAAAATTATGAAAGGGAAATTATAAGATAGAGGCAAGGTGTTTCTGCTGGTGGGTGAGACTAGGACTAGTGACATGACCTCAAGATTAGGGGTAATAGGTTTAGGACAGAAATGAGGAGGAACTGCTTTTCACAGAGAGTAATGAATTTATGGAATTCTCTGCCCAAGGAAGCAGTACAGGCACCTTCATGAAATATATTCAAGACACAGTTTGATTGGTTTGTGCATGGTAGGGGAATTAAGGGTTATGGGGATAATGCAGGTAGGAGGAGCTGAGACAATGGATAGATCAACCATGATCTTAATGAATGGCGGAGCCGGTTCAATGGGCCAAATGGCCTACTCCTGCTTCTATTACTATGAAACTATACATCAAACTGCAATAAGACGTTTGTCTCCTGTACTCAAATCCTGTTGTGATGAAGGCCAACATGCTATATGCCTCCCTGATTGATGCTGCACCTGAAGGCTGTGTTTTAGTGATGAATGAACAGGGGCACATAGGTCAATTTGGACACAAAAACTTCTCAATCTTACATTTTAAAAATATTCTACTGTTCTGATTTTCCTACCAGAGTGAATAACTTCACACTTATTCATGTTTGTCAACAGTCATTTATGCGGAGTGGCATCTAGAAATCCATTTAAATAATATCCACAGACTTTTCCTTTTTCCACAAATTACTTCCTTAAAATATTCAGTTCAGTTTATTATATTAGCCGTACCCTTGACAAATCTATGCTAGTTCTCTTATTGGTTCATTTTTGTCCAAATGCACAGTCACTCTGTTACTAACAACAAAATCATATCAGAACAAGCATTAGAGCAAAAGAACCAAAATTTCCACATTTATTTTTCTAATTTTCCATAACTAATGGAACGACTTTGGCAATATTGCAATAAAAGAGGACAGTTCCTCACTCAAGAGAGTTTGGAAATTTGTAACTGAAACATCTATAATGTCATCACCTACATTTTTAATAAACTGAGTTGGAAGCCATAATATCCTGGAGAATTGTCTATGTTCAGTATTCTTATTTTCTTCATTACTTATTCTTAAAAGTCTTTTAAATCTAGTAAATTTGGCCCCTCAAATTAATTTTGGTTTTCCTTGTATTTCTGGTACTGTATCCTCTTCCTTTACTGTGAAGACCACTATAAAGTAAGCATTTAGTAACAATGTCAAAGCCTTAGAGAGGATGCACAGAAGATCATAAAGAATGAGAGTATTGAAGATAAACTTCAGTTACATGGAGAGTCCAGAGAAACCTCCCTTCATATGGCACTCTTCCATGCAAATGCAAGAGATGTAACGTCACCATTCAAGGCCCCAACTTATTCCCTCCAGGTAAAGCAGCAAATTAAGTATACATTTTCCAATTTAATCTATTGATCCATTGCTTATAATATAGTCTCCTCATATATTGGATAGACCAAATCAGGATTGGTTGACTACTTTCTAGAACACCTCCATTTAGTCTGAAAGCATGATCCTGAGCTTCCAGTGGCCTGTCATTTGAATTCTCCACTTTCCCCTCACACTAACATCCCCTTCCGTGGCCTGCTGTCCTGTTCAGTGAAGCTCGACATAAACTTGAGAACTTGAGGAGCAGTACCTCATCTTTCCTTACTGGGCTATAACTTACAACTTTCTGTGAGCTAAAAGTCCTTCAAAACTCTAAACCAAATTTTATTCACTCATCATTCCTATATTGCTGATCTAATACCTTGACAATTAAATTCAGAACATATTTTTCAAATTGCTGTCAGGCCTCACCCTCCCTTTATCTCTCATAGAGATAAACTTGAAAGGGTTCAGAAAAGATTTACAAGGATGTTGCCAGGGGTGGAGGATTTAAGCTATAGGGAGAGGCTGAATAGGCTGGGGCTGTTTTCCCTGGAGCATCAGAGACTGAGGGGTGACATTATAGAGGTTTATAAAATCATGAGGGACTTGGATAGGATAAATTGACACGGTCTTTTCCCTGGGGTGGGGGAAGCCCATAAGTAGACGGCATAGGTTTAGGGTGAGAGGGGAAAAATTAAAAAGGGACCTAAGGGGCAACTTTTTCACACAGAGGGTGGTGCATGTGCTGGAGGCTGGTACAATTACAACATTTAAAAGGCATCTGGATGGGTATATAAATAGGCAGGATTTAGAGGGATATGGGCCAAGTGCTGGCAAATGAGACTAGATTAGGTTACGATATCTGGTTGGCATGGATGAGTTGGACCGAAGGGTCTGTTTCCGTGTTGTATATCTCTATGATTCTAGAGTCATAGAGTCATACAACATGGAAACAGACCCTTCAGTCCAACCAGTCCATGGCGACAATAGTCCCAAACTAAATTATTTTCACCTATCTGAGTTTGGCCCATATCCCTCCAAACCTTTTCTCTGAAAGTACTTATCCAAATGTCTTTTAAATGTCCTAATTTTACCAACATCCACCACTTCCTCAGGAAGTTCATGCAGACCACTCGCTGTGAAAAAAAATTTTCCCTCATATCTTTTTTAAATCTCTCTCCTCTTACATTAAAGATGTGCCCCCTTGTTTTGAAATCCCCCATCCTAGGGAAAAGACAACCACCATTCCCTTTATCTCTACCACTCATAATTTTATAAACCTTCTGTAAGGCCACCTCTCAACCTCTTATGCTCCAGTGAAGAAAGTCTCAGCTTATCCAGCCTCTCCTTTTAACTCAAACCTTCCATTCCTGGCAACATCCTGAAATATCTCTTCTGAACTCTCTCCACCTTAATAATATTCTTTCCATAACTGGGTGACCAGAAATGGACACGGTACTCTAGACGAGGCCAGACTAATATCCTGTACAACCTCAGATTTAACAACATACTCCAGCATTGATCCTCCACAATGTCTGTATTATCTCCTAGCCTCTTGAGCACCCTAATTTTAAGTGTTCTATCAGAGGTGGTCTTCAGGTTTTAAGGTCTGGAATTCTCTCCCCTAAACCTCTACAACTCTCTACTCCTCTTAAGATATTCCTTATAACCTATCTCTTTGACCAAACTTTTAATCACCTTTCATAATATCACCTAATGTGGTTTAGTGACTGATTTTGCCCCTTGATGTTTCTGGAAAGTGCTTTGGGATGTTATGTTAGCAGCACTTTCTAAATAGTGCTAACAGCTGGGTTATGTTGGGCCAATGGTGATAATGATGTTACAACAGGGTAGATTGACAACCTCTTCATCAGGAAAAACTGATTTTAAAAGTTGACTAAAATAAGTACCATTGGGTGCTGCAATTCACAGAAGTTCAGGATAAGGCATAAGCATGCATTCAGAAAAACAATATTAAAATCAAGAATCTAAAGAATATTATGTATTTATTTGATGTTGTAAAAGTCATTTACTTAAATAGCTCTTCAGCGCAAATACAATCATAGAGACATAGAGATGTACAGCACGGAAACAAACCCTTTGGACCAACTTGTCCTTGCTGACCAGGTATCCTAGATAAATCTGGTCCCATTTGCCAGTATTTGACCCATATCCCTCTAAACCCTTCTTATTCATATATGTATCCAGATGCCTTTTAAATGTTGTAATTGTACCAGCCTCCACCACTTCCTTTGGCAGCTCATTCCATACATGCACTATCCTCTGTGTGAAAAAGTTGCCCTTTTAGATCCCTTTTAAATCTTTCCTCTCTCAGTTTAAACCAATGCCCTCTAGTGTTGGACTCTCCCATCCTGGGAAAAGACTTTGGCTATTCATCCTAGCCATACCCTCATGATTTTATAAACCTCTATAATGTTACCCCTCAGCCTCTGATGCTCCAGGGAAAATCAGCCCCAGCCTATTCAGCCTCCCCATATAGCTCAAACACTCCAATCCGGCAACATCCTGGTAAATCTTTTCTGAACCCTTTCAAGTTTCACAACATCCATCCTATAGGAAGGTGACCAGAGTTACATGTGATATTCCAAAAGTGGCCAAACCAATATCCTATACGGCCTCAACACGACATACCAACTCCTATACTCAATGCTCTGACCAATAAAAGAAAGCATGCCAAACGCTTTCTTCACCATCCTCTCTGCTTGGGACTTGTCTTTCAAGGAATTATGAACCTGCACTCCACGGTCTCTTTGTTCAGTAACACTCCCCAGGACCTTAGCATTTAAGTGTATCCGTCCTGCCTTGATTTGCCTTTCCAAAATGCAGCATCTCACGTTTATCTAAGTTAAACTCCATCTGCCACCCCTCGGCCCATTGGCTCATCTGATTAAGATCCCATTGTACTCAGAGGTAACCTTCTTCTCTGTCCACTACCCCTCTAATTTTCATGTCATTTGCAAACTTACTAACTATGCCTCCTATGTTCATATCCAAATCACTTATATAAGTGATGAAAATCACTGGACCCAGCACCAATCCTTGTGACACACTGCAGGTCACAGGCTTCCAGTTTGAAAAGCAACCCTCCATCATCGCCCTCTGTCTTCTATTTTTTGAACCAGTTCTGTATCCAAATGGCTAGTTCTCCCTGTATTCCATGTGGTCTAACGTTGCTAAACAGTCTACTATGAGGAACCTTGTCGACTGCCTTACGGATGTCCATATAGATCATGTCCACTGCTCAGCCCTCATCAATCCTCTTTGTTACTTATTCAAAAACTCAATCAAGTTATGAATTTTAGGAAATTCAGTCTTGTATGCAAGTTGAACAAGGATCTAGTTCCTGCATCTTAGGAATAAATACAAAAATGTTATTTTTGCACCTCAGAGTTGAACCTTCTTGTTATCCAAAATCTTAAAATTGTCTCTTGCTTTGTCAGCCTTGCTTGGGGATTCAGAATGGAACATTTTCCTTCACTTCTGGGTGGATAATTTTCAACAAAGGAGTCCAGCTTTGCTGACAATTTTGAGAGATAGTTTAACTTTTTTGTTGATGTGAAATTGTTCACCTCATTTCACACATACACAAATCTTATTTGGCTTGGTAAAAAAAAAATCAAAAACTAGTCATCCTTGAACTCGGGCATTATTTTCACCTTCCATGATTCTCTGTTTCAAAGCTACTGAACCCTATTGCTTTCTGTTTGATCGAATTCATTTTTTTTTCCTACATTTGATTCTGAGGATCATTTTTGCTCCTTAAATGTTTTTTGATGAACTTTCTTGAAAATCAGAGACTCATGCATATTAAAACATATATAGTTATTTTAGCATCTTTTGTTATCGATGGATAAAGTCTTTTAAGTGCTATACTATATTTGAAGCCTGAAACATAATTTTTAGTTAAACAAATTAATAACTCAATAAGGAAAATTGAGTTATTGTCTAATCCTTTCTCATTTTTCTTAATTATTTTTGGCTTTTCTCTGATGATATGACTGAACTGGAAATGTCTGGGAGCCACAAATGAGATGAAAAACAGAAATTAGGAAATTAAAAATAAAGGCATAAGCACATGTCATCATAGGATTAAAAGTGATATCTTCAAACCAGATCATTAAGGGTTAGTTGTTAAGGGTTAATTGGATGTGACAATGAGCAATTGAAGACAAGTTGAAAATTATTGGTTCAATGCAAGTCAGTTGATTTGGCTGTCAGGGAACCATGTGACATGGCTACTTAAAGGTTTTTTGCACAATGGGAAAGAACTGAAAGCACCCAGAATAGTATTAATATCAGAGACTTTGCAACACTCATTGGACTTCAACATGGATGGTTACCCTGATATCAGTGGTGGGGAAAATGCTAGAGTTGAAGATTTGTGTAATACCTGATCATTTGGAAAGTGGTGACAGAATTAGATTAGATTACTTACAGTATGGAAACAGGCCCTTCAGCCCAACAAGTCCACACCGACCCTCCGAAGAGCAACCCACCCAGACCCATTCCCCTACATTTACCCTTTCACCTAACACTACGGGCAATTTAGCATAGCAAATTCATCTAACCTGCACATCTTTGGACTGTGGGAGGAAACCGGAGCACCCGGAGGAAACCCATGCATACACGGGGAGAATATGCAAACTCCACACAAACAGTTGCCCGAGGCGGGAATTGAACCCGGATCTCTGGCGCTGTGAGGCTGCAGTGCTAACCACTGTGCCACAATTGGTCTAAGTCAGCATGGAATCACTAAAGGGAAATCATGCTTCACAAATCTTCTAGAATTTTTTTTAAGGATGTGATTAGTAGAGTGGATAAGGTTGAATCAGTGGATGTTGTGTATCTGGACTTTCAAGAGGCTTTTGACAAGGTCCCACGCAAGAGACTAGTGAGCAAAATTAAAACTCATGGTGTTGGAGGTAACGTATTGATGTGAATAAGAGAACTGGTTGGCAGACAGGAAGCAAAAAGTTGGAATAAATAGATCCTGTTCAGAGTGGAAGGCAATGATGAGTGGTGTACTGCAAGGTTCAGTGCTGGGACTACAGCTGTTCACAATATACATTAATGAAGAAATTGAATTCAATGTCTCCAAATTTGCAGATGGCCCTGTATGTGCAGTGAGGAGGATGCTAACAGGCTACAGTGTGACTTGGAACATGCTGGCTGTGTGGTAAATACTTGACAAATACAATATAATATGAATAAATGTGAGGTTATCCACTGACAAAAACAGGGATGCAGATTATTATCTGAATGGTGGAAGTTTAGGAAATGGGAGGTGCAATGAGACCTGGGTGTCATAGTGGAACAGTTGCTGAAGGTGGTGAGGAAAGCTAATGGCATGCTGACCTTCACAGGGGGATGATTTAAGTGTTGGAATAAGGATGTTTTGTTGCAGTTATACAGGGCCTTGGTGAGGCTAAACCTTCAGCATTGTGTGCAGTTTTGCTTTCCTAGTCTGAGGAAGCATATTCTTACTATTGAGGGAGTCCAGTGAAGGTGCACCAGACTTATTCTTAGGATGGCAGGACTGACATATAAAGGAAAACTGGGCTGACTGTGCTTGTATTTACTGGAAATTAAACGGAGGGGGAATCTCATAGAAATGTAAAATCCTGATGAGACTGCACAGGCTAGATGTGGGAAGAATGTTCCTGATATTGGTGAAGTACAGAATTAAATGTCGCAGTCAAAGAATAAGTAAGCAATTCAGGACTGAGATGAGGAAGAATTTCTTCACTCAGACTTGTGACCCTATGGTATTCTCTAACACAGAAAGCTGTTGGGGCTAGTTCATTGGATATATTCAAGAGGGAGCTCAATGTGGCCCTTGTAGCTAAAGGGATCAAGAGGTATGGAGAGAAAGCAGGAGTGGGATACTGAGGTTGCATGTTCAGCCATGATCATATAGAATGGTGGTGCAGGCGTGAGGGGCCAAATGGCCTACTTCTACACTTTATTTTCTGTTTCAATTGATTGGGATAGTGATCAGTGCCACAAATACAGAGTTCCCCAGACTAGCTGTTGCACCCCAATGGACAGAAGGCAGTGAGACTCAATACTAAACATGTCTAAAGTAGTTTAAGTTAATAGTCACTCATAAGAGACAAATGCAAACTAATGTAGAGTAAGCTAATAAACTTGCTTTATATCAAAATGCATGTTTTTTTTTGTAACATTTTGATCAGACCAAAAAAAAAGGTAGGACCTTTTTCAGTTAATACTAAGGCCCTGGGTAGTGTTATAGAACAGAGACCTAAGGGTTCAGCATTCTTTTAAGTTTGCATCACATGTAGACAACACTTATCTTCATTGCTCAGATATGAGTACAGGAGGAGGGAAGTCAATTTAGGTTGTACAGGAAGTGGGTGAGGCTTCTTGCGGAGGACTGTTTCCAGTTCTGGTTGCCATGTTATAGGAAGGATATTATCAAGCTGGAGAGGATTCAGAAAAGATTTACCAGGATGTTGCTGGGAAAGGAAGATTTGATTTATAGGGAGAGGCTGGTACTACTTTCACTGGAGGATAGGAGCTTGAGGGGTGACCTTATCGAGGTTTTTTAAATCATGAGGTATAGATAAGGTGAAAGGCAGTTGTCTTTTCCCTAGGGTGGGGAATTTCAAGCCTAGGGGGCATACTTTTAAACTGAGAGAAGAAAGAATTGAAAAGGACATGAGCAGCTTTTTTTTTAGTGGTTCATGTGTGGAATGAACATCCTCAGAATGTGGTGGATGCAGGTACAGTCACAATGTTTAAAATATATTTTTGATAAGCGTATGAATAAGAAATGTTTGGAGAGATATTGACCTTGTACAGGTAGGTGGGACTAGTTTAGTTTGGGATTAGAGTCAGCATGGTTGGACCGAAGGGTCTATTTCCATGCTGTATGACTTTGACTGGACCTGTGTGATCCAGGGGCTCTTGTGGCGCTATCTTTATCTCTGGACCAGAAGCTTCAAGACTCACTTGCCGCAAAGGAATATCGTAACATGGCTGAACAAGTTAATTAAAAATAGTATGGAGGCTGTTTGACATTACAGTCAATATTTTAAAAAAAAATTTAAATCTCTTCTGTCGACAGATCATACCCAGACTATTCCCTGGTCACTTACTGTTCACTTTACAGCTCGCCTGAATGTGACCAGAAGCTTTTCTGCTGCCATTATTTCACTTGAGGACATCATTAATTTTGAAGGACAGATCTGCAGGCCACGGGATTCTAGTGAGCAGAGCAGAACAAATTATACAGTGGTGTTTGAACATCCAGAGAGAACAGAATTTGTAATACTGGGTAAGCAGGGATGAAGCAGTCTCCATTTACTCATCTTTGATTCATATACCCTGTGTTATCTTTAGCTAACAAAAATCTACCAATCTCAATTTTGAAATGTCAATTGACCCAGCATCCTCATGCAATTGGAAGAGGGCTATTCAAATTTTCATGAACCCGTGTGTGATAAACACTTCCTGATTTCACTGCTGACTGGCTGAGTTTCAATTTTGATAGAGCTTTCCCGAAGTAGCAGTGCACAATGTTATCCCTCAACCAATACCTAAAGATACAGAGGGTTATCACTGTAGTTAATGGGAATTTGCTGCATGTATATTGGTTACTGTATTTCCAACAGATTGACAGTGATCCCACTTAAAAATTATTGAATTGATTATCAAGCATTTTGTATGTTTACAGGTTATGAAAGGGACTAAGTTAATGTAAGTCATTTTATTTCAGAGGAAATACCTTCTCTGACTGTCCATTCTCAAATCCATTTGTGTCCATATACATCAATCAGCCTTCTTAACCCAAGGTAACTCGATGTTAATACAAGCTATCGTCCTAATTTAACTCTTTAAACACTGGAATATGTGAATTTGCACCTCATCTCTCCAATACAATGTAACTTTCTTGAGACAGAGTTTAGAACTGAACACACTTCTCCAGATGTATCTGACAAATACTCTGTAAATCTGCAATATCAATTTCAGTTTTGTGCTTTAACTCCATTGACATGAACATCAGCACTTTTTTTTATGCTTTTTGTCCCTGTCTACTTAAAGTGATTTGCTTAGGCATTTAATTCCCTTTGTTCCTGTTCTCCCTAAGAAAGAAATGTTGATATTTGTCTTTCCTGTATCCAAATTGGTTGATCTCAAATTTCACCACACTCCTCACAATTTTCCCGTTAAATTAATCTTAATCCTTTTTAATTTTCTGCTCCCATCTACATAACATTGTTTCCCCCCTTTTCTAGTGTCGTATGGAATCATTCATATTGTAAGTCACCACATTTTTCATTCTTTTTGGAATATAACTTAGAATGATTTAATTGAAAAACTGGTACATTTTGCAACTTGAAAATATATATTGTTGCACAGTGTAATACAATGATGTTTTTTGGAAGCAAAATGTGTGAAATCTAGACTGAAAGGTACTGAGGTTATTGATTAAGGATGTTCTGCCAGGCAACAGCTCTCCAGTTGATTGAGCAAAGTAGGGTGATCAAGTGCTGTAAGTACCAAGAACAGCAAAAGAGTGGTAATGGCCTGGAGCCTGCAGAGACTGCATCCCTCTCTTTTGCTTATCATGTCTATGCGAGGGAATATTAGTGAAAACCTCCAAGAAATGTCCAAAGCAACACTTCATAGTAGACATACATTTCCTGTTCAACCATCAAATCAAAGGATGACCAAAGCTGTACTGACAACAGCATATCATCACTGAAAAAAAAAATCAAAAGAACGTTCAGAGAAAAATAGTTTTCCTGTTTGTGGTCTGGACATTTGATCTTCACAATTTAGTTCACTGTCTACTTTCTTTTCCACCCATAGAATATATTAAACCATTTGTGTTTTGTCTGTCGTGAGTGTGTGTGTGTTTGGAAATTTTAAAGGAATATAAGTTAGACTGCATGCACTGGAAATCTTTTCTTTCACTGTTCTTGAAGTTGTCTTATAACAACATTAATTTTACTGTTACTGGAAAAACTTTGTTTGCACTTTTCCTGGATTTTACAGAGTCACACAACTTGGGATTTGCCCTCATTTGGGATTTTTATAGATTTTAAATGTTTTGTGATAAATTGTAGAACAGTGGGGCATGATTTATCAGTTCACTATTCCCAATTAAATCATGACAGAAATTTGACTCACTGCCAGCATTTTCTGAAATAGGACAACATAAGATTGGATATTGAATTAGAGTAAGTTGTAAAGATAAAAGGACAAACACCAGGTTTCCCATATCAAAATAAGATGGTATTAGAAACAGCTAAAATATTTGTACAGTTAGAAGAAATAGTAATGACAAATTTGCAAATATTAACAAAAACCAATAGAATTTGCAATTAAATTGTAGGTGGAACTACCTGCTAGATCTAAGAAGGCAAAAGTCATTGAAGTACTAACATAATAGTTGAGCTCAGTAGAAATACAAGGGAGAATACAAGAGTAAGTAGTGAGGAGGAGAAAAGCAACCAGAAGGAAAATAAAACAAGGTTTGTAGGTATAACTGCAATCAGGAGCTAGAAGTAAAGTGCTATGAGTGTAGGTGAGGTGAATAGGGTAGATGAGAGATGTGTAGGATTATTGTCAAATTGAATACAACTCCTTTTTCTTCAAATATTGCTATTAAACCCTTAACTGTATTAAGGGATACAATGGCAGAAGAAGGATATTGTTTCCCCTCCAGAGAACGCAATGAAAGCCAGAGTGCTAGTAAACAGGACAAAAGGAAAATGTAACTAAGTTCCATTCAATAAATCAAATTAATGTGATTTATAACATGGAACAGTCATAGTAGGAGTTATTAAGAAATAATTCATGGATGGAATTGACTTACTCCTAAGAAATTATTTACCTGGAGTAAAGGTTACAACTTCACCTATGACCTTGAAAAGCCAGGAGGAGGTTGAAGAGACGGAACAGTTACAGGAACCATTTCCAGGTATTTTTCACTGGTTTGTGACGACCAGAGCAATGGCTAAACAAAATCAGAGGTCACTAATACCACAAGGAGATGTTAGAGTAACTGATCTTTTCGATCATCACCATCCTTAAAGAAAGTGTGTTTTGAAGTCTTTGCTCATCAAGGCTCAAAGTTAACACAAGCAGCTCCCACTGAGGCTGAAGGACTTAACATTATCTAGAAGCAGTTCTGTAACCAACTGAAGGTATCCTCAGAGTAATGGATAAAGAATGGACAATTGTTCACAAGATTGTGGTACCACCCAAGTATTGTCAGAAGATGTTGAGACTCACACATGAAATCCCTATGGCATGACAAGAAAGAACACAGAAATCTCAAACAAACATTTAATCAGAGCAAGACTTGCATGTTCTCCCATGTCTGTGTGGGTTTCCTCCAGGTGCTCTGGTTTCCTCCCACAGTCCAAAGAAGTGCAAGTTAGGTGGATCAGCCTTGCTAAATTGCCCATAGTGTCCAGAGATGTGCAGGTTAGGTGAATTAGCCATGGGAAAGGCAGGGTTACAGGGATGGGGATGGGGGGACAGTGGGTCTGGTGGGATGCTCTTCAGAGTTGTTGTGGACTCAATGAGCTGAATGGCCTGCTTCCATGCTTAGGGATTCTATGAATATACAATAACCCATCCCTTCATACAAATTTTAATCATATGTGGTGAAAAATGAGGCCCTAGGATAAATCGCTGGTGAAACATCACTTGTCCCTTTATCCCAATTAGAGAACAAACCTTTTGTCCCTATTTTGGCCCTATTTTCTTTCTCCTGTCTGTCAAACAGTTTGAACTCTTTGCCTGCAGTTATCTCCATTTCTATATGCTATTCCTTTCACTAATTACCTATTGTTACAAAATGTTATCAATGGCCTTCTGAAAGTCCACACAGACAACATGCAAAGACTCTTAGCTGGCTTACTGGATGACTCATCAATGCTGCACTCCCTGTGCAGCATTGCCACATATCCTTTTTCAGGTAAGATAAACTGATGTCTGCACTCTTCTGAGATGAAAATGAAAAGTTCCTGGCACTATTTAAAGAAAAAGTCCTCTCTCTCTATCATGACCAGTATTAATTTCTGTCAACATTACCAAGAAACAAACGATCACACTACAATTTGTGGGACCCTGCTGTTGGTTGCTGAATTTATTGACATTGCAACATCAGAAGTAAATCAGTTTGGATGTTCTGAGATTGTGAAGAGACTATATAAATGCAATATTTTTCCTAATCTGAAATCAGAATGAATATTGGCATTGCTGGCTGAATAGCACTTATTATCCATTTCTCACTGTCTTTGAGGAGGTGATTATGAGCTGCCATCCTGAACCACTGCAATCTATTTGATAGTTGGATACCCACAGTTAGGGAGGGAGTTCCAGGATTTGGAATCAACTCAATGCTGGAGCAGTGATATGTTTCCAAGTCAGGGTGGTGTACGGTTTGGAGGGGAACTTGCAGGTGGTGTATCTTTTGCCTTTGTCCTTGGTGGGAGAGATTGCGATTTGAAAGGTACTGTCAAAGGAGCCTCAGTGAGTTGGTGTATACTGTCTACAAGATGCATTATAAGTATATTATCTGTATTGTCAAAATCAATTTAAAATGAAAATAAAAATGGATATTAGACTATTTAAACTAGCAGTATTGCATTTGAGTTGAAAACTTGAGGGTTAACATTCTTTGAGAATATTTGTGGCCGAGAACTGGGCACCAATAAATAGCTGTATTTGATGAAAATGATTGTGTGTAGTTAGATATGTAAACTGATGAGCAGTCCATAAATGCTAGCACTCATTAAAATCATGGCACATTGCAGGATCAGCCCAGTACACAAGGTGTTAACTGGGTTTCCTTAGCAAGGTCCAAAAGCAATGGAAGCTGACGCTGGGACTGAAATCCTGGCAGAAAGTTTAAACCCAACAGCATTAGTAAATCTAACTTGTCAAGTGCATGGAAAACTGAGGGGTAATCTAAATTGGAAGGAAGTAGAGTTGGTAACAGGAAGTTTGAAAAGATGCTAGGGAGACTAGAAGACAGGAGAAGCAAAGCTGAGCATTGGGTAGACTTTGAAAGTGGAATTATGTCACAAGTAAGACCCCATGGGATTGAAGGCAATTTGACAAACTGGATCTAAAATTGGCTTATAGATAAGAGGCAATGGTGACGGTGGAGAGTTTTTCTTTGTAATTGGAAGCCTGTAACCAGCGGTGTTCCACAGGATCAGTGCTGCAGCCCTATGTTTCTTATATGTATCAATGACTTGAATGTGAATATAGAAAGGTATAACGTTTGCGGGTGGTGTTGATTTTGAGGAGAATGATCTCAAGTTACAATCTGATATTAATTAGCTGATAAGTTGGGTACAGCAATGGCAGATGGAATTGTGAGCTGATGTATTTTGGAAAGTCTAATAACGGAAGGATAGACACAATGAATGGTAGGGCGCCAAGGGGTATGGAGGAACAAAAGGGATCTTGGTGTACAAGTCCACAAATCCCTGAAGGTGTCAGTATAGGGAGATAGGGTGGTGAAGAAGGCATACAGGATGCTTGCTTTCATTAACTAGGATGTCAAATATAGGAGCAAAGAAGTATTTTTACAACTTCATAAATCATTGCTTAGGCCACTGGTCACTTGACTATTGGAAGGATGTGATTGCACTGGAGAGGGTGCAGAGGAGATTCACCAGGATATTGCCTGGATTGGAAAGTCTCTTTTATGAATTAAAAACTGAATGGACTATGTTTTTCTTGGAGCAAAGGAGGCTGAGAGGAGATCTAATTGAGAGGGGTAGACCATGAGAATCCTTTCCCCATGGCAGACGTACATGACAAAGAGTATATGTTTAATATGAGGAGCAAAAAGTTTAGGGGAGATTAAAGGAAAATCTTTCACTCAGAATTATGGAATGTGCTGCCTGACACAATAGTGGAGACAAGTATTCTTCCCAGCATTTAAAAAGAATCTGGATAAACACTTAAAATGCCAGGGCATAATAGGCGATGGACCAAGAGTAGGTAAAGGATAACTACAGTGTGGTGTTTTTTGTTTGGCATAGAAATCGTGGGCCAAAACAGTTGGTTTCTATGCTGTATGATTCTGACTCTATAACTGTACATTCCTTCAAGGTGGAAAACTCATGTTCAAACAACTGTGTTTCTGGATTAGTGGTGCTGGAAGAGCACAGCAGTTCAGGCAGCATCCAAGGAGCTTCGAAATCAACGTTTCGGGCAAAAGCCCTTCATCAGGAATAAAGGCAGTGAGCCTGGAGTGTGGAGAGATAAGCTAGAGGAGGGTGGGGGTGGGGAGAAAGTAGCATAGAGTACAATGGGTGAGTGGGGGAGGGGATGAAGGTGATAGGTCAGGGAGGAGAGGTTGGAGTGGATAGGTAGAAAAGGAGATAGGCAGGTAGGACAAGTCTGGACAAGTCATGGGGACAGTGCTGAGCTGCAAGTTTAGAACTCAGGTGAGGTGGGGGAAGGGGAAATGAGGAAACTGTTGAAGTCCACATTGATGCCCTGGGGTTGAAGTGTTCCGAGGCGGAAGATGAGGCGTTCTTCCTCCAAGCGTCTGGTGGTGAGGGAGCGGCGGTGAAGGAGGCCCAGGACCTCCATGTCCTCGGCAGTGGGAGGGGGAGTTGAAATGGTGGGCCACGGGGCGGTGTGGTTGATTGGTGTGGGTGTCTCGGAGATGTTCCCTAAAGCACTCTGCTAGGAGGCGCCCAGTCTCCCCAATGAAGAAGAGGAGACCGCATCGGGAGCAACGGATACAATAAATGATATTAGTGGATGTGCAGGTAAAACTTTGATGGATGTGGAAGGCTCCTTTAGGGCCTTGGATAGAGGTGAGTGAGGAGGTGTGGGCGCAGGTTTTACAGTTCCTGCGGTGGCAGGGGAAAGTGCCAGGATGGGCGGGTGGGTTGTGGGGGGGGGGGGGCGTGGACCTGACCAGGTAGTCACGGAGGGAACGGTCTTTGCGGAAGGCGGAAAGGGGTGGGGAGGGAAACATATCCCTGGTGGTGGGGTCTGTTTGGAGGTGGCGGAGATGTCGGCGGATGATTTGGTTTATGCGAAGGTTGGTAGGGTGGAAGGTGAGCACCAGGGGCGTACTGTCCTTGTTACTGTTGGAGGGGTGGGGTCTGAGGGCGGAGGTGCGGGATGTAGACGAGATGCGTTGGAGGGCATGGGAAGGGAAGGGAAGGGAAATTGCGGTCTCTAAAGAAGAAGGAGGCCATCTGGTGTGTCCTGTGGTGTAACTGGTCCTCCTGGGAGCAGATCCAAGGAAGTTCAGGATTGTACAAAATGAAAAGACATATAAAGCTGCCAGAAATAGCAATCATTCTGAGAATTGAGAAATTTTGTACAACAACTGAGGACCAAAAAGACCAAAAGAAAAAGGAGAATAGATTATGAATGGAATCTGGCAAAATACGTCATACCTAAATTTCTAATGGTATATGAAAAGGAAATGTTTAATGAAAATGAATGTGGATCCACTACTGGAAAATTTCTAATATGGAATAGAGAAATGGCAGAGAAATTATTTCTTTATATCTGGTTTCACCGAAGAAGATACGAGATCCCCCCCCCCCTCAGAACTAGAGATCCAAGCAGATATGGAGAACGAAGAGTTAAAGGAAATTTGCATTAGTAAGAAGATCATGGTGGCAAATCATGGGCTGAAAAATGATAAATCTCCAGGACCTGATGGTCTACATCCCTGTGTTGGAACGGTTGGCTTTTGAGATAGTCGATGCATTATTGGCTTATTTTCAATAATTATATAGGTCCTAGAATGATTCCTGTCATTTGAAAGGTAGCAAATGTTGCCCACTATTTGCAAAGTGAGAAAACAGAACTACATATTTGTTAGCTTTACATCTGCAGTAGGAAAAATGCCAAAATCTTTGATAAAGAATGAAGGGGAGAACGAAAAGACACCCGGTTGATAATCTAACTGGGTATAGTCAGCACAGATTTGCAAATGGGAAAATCATATTTAAGGAACGTTGGAGTGTTTTGACATTACTACCAATATTGATTTAAAGGAAAGCTGATGGATGTCATACAGTTACATTTTCAGAAGGTTTTTCAAATTTCCCAGAAGCTGGTTAGAAAGATTTAAAGCACATGGAATAGTGGGTTTCATACCAGCATGGATTAAGGATTGGCTAGCAGACAGCAAACAGTAGGAATAATGGGTCTTTCTAGCATTGATTTGATTTTATTGTAGTCATGTGTACACAAGTACAGTGAAAAGTTATGTTTGGGAGCAGTACAGACAAATCATAGCAAACAGATCATAGGGTGCTTAGAGTGAGGCATACAGGTTACACTGCACAGGTAGTGTGCAAAGAAAGATCAATATTCTTTGAAGTTAAAGAGTCCATTCATCAGCCTAATATGAGCAGGGAAGAAGTTGTTCTTGAACCTGTTGGTGCATGTATTCAAGCTTTGGTATCCTGTACCTGCTGGCAGAGGTTGTAGGAGAACATTATCGTGGTGGGAAGGGTCTTTGTTGGCAGCCTTTCCACAGCAATGAGAAGTGTAAATGGAGTCCATGGATGGGAGGTTGGCTTTTGTGATGGTCTGGCTGCGCGCACAACTTCCTGTAGTTTCTTATAGTCCTAGGCAGAGCAGCTCTCTTACCAGGCTGCTTTGCACCTGGATAGTATGCTTTCTATGGTGCATCTGTAAAAGTTGGTGAAGGACTTTGTAGACATGCTGAATTTCCTAAGCTGCCTGAGAATAAGGAAGCATGTGTTCTGCCACAGTGACTGTCACATCTGTGTGGGAAGTCCAGGATAGGTCGTCAATTATCATGACTCCTAGGAACTCTATGCTCTCGAGCCTCAACCTCCACTCCATTGATGTAGATGGGGTGTGTCCTCCTATTGCTCTTCTGAAGTCGATGATCATTTTTGTTTTGCCGACATCGAGGGAGGTTCTTATCATTGCACCACGAGTCTAAGCCCTCTATCTGCTTTCTCTATTCTGACTCATCATTTTGATATCTATCCTATCATGGTGGTGTCATCGGCAAACTTGCAGATGGGGGCAGGCTATGAATATTGGGGGACTGCAAAGATAGTTACTTGGGCTATTGCTGTTTACAATATATATCAATGACTAGGAGTTAGGACACTCCACTCACCATTTGTATGATCTTTTGATCTCTGCCTATAAATTGTGTTCTGTGTGATTCCCTCTCTCCACCTGATGAAGGGGCTATGCTCTCAAACTTGTTGGACCATAACCTGGTGTTGTGATTTCTGACTATACCTCAGTAAAGGTATTATTGCCTTAGAAATAGTGTAATGAAGGTTCAGTAGACTTGTTCCCTAGGTAGTGGTGTGGGGGGGGGGGGGGGGGGAAATTGTCCTATGAAGAGAGATTAGACAACCTGGGTCTATGTTCTCTTGTGTTATGAAGATTGAGATGATTGCATTGAAACTTACAAAATGCTTAAAGATATGGATTAAAGATATGGATTAGAAAGATGCAGGTAAGATGTTTCCCCAGTTGGTGAGTCTATAACCAAGAGGTACAATTTAAAAATAAGGGGAATGCTACTTAGGTGTGAGATGAGAACTTTTTCCTCAGAAGTTGTGATCTTTGGTATTCTTCATCACAGAGGGTTGTGAAGACTCAGTCTTGGAGTATGTTTAAGGTAGAGATTGATTCATGTCTGATTAGCAGTGGTTATTAGAATGGAATGGGGTGGCTAGAAGGCATTGAAATGTTTGATCAGCCAAGATCGTACTGAATGGCAGAGTAGACCCAATGGGCTGACTTGCCTACTCCTGTTCTATGCACCCTACACAAAATAAAGACTACTTGGGGAACCTCAACACCAAGCTTCAGGACTGCTCCACATTTCCTTCATGAATTCAATTCCTTTCCCAATCCATTAAACTCACTGGCAATGAAGTGCAGGAATAAGCTATTTGTAGAATATTTACAGGGTGCCCTTATGAAAATTTGATTGCTTGGCATTTAGAAAGCCATGCAGACTGAAATTCTTGGTGCATTTGAAAGGTCTGTCAGGAAGCTTACTGTCAGTTTTAAGACCACAGCACTCTAGCCACCAACTTGGCAGAGCTTTAAGAGCTAGGAGAGCATTGTTTCCAGCTTGTAAGTGATGGCCAACTGCATGAGTACACTTGAGGACTCATCATTGATGCAGTTCTGATTGAGCATCAATTGTGACTCCTCTGATACTGAAGCAGTCCATGCTCAAATGCAACAAGATCTGGACAATATCCAGTCTTGGGTTGATAAGTAGCAAGTTTGTGGCACACAAATACCAGGTGATGACCATCTTGAACCACTGCCTCTTGATGTTTAAATGGGAAATTTAATGATGGTGACACTATCAACAACCTGTTTGGGCAAGGTGGGGGGGGTGGGGGAAAAGAGGGTTACCATTGACCAGAAACTCAACTGGTCTAGTCATATAAATATGTGACTACATGAGCAGATTGGAGGCTAGGAATACTGCAGTGAGTAGCCCCTCTCCTTAATCCCTAAAACCTGTCTGCCATTTACAAGGCACAAGTCAAGAGTGTGATGGAATATTCCTGCTTGCATGGATGAGTGTAGCACCAACAACACACAAGACACTTAACCTTTCTGAATGATCTGAATGAAACAGTCCACTTTATTGGCACCACATTCACAAACTTGTGGTCCTTCTATCACCAATACTCAGTAACAGCGCTGCATACCATCTGCAAGATAGAGCAGAAATTCACCTAGGCTTCTTAGACAGCACCTCCTAAACTCGCAACTCACTACCATCTAGAAGGACAAGGGCAGTAGATACATGAGAACATCAAATCTCGTGTCACTCACCAAACTGACTTGGAAATGTCTTTGGTGTCACTGGGTCAAAATTCAGGACCCCCTCTCTAACAGCATTCTAGATGTATCTATGCCAAATAGTTTACAGCAGTTCAAAAAAGCAGCTCACCACCAACTTCTCAAGAACAGTTAAGGATGGGCAATAAATGTTGGTCTGGCCAGTGAAGCCCTTATCTTCCAAATGAATTAAAAAATCTCTTCCAACCCGGTAACCCTTTCAGATCTCTGCACTTTTCCAATTCTAGCCTCATGAACGAGAGTCACAGTCAACTGGAGCAATCCATTTAGGACAGAATGGGAGAAACTTCTTCAGCCAGAGAGCGGTTAGCTTATGGAATTTGCTGTCAAAGAAAACAGTTGAGGCCAAAACATTGTATGATTTCAAGTAGTACTTGGACTAGAGGGATCAAATGGCTTGAAGGAAAAGCAGGAACAGGTTATTGAGTTGGATGATCAGCCATGATCATAACGAATGGTGAAGCAGACTTGAAGGGCTGAATGGTGTTCTCCTACTCTCTCTGGTTTTAATTCTTCCGATATTGAAGACCATCAGCAGTCCAAGCTTCAAGCTCATTCCCCAAAATTCTTCACCTCCCTCCAAGATGCTTCTTAAACCCATTTTTGAAAGCTGCTATGCACCCATTTTCCACACCATCTCATCATCCATGGATACTTATCACTGTCTCGATCTAGTACCATTAAAATTTTTCAATGATAATTTAACCCAACAAAAATAAGAAGCATTGAAAGTGTGCACTATATAACTGCAAATCAAAGTATGTTGATGAAACTTGTCTCCCTACATACCTTTAAACTATTGTGCAATTTTTAATGTAGTATCTTTGAAATTCACAAATATGACTTTGCATAAATCTCTACCACAACATCACAAGGGGGTAAGGAAAGTCCCAAAAACCACTTCAGCTAGTACAGAGATTGAACTCAATGTCAGCACATTGTTCCAGCTAACCAATCCTTATCTTAGATACCAAAATAGAAAATGCTGGAAAATCTCAGCAGGTCTGGCAGCATCTGTAAGGAGAGAAAAGAGCTGATGTTTTGAGTCTAACTAACCCTTTGTCAAAGCTGGTCAGTTAGACTTGAAACGTCAGCTCTCTTCTCTCCTTATAGATGCTGCCAGACCTGCTGAGATTTTCCAGCATTTTCTCTTTTGGTTTCAGATTCCAACATCTGCAGTAATTTGCTTTTACCTTATCTTAGATACCAAACTTATAGGAACAGAATGCAGTTCAATACAGAGAACAATCCTTCTTATTGATTGTCTCAAATGAAATGGGACCCAAGTTCCTTAACTAACATTATTTAAACAAACATCTAAAATCAAGTGATTAGGCTTTGACAATTGTTGCATGTCCTCAGTTCTTAGGTGACTAACAGTTATTTGAACTACAGGTGACACTTTTTCATAGTGAGATTAAAACATTTCATTGAATGTTTAGGATTACTGTATGGTTTAGCAAATAAGGTTACAGTGTTATAATTCTCAGAGACTAATGTTCCTTATGTAAAAATATAAATTTCTCAGCATACAATGGAAAGAATTGTACAAGATTTCATGTTTTAAGACTTTTGCTGGAAGAAACAAACCCAAATCAACAATGTGTTATGAAGATGTAGAAGTGTATTGTATCTTTAACAGAGTTGAAAAGCTAGCAAGGACTGAAAGC
Source organism: Chiloscyllium plagiosum (assembly GCF_037043375.1). NCBI lineage: Eukaryota > Metazoa > Chordata > Chondrichthyes > Orectolobiformes > Hemiscylliidae > Chiloscyllium > Chiloscyllium plagiosum. Next base: position 14,686,834 of record NW_028270140.1, read on the forward strand.
AGAGAGTCCTGAACAAAGTAAGAATGGTTGAAACAAATAGTTGCAGAGGAGTTGCCATAAAACAAAAACAATACAAATTCAAATTTGGCCAATTGGTTTAAATTATGCCCCAAGATACCAAAATCCAATCAAACTTGAATTTTGATACTATCAAAACCAATGAAATGATCCGATATTTTGGGGTATAAAACTGGACATTTTGAACAGATAGAAGAACTTGTGGGTGGCACGGTGGCACAGTGGTTAGCACTGCTGCCTCACAGCGCCAGAGACCTGGGTTCAATTCCCGACTCAGGCGACTGACTGTGTGGAGTTTGCACGTTCTCCCCATGTCTGCGTGGGTTTCCTCCGGGTGCTCCGGTTTCCTCCCACAGTCCAAAGATGTGCAGGTCAGGTGAATTGGCTATGCTAAATTGCCCGTAGTGTTAGGTAAAGGGGTAAATGTACGGGAATGGGTGGGTTACGCTTCGGCGGGTCGGTGTGGACTTGTTGGGCCGAAGGGCCTGTTTCCACACTGGAAGTAATCTAATCTAATCTAATCTAAAAAAACTGCCAAGGACATCCACAAATATAGAAAGCTAGTTGAAGAGCTCTCTGAAAAGTACCTGTCGATAAGAAATTTGCTCAGCAGAACATCAAAACCAACCTAGAGAAAATCTACAGAGGAAAACCTACAAAGGAGAATTGACAAAGCTGACTGGTTTTGAAAAGTGATCTTCTTTTGTAAATCTTATTTGGAATTTTTAAAAAATCGGATCAGTATTGTAGAGTGGGAGGTAAAAGATAGAATTAAGCGAAAGGAGTTGTAAATAGTTGGTGGTTTTAATATTCTCTGTTGAAGTAAAATTGTTAAATTTTACTTTAAATATTGACTTGTGGGATAATTCTTTGCCTCTCAAAATTTCACAGATTACAGCGAGAGGTGTATGACTGGTTTAAATTAGCAGAGGAGTTTACCCAGTGTCGTAATAGTTGACTAAATATTACCTAGTAGGTAACATAAATATTTGTTATGGACCAGACTGGAGACCATCAAAATATCTTAAGGTAGCCTAGACTCTAATTTTTTCTTATTTTCAAGGTAAATGTGAGGTGCTGTGTTTCAGATGCAATTTGATTGGTCAAACTACTTGACGTTAAGCAAAATACAATTTATTCAAATACTATTGTTAAAATACAACAGAAGAAAGAGGAACTTGGAATAACTTAACTCGATTGGAAAAAATAACAAAATAATAGATGCAGTAACTATTACTAATTAACTGTTCCAATATAGTAACATTCCACATACACACCATTGGTAAAAAGGCTAATTTAGAATACAGGTTGTCTCACATGCAACTCCAGTAGCAGGTAGAGAACCCTCAGCTTTTGGCAGTAACCAAGAGAGGGACAAAAATAGCTCCTGCCTCTTCAAGACCCCAACAACTGCTGAAAGTTAAAGATCCTGGTTCTGACAGTGTTTGAGCACACACATTCAGGCTGCTTCTATTGCTCCAACTTTTCTAAAAAAAAACCAAGGCCTCTCAAGCTGTTTACCTTACTGCCTTTCTAACTAAACAGCTCAATATCTGTCTTAAAACCTCTCTTCTTTAAAACGAAACAACAGGACAAAGTAACCTCTTAAAACCACTGTACTGTCACATATTAAACTAAAGAAAAAAGATACTTTTCCCATTAACCAATTAACACTGAAAACTTTAGGCTGTGTTTTGTATACTATTGTATACTTTCAGCAGATATGTAACTTTTAAAAGTCCTAAATCCTTCCTGTTTCTTTAACAAGTTTGTTTCCCTGCAATACCAGGATGTCTTCAAATTTTTGTGGCTGGTCCCTAAGTGAGGGTCTACAATTTATTACGATTCCAACTGAGATACCCACAAATGATTATACCTCCCAGGTGAGAAAGGAAGAAGGGGTGCATTACCACCTCAGACCTATTGTATCGCTCCCAGGGATGCCTACTTACAAGTTAGCCAAGGAACTGAAGAAAAGACTGAAACACCTAGTAGAATACTCCAACTACTCAATTCACTCCTCCCAAGAGTTCCTTAACATCATCAGAAACATCACAATAGAGGAGGTCAAAATAATGATTTCATTTGACGTAACAGCGCTCTTTACATCTCTAAGAATACTATTGCCACACTATTGGACAAGAAGATACCACGACACCTGATGATACCAGCAGCAACAGCAAGAACAGCATGCTAAAATTACTGCAGCTATGCCTCACAACTCATTTTACATTCAAATGGACAAACATACAGACAAATCAATGGTACATTAATGGGGTCTTCAATATCAGGATTGAAAGCAGAAACAGTAATGCAATGTTTGGAATGGGCAGCCCCTCCTGCCATCCAACACAAACTCTGGATCTGGTATGTAGATGATACCTTTGTCATCATTAAAAGGTACACAACTGGAAGAAACTCACCACCACATCAATAACATTCTCACCAGAACAAAATTAACTGAAGTGGAGAACAACAAGACTCCCCTTCCTGGACACGTTAGTGGACACACACCTACCGATGAACTCCAGACCAGAGTATACAGAAAGAACACCCATACTGAACTCTAACAGCAACAACCCCAGCACTTACAAATGAAGCTGCATTAGGACACTATTTAAACAGGAACTGCAGCAACCCAGAACTCTAGAGGGCAGAACTGGAACACTTAGAGTTATAGAGACGTATACCACAGAAACCGACCCTTCGGTCCAACTAATCCATGCTGACCAGATATCCCACAACCTAGTCCCACCTGTCAGCACCCAGCCAAAATCCCTCCAAATCCTTCCTATTCTTATACCCATCCAGATGCCTTTTAAATGTTGCAATTGTACTAGCCCCCACCACTTCCTCTGGCAGCTCATTCCATATACGCACCACCCTCTATGTGAAAACGTTGCCCCTTAGATCTCTTTTATATTTTCCCTTCTCACCCTAAACCTATGCCCTATAGTTTTGGACTCCCCCACCCCAAGGAAGAGACTTTGTCTATTTATCCTATTCATGTCCCTCATGATTTTATAAACTTCTGTAAGGTCACCCCTCAGCCTCTGACACTCCAGGGAAAACAGCCCCAGCCTGTTCAGCCTCTCCCTATAGCTCAAATCCTTCAACCCTGGCAACATCCTTGTAAATCTTTTCTGAACCCTTTCAAGTTTCACAACATCTTTCCGATCAGATGGAGACAAGAACTGCACGTAATTTTCCAAAAGTGGCCTAACCAATGTCGTATACAGCTGTAACATGACCTCCCAACTCCTGTATTCAATGCTCCGACCAATAAAGGAAAGCATACCAAAATGGGTACCTCAAGAGCACTTTCCTCCTGCACTTATGCAACAAACCTAAAAGAAGAAAACACTACATGACCAGACACAGTAGTGACCATACTGTAGATTAAGGACATATCAGAAACGACTAACTGACTACTCAGACCCCTAGGAATCATAGTGATCCACAAACCGGTAAACACCTTTCACCAACTCTTCACAAAAGCTAAGGAACCGATACCCACATCTAACAGCATGAACATAATCCACAAGATACCCTGCAAAGCCTGTGAAAAACACTACATAGGATAAACAGGAAGAAAACAGACTATGCGAGTGTTCAGTTCCCCACTACCAGTAATCTCTCATTTCCACCCACACAGACAATGAAGGACACAAATTCAACTGGGACAATGTAACCATCCCAGCAGAGGCAAAATAGAGACACATGAGAGAATTCTTTAAAGCCTTTCACTCCAACTGGAACTCAATCAATAAACATATTGAACTGGACCCGATATACAAACCATTCACATACAGAACCAGAAGTACCGGAAAACAGACACATAAATACCAGGTGGGACAGACCACCAACGCTTCACCAGAGGCGCACTGACGATGTCACCTAGTGGTGATTAAATGGCTGCAAAAAAACACATCAGCTCGGAAAACAAATCTATGACCTCACCCACAACCTGAACCACAAATCTTTTTCAAAAACTCTAACCTCAGTAGGTCACCATAAGATTAATTTAAAATGGATCCCTTCCTTCATGGATACCCTTTAGCAGCCCACATGTAATTTATGTTTTAAAGGAGCCAAATTTAACTAGGATTTTTTGGGTTAAAGAGAATATGAGTTTACTAAAATATGAGAAAAGATAACATTCAACACATGCAAACATGGATTAGAATTAAAGTCAAAAATATATGAATCAGTCTTTGGCTGGTATCTGATTGTGAAATGCTGTGATCATTGAAGTGAGTGATACTAATAGCACTGACTTTAGCAGTGTAGTTTTTTTTGGTTCTGCAATCAACTCAAAGGAGTTTTTCTCGTTTCTTTCAACAGCGTCTTTGCTGAAGACTTGTTTTCAGCAAGAGAGAGTTTATTTCTTTTTACCTGAAAATTGAAGGGATGTCTAGTGACAATTTTCAGCTGAGTCCCTTCACTGCACACTTCAGCAGAGTGGAACTTGAACAGTATAGCACACCAGTTCGCTAGGATACAGAAACCAGAGGTTACAGTAATGCCCTCTCGTGTATTCCTGAAATGGCATGTATTTTGCCCAGAACTGTCTTTCTTCCACCTCATCTTACCTGCAGTCTGTGACACAACCTACTGAACATGGCTTCCTGCTGAGGATAATCAGTCCTATAGCCATAGGAGATACTGTTAATGTTTTCAAGGCTGCGCCTGCTAGTGCATGTACATATGCAGTGTGCACTACCTTTTAGTTGCACAGACAAATGGTCCTGGAGGATGCAGCCCATGGCTTGGGAGGTGAGGGGAAAGGTTGGGACTGGGGATGGATGGATGGTTGTGAGAGAGTGCAAAAGAGAGTGGAAAATCTCCTGGCTCCTGGGCCAGTTCTCTCTACTCTCCTCAAGAGCCCCATCTGTTCTCACCCTACACCCTCACCAGCCCTGTCTGTTTTCTTCCCTGCCATCAGCCCATCCATTGTCTCCCCTTGCATGCCCTGCCCCATTCCGCTTCAATGTTGTCCCTGTTCTGTGCATGACACAAAAATGTAGAGTGTCTGGAAACTTGTGCATTGGTGTTTGAGTGAGCATGGATGTGTAGTTGCTCTGCAGTTTCATTGTCAGCAGACACTGCCTTTTTTTAATGCTACCTCTTCTCTTGAAGTGTCATTGTCTGAGGTTACCTTGATATTCATCGGGTGTGATATTCAGGACTCCGTAATCATGCAGGGATTTTCCAGACAACCACTGAATTTACTTTGCTAGCCATCTTTTGGCTTGCATATTCTTCTGGAAAAACAATTATTTTAAAGTTCAACATGTCCATACAGTAATTCACAGTTATGATCCATTGCAGGGTGCAATGTCCCTTTAAAGTTCCTATACTCAATCTCCTGAGTAGCATTGAACTGATTTCCAACAGCAAGGCACCCTCTGGCAACTCCTTTCTCTTTAAATCTCGACAAGAATAATCTTTTCAAATTGGGAGTCCATTCTCGCCAGTATTCTGTTTAGTGGTAAACACAAAGTCCTACTTTCTGTGCTTGTCATAGCAGCAGGTATTTTAATCTTCCTCTGCATGTCTCTTAATTGGTCTAAGAGTTTGTGTCCAGAAAGATAAGCTCCCCTTCTTTCGTTTCAAGATATAAATCCTGGCATTGACTTTCTGTTGGTATCAATTTGGGTCTCCAACCTTTTGATATCTAAATCACATGGACTTATCTCCAGGCAGAGTTTAATATGATGTAGCCATCCTATTTTACTTTAAATTAGGAGAGAAAGTTTTAAACTTTATTTTAAGTAATATCACATATGGAACAATAGCTCACATACATTGGCAAATTCAGCACCTGGTTATTTCTCAAAAAAAAAGATTAATATAAAACAGAAGACTTCTTTCTTTCCTGTAATATTGCTATCCTCTCTTCTAATGTCCCTAGTGACTTGCTGTTCACCATTGTTGACTTCTCGCTCTGGCTTAATAAATTATGCACATTTGTTGATTCTGCACCTTTTAAAAAAAACTTACTGTGTACTGAGACTGGAGTTACCAAAAGCTGAATTTTAAAAATCAATGCTCGAAAAAAGTACCTAAGAATGCACATTTAAATAAAAGTACCTAGAATCTCATGGAACAACTCTTCTCTGCATTCTAAATGGGGATCAGTAAGAAAGAAATCCTTTAAAACATGCCTCTTGTGGTAATCCAAAATGCTTCGAAACTGTATTCACTGTTAACTCTAGAGAGGCATGAAAAATGATCAATTAATTGCAGTTCTTGATACAATAACAGACAGAATTTGACCCATTGTCATATTGTATTACAGCAATGCAACCCTTTAAGATCATATCCAATGTGCACCATTTCTAGCAGCATACCTCCACACTGAAAAGTCAGACCAGATTATACATATATATGTGATAATTGACTTCTTTAAGTCTTATGATGCACAGGCAAGGATACTACCTGGTCTGCTATGTTACAGCAGAAGCTGCACTCTTGATTCAGAGACAGAAGGCCATGGGGTTCAAGTTCCATTCCAAAGACTTGAGAACACAATCCTGACAAACATTTCAGTATGATACAATGATATGATACAATGAAGAGACATTAATCTAGTCTATCCTCTTGGTGGGATCGGAGGGGAAGGAACATAAGATACCATGCCACTATATGAAAATGAGTGAGCAGGGGAGTTCTCCCTTGTATCCTGCCAAATACTCATCCCTGAACCAGTACCTAAAACAGATGATAATTATATGATTCATCATTTGTGGGACCCTACGTACAAATTGGCTGTCATATTTGTCTACATAGTGACTACACTTCAAAGTATTTAATTGTCCATAAAGGATATGGGCGGCATAGTGACTCAGTGGTTAGCACTGCTGCCTCACAGCACTAGGGACACACATTTGATTCCGGCCTCTGGCAACTGTCTGTGTGGAGTTTGCATATTCTCCCCGTGTCTGCGTGGGTTTCCTCCGGGTGCTCCAGTTTCCTCCCACAGCCCAAAGATGTGCAGGCCAGGTGAACTGGCCATTCCATTAGTGCATTAGTCAGAGGGAAATGGGGTCTGGGTGGGTTACTGTTCGGAGGGTTGGTGTGGACATGTTGGGCCAAAAGGCCTGTTTCCACACTGTAGGGAATCTATAGCTACAGCAAAAGTGGTATAGCAGTAATGTCACCAGCTTAGTAAACTTGAGTCCCAGGTCAAAGGTATTTGGATAGGAGTTCAAATCTCAACATGGCAAATAGTAAATTTTAAGGGCGGCACGGTGGCTCAATGGTTAGTACTGCAGCCTCACACCACCAGGGTTCCAGGTACAATTCTAGCCTAGGGCATCTGTCTGTGTGGAGTTTGCACATTCTCCCCGTGTCGGCGTGGGTTTACTCTGGGTGCTCCGGTTTCCTCCTACCGTCCAAAGATGTGCAGGTCAGGTGAATTGGCCATACTAAATTGCCCATAGTGTTAGGTGCATTAGTCAGAGGGAGATGGGTCTGGGTGGGTTACTAGAGGGTCGGTGTGGACATGTTGGGCCGAAGGGCCTGTTTCCACACTGTAGGGAATCCAATCTAATCTAATCTAGCTATTAGGCCCGAGGCTGTGAAAGACAACACATAAATACAAGTTCCTCCTCTTCTACTACTGGGTTAGATTTTATGAGAATTAATACTATCACTTGGATACTCTATCATTTGAACATGATAAAAAGTACAAATGCAAAAGGTCAGTTGATTTGATGACTACTTGTTGCTAAATTTCTTATTTCCGATGCTCAGTTTATGAACTTTCAACAGCCCCCAAGAGGCTACTTTCTTGATAATATCTGTTCCAAGATGTAGCTCACCTTTGGTGAGTTTACAATTTGAATAAGTTATCACTTCCAGGGATTTTCCTATTTTAATGTTTTATTAAAAGGCTCGTGCCATATATTTGCATAATCTGTAAAATTGGAAATATTAAAAACTCAAGTTGAATTTGGTATGTTGTTTCTTTATGACTAGTAGTTTCTAAACAATCACCAGTCTCATATAATGTCATTTGTATCTGCAGAACTGAAGGATTAACTGTGTTCCTTACAGCATGCCTGCAGTCTGTTCAAAGAATGACGAGCTATCGTATAGCTAATATTGTGCCAAGTGCATGCAATTTTTCTTTCATCATTTTGCAACTTCTATTTGAAGTATTACAATTCTAACATCTGTCTGTCTGCAATATCCAAAGCTAATTTCCACATCACTGTGGTCCATATTTACCATAGTGTTCTGGTGCTGAGATTCCCCAGGGGTCTATGTTCCCAATGCAATGATGCTGGTCAGAGTTCTGCAGAAGCCTCTAAGGAAACAGCATAAAAACTCTTTTTTTAAAAAAGTCATTTACACACTCCTGAATTTAATCTGATGTTCTTTGACTGCATAAGTAATCAATTTTATCTCCTTTTTCAATTATCAAATCAAATAACTCAAGTCCAATTTGGCATGTTCTTTCTTTGTGATTGTAGTATTTTCCAATCAGCAGTCTTATACAATATCATTTGTATATGCAATAAGTACTATTATCATCATTGCACCTGAAGTTTGGTTTTCATTTTTTGTTGAGCTATGTTTGCCAGTCGTAATAATTAATGTAGAACGTGTTTAAATGTTTGGTTGATTTTTCTATCCCAAATCAAATTCCTCCTGATATATCTGTTGTATAAGTTTATTAACTTTGCTTGATATTATCTTGCAAAGATTAAAAAGCCCTGCCTTTCTCATTAATTTTATATCTTGGTAGGACATCAATTAATTTTTCATGCTTCACTCAGCCAAATGTTTTCTCAATCTAAGCAGCATAATTAAACTGCTCTTTTTGCTTCTGTTTCCTGCTCACAATCAATTTTCATATTGAATATTCTTTTCTGCTCCTGTCCCTGCATTGTTCCCTCTGCTTCTGTAACTCTATGCTTCTTCCTTTAGTCTGTTCTCAGTGTAACTCATGAACCTTTACAAGTTGCTATCCTCCACAGAATGTCCTCTTTAATGTTTTGGCCATTTCCCTTCAAAGAATGTTGACCTCCTCCATTCAAGGACCATCTTTCCTGAAAATGGTTACAGATGGAGCCCATTCACCCTGAAGCGTCCTTGCCAGCTCTCTATAGGAGTATTTACTCTAGCCTTTTCACTATTTACCTGCAAATTATGTCTTTAGATAAATGATCAAATCCCCTTACTACTTCAACTGAACATGCCTCATTGCATCTCAGATCCAAACTTCTTATTGCAATTAATTTCCACCCTGCCATGCTGTTAATTTTTAGCAAACATTTTTTTGCAACGTCAAGTTCCTCCTTATCTTCCAGAGTCCCGATTTGAACACATCTGATTAAATTTCCAAATACAGAGGAATCTTGATTATCCGAATGAGATGGATGGGAACTATTTTGTTAGGATAATTGATTATTTGGTTAATTGATTCGATGCCTCTCGTCTGTGGCTCAGAGTTTTCTGAAGTTGCCTTTTTCTGTGCTCTGCCTGCCTTGCTCCTTCTCTCCATCTCAGTGTTTGTTTCTGAGCAGACACACATTTGTGTATAAGGGACCTGCAGCATTGCTGAAGCCTCTCGCCCATTCCCCCACCAGACAGGTTTGACTTTTGGCCTGTACAGGACAATGTTGGAGAGATTATCTGGGGAAGAGGGGTTTAGGGTACACAACTCAAGGGACAGTGGGGGGGGGGGGGAAGAGAGAGCGAGAAAAAAGAGAGCGAGCGAGCGAGAAAAAGAGCGCGCGAGAAAGAGCGCGCGAGAGAGAGCGCGCGAGAAAAAGAGAGCGCGCGAGAAAAAGAGAGAGAGAGGGAAAAAGAGAGAGAGAGAGGGAAAAAGAGAGAGAGAGAGGGAAAAAGAGAGAGAGAGAGGGAAAAAGAGAGAGAGAGAGGGAAAAAGAGAGAGAGAGAGGGAAAAAGAGAGAGAGAGAGGGAAAAAGAGAGAGAGAGAGGGAAAAAGAGAGAGAGAGAGGGAAAAAGAGAGAGAGAGAGGGAAAAAGAGAGAGAGAGAGGGAAAAAGAGAGAGAGAGAGGGAAAAAGAGAGAGAAATAAGAGAGATCGGTCATTAGTTAATCATTGTAATCAAAATATGCGATCAGTGTTGATACACCTCTTTGATGTAATGTTTCTATTGGGACCTTGAGATCTTCGAGGAGAAAGTGAGGTCTGCAGATGCTGGAGATCAGAGCTGAAAATGTGTTGCTGGAAAAGCGCAACAGGTCAGGCAGCATCCAGGGAACAGGAGAATCGACGTGAAGGGCTTATGCCCGAAACGTCGATTCTCCTGTTCCCTGGATGCTGCCTGACCTGCTGCGCTTTTCCAGCAACACATTTTCAGCTCAACCTTGAGATCTTCTTCAGATAATCCGAAATTCGGATAATTGATATTCGGATAATCGAGGTTCCTCTGTAATTCATGTTACTTCATGCATTTTATAGTGTGTTAAATTTGCAGAGCTCCATATGAATATTCAAGAGCACCATATAACATCTTGATTCTCAGGTGTAGCAATATGGGACTTGGTGAAGCAAGTGAAAAAACCACGAAGAGGATAGATTAACACAAAAATATTGTTCCTTTGGAAACCTGTAAAAGGTTTTTCATCTCTAGGTCAGTATCCACTGCAAGATCTGAGACAATCTCAGGATTACTAGCAAAGCTATTTAAATGCAATGCTTGAGGGATGATGTAACTACGGAGGCAGAATTCAGAGTTTGAAAAGTTGCTCAGATGTGATGGCCTTGCCTTAAATTCATTAACAAGTAATTCCTTTACTGAGAGCAAATAGAGAATTGTAGTGGATTTCAATTACTACATCAATGAAGCAATCAGTCAAAAGTCATGTCATAAAAAGAGGATACAGGAACAATAGAAAGGGAGGACAAAAAGACAAGAGGAAGCAAGGTGATAACTTTTTTTTTGCTGGAAAGGCAACTTTTACAAAATTGCCACTGACTCCACAGAAACATTCATCTTAAACTTAATACTAAAACAATCTCCTATCCTTGGTAAACATAAACAGGTTTTTCCAGAAGTTAGTGTTACTCAAGTCAAAATTGTGAAATGGCATCTCTAATCTATCGCCTTTATAGCATTTAACCTTGCTTTCCAAAGTTTGGGCTTTTTTAAAAACTCATTTGAGTTGGACGCACAACCTACCTCTGAGATGTTTTCCACTGAAGCTTTGCAAAATAAAATCCAGGCAAGTCAAACTAAACAAAGGATATTAAGATCACTAAGAATTTAAATCAATATGAAAGATATCATAGATGTTCAATGCTTTAATGGGGTCTTCAAATAATTTCACGCGATCAGTAAGTGGCAACTATTCCACATGCATTTTTAAAAATTATATGTTCAGTTCTATAAGCTGACCTAAAGCATTTCATCATTCTTTAAAATCAATATTCTCAGTAGTCAGCCAATTGTTGAATCTGTACGTAAAAAATCTTTTAGATTGTTAATACCAAAACTTATGCTTTCCTTATTTTTCAGTAGCTTTACATATAAAAAAAAGTTATTTTCCAAAAATTGCTACCTACCTGTCTCTACACACACATCTCTCCAGCTTCAATGCTTTTCCCCTGCACCTCCTTTTGTTTTCCTTAGTTGCTATAAAAAACAGAACATTCTGGAAATTCCCTAGATGAGGCAGGACTGGGAGAAAGGTAGGGCTAAATTCTGATGCAGGGTCATTACCCTGAAACATTAAGTTTTATTCTCTTCCCACAGCTACTGTCAGAACGGAGTATTTTTTGCACTGTTTTTAATTCAAATTTCCACTATCTGCAGTTCTTTGCTTACATTTAAAATTCTGCTCAGCCTCACGGAGTTGAATTGTTTTTAATCCTCCATTGCTGTGTCTCATACAATTAAGAAAACCAAAATGCTTTCTCTGCTTCAAATAAAGTTTTAAAGTTTGTTGCAAAATTCATTACTACATTCTTCTGCTTTTGTTTCTGTATCTCTAGTTTACTGATTACTCACTTCCACATCATACCATACTGGGTATTTATAAAGCCCTTGTGCAACTTTAAATGTTAACTTTGGATGTACATATTATATAGAGACAAACACCAACCATAAAAGTTCATAAAGTCTCCCCCATCCAGGTCAAATTTCATGAATTCAACATAATCACTAGATTTTACACTAGTTACTCACATTTTCCACTTCACTAAAACAATTCTTAAGTTGCTGCTAATTGATTTCATGCTTGCATTTCTGATCTTGGATCTACGTTTGTCCAGGAAATGTGGTTTTGATGAACACGAGTTTCAAAACACCCCACGAAAATTGCCATTTGAACCAGATCAGGCACAAAAGGTATGGACCTACAGATCCAATTGTGTGGCGTGAGGCCATTCAAAATTACTACGTTTGAAACTGGGCCCAGGGAGCATCATTTGATAGAATATATGCTATCTGAAATACTTAAATTGATACAGTTCAGAGACAAAGTGAAATAACTGCACAGAGGCCAGTATCCCGTCACCAAGTCACCCTTTATTTACATGTGCACAGTACATTGACACTGAAGTGACAGGTCACAGCCAGTCTCTGCAGTCAAGAGACTCTGAATCCCCTGTTTATCTGTCAGCCAGGGGTCCCTTATTGACCCATGTTAACGACCCCAATCAAGAATCTCAGTCAATAAGAGCCACCTAGTTCCAATCGCAACAGATAGCAACTCTGCAACATTACAAAAACATAGTTCACCATTGACTGTTGATTCAATGCCTCTCCAATCTTCATTCAACATTTACTGATCTAGTTTCCTCAAAACCTATTCATCCAATCATTGAGTTTCTGCGTACTACATTTTTCCTATAATGAATAGTGCTCTTCTTCTCAGCTGTCATGGACTTCAATCCTGCTAACCATAAACACAAAGCTGACTGTCTGAAAATGGTAACCTTCAAAGAAAACGTATCAGCATCTAAAATAAAACTAACATTAAAAATTGGAATTAAAATTCCACCTGTTACTAAATTTTATATGGGTACAAAGTTAAAGTTACACAAGAACTTTATAAATATGCTGTATTGCTTTGTCACTTTTTCTTATTCTTATTTTCTCTTAAACTAAATTAAATCTTAAGTTCTGATCTCATTGGCAACCCTGAGCTGTATCAATTCAAGAATTGGAGTGTACTGCCGGTACTTTTGTCACATTTAAAACGGGTGACTGAATAAATGATCTGTTACCCACTATGCTGTCACTAACATTTCAAAAATAGTCTGAACATTGAAACAGACAAAACACTTCACTAGAATATTTCAGTTCCATAAAAGTAGAAAGAACAAATTGATGTGGCTCCTACTTTTTCAGGGGAAAGACTGGCCAGAGAAATAGGTCAGTAAATCGTGAAGATATAGACAGCATTAATGCAGTTAAGGGGAAGCTAGGGAAGTACAAAAAGGGATAAACAAACAGAAGGTTATATGAACAGGATGAGTGAACTAAGTTGAAAGGAGGCCAACATGGAGCAGCCTGGTTTGTTTCCGAAATAAAGACCACTTTTTATTTGGACTGTGAACTAAAAGTGGAAAAATAAAACTTTTATACCGATAAAATGAAAGAAGAAGCTTTAAATTTTAAAAGAAGGTTGTTATTCAAGCATGTTGTGTATTGTATGGGGGAACATTAACTTTCCAAATATTGACTGGAAACACCATTGTTAGAGTACTTTAGATGGGTCAGCTTTTGTCCAATTTGTGCAGGACAGTTTCCTGACACAGTATAGAGACAGGCCAACAAGAAGCGAGGCCACACTGGATTGGGTATTGGGTAAGAAACCTGGCCAGGTGTTAGATTTGGACGTAGGTGAGCACTTTGGTGATAGTAACCACGGTTTGGTTACATTTACTTTAGTGATGGAAAGCGATAGGTATCTACCACAGGGCAAGAGTTATTGTTGGGGCAAAGGCAATTATGATGCAATTAGGCAAGATTTAGGATGCCTAGGAAAGGGAAGGAAACTGCAGGGAATGGACACAATTGAAACAGGAAGTTACTGCATGTCCTTAATAAGTACGTACCTGTAAGACAGGGAGGAAGTGGTTGAGCAAGGTAGCCATGGTTGACTAAAGTTGAATCTCTTGTCAAGAGGAAGAGGGCGGCTTATATTAAGGTGAGATATGAAGGCTCGGTTAGGGTGCTTGTGAGTTACAAGTTAGCCAGGAAAAGACCTAAAGAGGCAAGAAGAGCCAGGAGGGAACATGAAAAGTCGTTGGCAGATAGGATCAAGAAAAACCCTAAAGATTTCTATAAATAGATTAGGAATAAAACAATGACTAGAGAAGGATTAGGGCCAATCAAGGATAGTAGTGGGAAGTTGTGCGTGAGTCCAAGGAGATAGGGGAAGCACTAAATGAATATTTTTCATCAGTATTCACACCGGAAAAAGACAATGTTGTCGAGGATACGGAGATACAGGCAACTAGACTAGATGGGATTGAGGTTCACAAGGAGGAAGTGTTAGCGATTCTGGAAAGAGTGAAAATAGATAGGTCCCCTGGGCAGGATAGGATTTATCCTAGGATTCTCTGGGAAGCCAGGGAGGAGTATGCAGAGCCTTTGGCTTTGACCTTTATGTCATCATTGTCTTACAGGAATACTGCCAGAAGACTGGAGGATCACAAATGTTGTTCCCTTGTTCAAGAAGGGGAGTAGAGACAACCTTGGTAATTATAGACCAATGAGCCTTACTTCGGTTGTGGGTAAAGTATTGGGAAAGGTTATAAGAGATAGGATTCATAATCATCTAGAGAGAAATAAGTTGATTAGGGATAGTCAACACTTTTGTGAAGGGTAGGCTGTGCGCCTCACAAACCTTTGAGTTCTTTGAGAAGGTGACCAAACAGGTAGATGCGAGTAAAGCAGTTGATTTGGTGCATATGGATTTCAGTAAGGCGTTTCAGAAGGTTCCCCATGGTAGACAAAATATGGAGGCATGGGATTGGGGTAATTTAGCAGTTTGGATCAGAAATTGGCTAGCTGAAAGAAGACAGAGGGTGGTGGTTGATGGGAAATGTTCATCCTGGAGTTCAGTTACTAGTGATGTACCGCAAGGATCTGTTTTGGGGCCACTGCGGTTTGTCTTTTTTATAAATGAACTAGATGAAGGCATAGAAGGATGGGTTAGTAAATTCGCAGATGACACTAAGGTCAGTGGAGTTGTGGATGGTGCCGAAGGATGTTGCAGGTTACAGAGGGACATTGATAAGCTGCAGAGCTGGGCTGAGAGGTGGCAAAAGCAGTTTAATGTGGAAAAGTGTGAGGTGATTCACTTTGGAAGGAGCAACAGGAATAAAGAGTACTGGATTAATAGTAAGATTCTTGGTAGTGTAGAGAGCAGAGAGATCGCAGCATCCATTACATAGATTCTTGAAAGTTACCACCCAGGTTGATGGAGTTGTTAAGGTGGCATACGGCGTGTTAGGTTTTATTGGTGGAGGGATCAAGTTTCGGAGCCACAAGGTCATGCTGCAGTTGTAGAGAACTCTGGTGCGGCTACACTGGCTACAGTTCTGGTCACCGCATTATACGAAGGATGCGGAAGCTTTCGAAAGGGCTCAGAGGAGATTTACTAGGATGTTGCCTGGTATGGAGGGAAGGTATTATGAGGAAAGGTTGAAGGACTTGAGACTGTTTTTGTTAGAGAGAAGAAGGTTGAGAGGTGACTTAACTGAGACATACAAAGATAATCAGAGGATTCGACATAGTGGACAGTGAGAGCAGTTTTCCTCGGATGGTAATGAGGGGACATAGCTTTAACTTGAGGGGAGATAGATAAAGTCAGAGGTAGTTTCTTTATTCAGAGAAGTAGGGGCGTGGAATGCACTGCCTGCAACAATAGTAGATTTGTCAACTTTAAGGGCATTTAATTGGTCATTGGATAAACATATGGATGAAAATGGAACGGTGTAGGATAGATTGGCTTCAGATTGGTTCCACAGGTTGATGCAACATTGAGGGCCAAAGGGCCTGTACTGCGCTGTAATGTTCTATGTCTACACTATGTTACCTTACACTGACAATGAGAGGGAGAATTCCAGAAAAAAAAACTGACACTATAGTGTGTTCAAGAGGCAACTCTGCCCAGAGACAGAGACAGTCTTTGGCTTTTCAATCAAGTAAGTTGTTGTAGGCTGAGAAGGACTCAGCGTAGTGACAACTTCCTGGTTCTTGGATAATGCAGAAGCACCTAACTTGCAAAGAGAAAGAATCTGTTTTTCTTTTCCACCCTTGTGTGTTTAAAGAAAATCCCTAGTAGTTAGCTCCTTTACTTTTCCTTTGCGAGCTGCTCTTTTCACAAATCCCCTGCTGAAAAGAAAAAAAGTCTTCCATCAGAGAATGGAAGACAGAGAATTGTTGATTACCCAAAGTTGTGGGTACAAAGAGTCAGAAGAATCAAAAGAAAACAACTCGTCAATATCTAAAATCTGGACTTGGTGCTGGAACTTTGCTAATTTGACTTTATCTTCCTCCTCCTTCACTTGGTGTTTGTGTCTGTTTGCACTCGCATAGATTGTTTTATTAAAGCAGCAGATTTTAGGTTGGACTTATAAACTAGTCATTTTTTGCTTTGGTTAATTGATTACTATAAAATTGTTATTTTCTCGTTACTGGGGAAAAGTCCTGAGTTTGACATTTAAATGGGAAATTCAATGATTTAACCAAATGTTCACATTTGCAATGATTCCAAGAACAGTGCAGCTTGATTTCTCATGCACTACCCTAGTCAGTTGATGTTAAGTTCTTTTTTCCCCTGAGATTCTTACACACTTGATGCAACTGCAAAACGCCAACTTCTGTGAACAACAACCAAATTTTATTTAGCACAGTATAGTACAAACTTTCAACACACACCTCGCAGGAGTTGGAGTCGTGTCAAAGCTCTCTTTGAACAAAGGAAACAGTCCTTCCTTTATACAAAATCTTTACATCACAGTCAGTAATGCCCACAAGACAACACCCAGCCACCCCACCCCAAGTCACATGCTATTCAAGACACAATGCAATGACCTGACCATTTCCAGAAACAATATAATGTAAATCATCCATCAAAGGTCAAATCTGGTGCAAATAGTTTTTTTTAAACTACAGGGAGTAGTCGAAATTCCAATGTTCTTATTGATTTTGAATAGGATGATGATGCAAATGTAAATTATCTCTGAATAGTAGGAGATTGCAATGTAAATGGCTCTGAATGGCAAAGGAGGGAATGTAAATTCC
Source organism: Chiloscyllium plagiosum (assembly GCF_037043375.1). Lineage (NCBI taxonomy): Eukaryota > Metazoa > Chordata > Chondrichthyes > Orectolobiformes > Hemiscylliidae > Chiloscyllium > Chiloscyllium plagiosum. The sequence continues at coordinate 14,704,094 of NW_028270140.1, forward strand.
TTGCTATTTACCTGCAAGGCAGAGACATTCCACCCTAGCTTCAGGACATCCAATTTCCTGCAGGCCAACAGAGCAAATTAACTCTTTAATATCTCATTGGGATGCTGTGATCATACCTAACTGGGAGTAGGTTTTTGGAAATCAAGCTTCTTTACACTTGGTGTCGTCAAATTATTTTCTTTTTAAAATCTAAGTGTGCAGAGTCCCCAGTTTGCGTGTCTGCGAGATTCAAGTTAACTGAAGATATGAACTAGGTTTCTATACTTAACAAGAACTCTATTACAAATAAAGTTGTTTACCTATTATTAATATCCATCGACATATAACTCAGTTAAAACTCAAACCTTCTTTCTAAAATTCCCCTATACACACATATCCAAAAAAGATTTGGTATTAAGGTAGAGGGAAAATAAGTATTGGGGAAATCCATTCAATAGCACAAGTCTTCAGGATTTGATGGGCTGTTCCTTTTGTGTCCCAAGTCCTTAAGTTATGTTATTTTACTTTAGGCTCTCTCATTTCTTCACAGAAGGCACAGAACAACTGGGTTTAGTCGTGGGTATTTTCACTGGAGTGAGGCATACCACACACTTCCAGGAGGTTCAAGGCTTCTTTTGTCATTTGGCTGATGACTTTTGCCAACCAAAACGGGTCACAATTCCACAAACTAAATCACTAAACAGAATCTCCCTGTGTGCAAACATCACAAACCCCCAAACCCTTGTCAGTTTGTATACAGATCTCTCCCCCATCCACTGCTTAGTGTGAACATAGTTTCATTAATATTTCTAGAAGTACAGTAATTACTTCCACAATCCTTGGTTTTAAAACAGTCCTTCTCCCAATTCAGCTCACAATCAAAAAGAACTAACAGAATGTGGTCTTTATGCTGACTTGTAACTTTTACGTAGGTGCCAAATGAATCGAGTTTGATCATGGCTATCTTGTCTGAATCACAAGGTCATGGGTCCTTAAACTACTGCAAATGGTTGAGCACAATTATGAACTGTTGCAGGGTTAGAGCTGGTCAGTTTGGATGATCTATTAGACAACTCTCTGTCTGCCTTCTCATGCCACAAGAAATATTGTAGCACAATTCTGAAGATTAAGGGTGTTCTGACCAACACGTAAACTACAATTAGAAAATTATTTGATCAGGTACTTTATTGGTGATTTTGGTACACTGATGTCCAAACTGGCTGCTCTGCCTGCTTTGGTCATCAATAGCAACTTTTTAAAGAAAGTAATTGGCTGTGAAGCATTAGGGGTATCTGAAGGAATGGGTAATAGGCTATATAAATTTAAATTCTGCATAACGGCTAGCTTTTCAGAAAGCCAAACTCGTAATTGAAAACATGAAAAAAATTTGCATTTATACACTCTTTCACAGCTTCCCTATAAAGACAAACAACTGAACAAATTTCCATATACAAACATTCAACAAACAAGACTCATGACTCCTAGATATTTTTGTCAGTGATGTTGGCCAACAAACTAGGAACAATTTTCTTGCTCATTATCAAGTGTCCTTGGTACTTCCTAATAATCAGAAAGAGGGAACAAGCCCCAGTTTAGCATTGATACGTTGGCAAATGCATGCCTACTAACCCCTCAATTGGAAACCTATCCATTCAAACAAAGAAAGTCATATGACTAACTAAAAACAAACCATTAACTATGATATTTAAGATAATCAGAAAGTCGTTGTAGATAAACTTATATATAGCTACACAAAATATGCAAGTTGAAAAAAGGGGACAAATGGTTAGTTGATAGGTAAATCCTATTGAAGTTTGTCGGCAGTTCTGACTTTCATGTCTAAAAACATGCTTAGGTTTTACCAGTCATGTCGTCATCATATCCTTATTTGACGACAAAAAAAACAGGCTTACCCGTAATTAATTCAAGCTGTAAATTGCAATGTAGGAGCACCTAATACAATCCAGTACACTTGGAAAGAGTTAGCTGATGAGTCCCGATTTTTGCATCAAAACTGGGCATTCCTTCCTTCAACCAAAATCAAAAATTGCGAGAGAAACTAAGCAGGACTGGCAGCATCTGAGGAGAGAGAAACAAGAGTTAAGGTTTCGGGCCCAGTGATCCTCTTTCGGAATTGATAGAGATTGGGGGAGAAGTGATATTTATGTTAATGCAGTTTTCTTTCTCCTTTTTAAGTAATTATTCGATTATCTTCCCAAAGTTCCCGCTGGATGTAATTCCTTCAAGGGAACAGGGCCATTCCAGCCCAGACCGATGCAGCGAATGCAATTCCGAGTGGGACGACTCAGCAACGCTCTCAGGGCGGACGAAACAGCTGCACCACCGCCGGTTCGGCCGTTAAAAAGATCGGCCGGCCAACCGGGCGCGCGCGGAGTGGCGGGGCGAGGTGGACGCGATCTCGCGCGGCGTTGACGGCAATGCCGCGCGCGGCCACGGTCCCACCGAGTCCGCGCGTGCGCGGGTTCGAGCGCTGGCGCCCGTTTGCGTTCCCGCTGAGACGACGTCAGCCCCAGTCCACGCGGCTCGCGCGCCCGCCCGCCCCGCTTTCCACCACTTCCCCCCCCCTCCACCCTCCACCACCACCACCACCACCACCTACCGCGCGCTCAGTGTCCGAGGCGGAAAACAAAATCTGACCGACCGAGCTCAGCAACAGGAGCGGTGGCTGCTCTTCCTCCTCCTTCTTACCCCCCTTCCGGCAGACAGCAGCAGCAGCTACTTCCAGCTTCATGACCGTTTGGCCCGGTAGTTGTCGTAGTCGGAGCTCGGTGTTGAGACGCTGCGTGGGAGCCAGCGGGCCCGCTGTAATCGTGTGTGTAGGATGTCCCGACATGAAGGTGAGTGCGAGAGAAACTGAGGCGAGAGGCCCGGAGAGCAGGCCGCTACCCTCGGCCTGTGTCTGATTAGTGAGCTGCTAACCACTAGGCCCCGGGTGGGGGAAGAGGAGGAGGAGGAGGAGGAAAGGCCGCTCCCCGGTCTCTGTGGCGCCGGTCAGCGTCTTGTTTTTGATTTTTTTGGCCGTCGCCGTGCCCGGTTGTCACCCAACGCACGCCCTCCATGGGCCTTGTTCCTCCCTTCCCTGGCTCCGAATGATTGCACTGTCATCAAGGTGGCCGGCGGGTCATTGCGGCCTGGGACAGGCTGCAGGCCTATTCGAGGAAGCCAAAACTGTCTCCTGTCTCAGACACAGACAGAATTGACAGCTTCACACCTGGGAAGAAAACAGGCCGTGCGGACGCTGCGTCGTTTCCGGGGCTCTCGCGTTGTAGGCCTTGGGGCACCGGTGTCGGGTAGTGTTGCATCCCCAGTGTCGAGCCTGAAAGCCGGGTGTGATTATACTTAAAGTATGTCAAAGTTTCCCCCCTCATGTTTGTTGTGTGTGGGTCATCAGTGACCAACTTGATGACATGGCGAAAGTTGATTAAACTTTCTGTCAAAACACAGCCCTTCAGTGCTGCAGGAACCGAATTAATGTGGATTTATCCCCAGTTGGGTAGAATAGATAGGACGTATCCATTCTATTTGAAGAACTAATATCATTATGTTTTAAATTTTCGCATGTTTCATCAACCTGTACATATCAAGGAAGTATAATTGACCAACTTTTATAACTTTTATAGGATTTTGCACATTTGGGGAAGTAAAATAGTGATAAATTTTATAATATATGTGTGATTTAAAGATACAAAAGTTTCAGCATTTGGGGTTCAAATTTTAAACTATTGTACATTTCACAGGCCTGTTGCAAACAAGGCAGCTTTTGCTTTGAGAAGTTGCAGTAAAAATGTAAATATCATTTGGAAATATTCTGCAATCATAATTTCAGCAATAGTTAGAAATATATACTTTTTATCAGCATTGATTAAACCACAATCCATATTTTACTATTCCTCTAAGAAAATAGAGCAGTTGTTCATATTAATTTTGCCAGGAAAGGTTGGGCAATTTGTTGTTGTTTTTGCAGTTGGAATGCTATCAGATACCAAGCAATGTCTAGTTATTTAAATTAACAGGAGAATTAATTTTCTGTGTCATGCAATAAACCCCCAACAAGAGTTCATAACCATATACATATTAGTGCAAGTGCTGGTCAGGTGTAGCAAAATAAAAAGCATATCCAGGATAAATTATTAAAATTGTTATTGCATATGGTCAAATACTTTCACATTAAAAAAATTTACTTGGCTTAATTGAGTGTTTCCTTTTTTTTGCTTTTCCCAATATTATTACAAAGCAGAAACAAGGCAGTCAGCCCAAACAGTTTGTGTTGATGTTTACCATCCAATGGGCAAATAATTCTAATCAATTTTATCCATTGTGTTCCCATATCCCTTTCATTGCTTTGCCTTCATCTGTTCCTACAGTCCAGTCTTGAATGTTTGAAGCTTCTGCCTTCAACACTAATTGTGGAACTGAATTCCAAGGCCTCGTGGCTCTAACAGAGTTTCTCCTGTTGTCTTGTAGAACTCTTGCACTTAATGTTGAAACTGTGACCCCTTGTTCTCAACTCCTCAATGCCTGCAGATGCTATTTGTATCGATCTTGTCCAATTGTTCATAATTTTCTGTTGTGGTGGCAGCAAGTACAATTACAACACTTAGGTAGTAGTAGGTCAGATTGGGATGTCTGGTCGGCACAGATGAATTGGACCAACTAGTCTACTTGTGCTGAATGACTCTGACTGTGTTTCCCACATGCCTTTTTATGCTGAATAATAAAGATGAAACTTTTCTAATTTTTCTTAGTATTTGTTTTCCCTTGCGCTAGACAAAAGATCTGTAAATGTGGCTACTCAATTTTCTTAAGGGAATTGCCATGGTTGTGCTTCATTGATCTTTGTTCTTTCCAGCTACTTTTTTTTGGTTAAAATAATCTTAAGATCCTGAAATTCAAATAATACATCCCCTTTTTAGAGAAGATCATTGTTTAGATGTACGTTCTTGAGGGCTTGTTATATGAAACCTAATATTGAAAATTGTTCTAACTTTAAACTGTCAGCAACCATATATAGTTCTGTAATCCAACAGTAACAACAGCATTAATAGAAATATCTCCTTATGTACATATAAACTGTCATACATTTCTGAACATTTGAGATTCTTTTGGCTATCTTTGCAGACTATAGATGATGCTGGTTGATGCAAACAGAATGTTATTAATTTTGTTGCAGTTTATATCTGCTGCAAATAGTTGTTTCAAAAATCCACAGATTTTCTGTAATGACTTATTACAATGTGACAAGTAATTGGAGTTATTAGCTTTTTCTGGATAGTTTGAATTTTGCTATCTGGTAAAGTCACTGTTATGACTTGCATTTTACTTTTGTCAGAACTCTAGCTTAAATTAATTATAGTTGAGGGGAGGGATTGGAATTGAGATGATGTTGATTCCATTTATGTGCCATGGTTCCAATTGTATTCAGTTGGTATGCAAATTTTAATAAGTTTATAATTTTATCACTTAATATTGGAAATGCAGAATTGTAGAAAGACTCTTGAGGATGGGCTCAATTATTAAGAAAGCAATGAGCTCAGGCACGATCTATTTAGGAAATGGAGAATTGAAGTTAAGTTGGCTCATTTTATCGAATGTTATGTTCTTTGGCTAGTTATCCTCAATTCTCCTTTTCCACCCACAAATAAGTTATTTTCTGATACTTGATTGTAGTTATGAATTACTTGAAAAAATATTTGTTTTGATGAAATTGGACAGGTTTTTTTTTTCATTTAAAAGATTGAGACATTCACAGACTGACAATTCAGTGCAGAATATAGCTATGATTTCTACTCTGGAGTAAATTGATTCCTTTGATTATTCATTGCTTTGTTTGAATGAAAGAAGTTATGCTATGCTTGGTTTACGAGTGAAAATAAAAATTGTTTGTTGTTGGCATATCTGATGGCAAGATGATATCATCAATATAAGTGCCCCAGGTCTGTTATCGGAACCATGTTTAAATACTAAGTCTGCTGATGGAGATGCTTTATGTCCATGGTACCAGTTAAACCAGTTACAGCATGCATTGTCAGTATTAATCGTGCAGGTCCTTTAAGGCTGAGAAAAGGTGATGCTCATTGAACGTTGAGTTAAATCAAGGGCCCTCTTGTGGTAGCAGTGGAAGCATCCCTGCCCCTGGACCGGGAGGCTTGGGTTCAAGTCCCACCTGTTCCAGAGGTGTGTAATAACATCTCTGAACAGGTTGTTAGAAATATAGGTTAAATTTAAATTAAGAACTAATTCTTAAGGTCTGCTTTTGCAGTAGTAGTGTTTCTACCCCTGAGCCAGTTCAAGTCTCACCTTTCAGTGGCATGTAATGTCATCACTGAGCATATTGATTAGAAAATGTATAAAATAAAGTTAAGTTCTTTCTCAGTGCTTATGGCTTCTGGACAGGGAAATTGTCCAGGAGGGAAAGGTGAAAAGTGGTGTTCGCACTATGCAATGGATTCAGAATAAAATCTTTGTAAATAGCTGAATGTGTTTTGCTGCCTAATTCAACATGCATCACCTGTCTAAACCTGCTAGTTATTTATTTTTGTGTAATCTTTGGATGAACACATTTTGCAGTGTATCAACAAGTTTAGCTTCTGCAAAAGTACTGTTGTTTTCTGTTTGGTTAATTGATGGTGCTTAACAAATAAGAGGATACGGACCCCAGGAGATTGTGATTGCAGGAGGATCCTGGGGACATTAATATTTGCAATATTATCGGCAGTGTGGTAAAGTTTTTTTTGAATGAGGTGGTTGGGATTTTGTGAGTTGGAGATGCTCAAAAGTTCTGACCAATTTTAATACTTGTATTTGCAAACATTGAGCTTTTTCCACTTGGTGACAACATTCAAATCAGATTCTGAATGACATCCATCACAACTCTTGATCTCTCAACTGCATTTTATTTGACTTGACACTTGGTCTGACATTGCAGAAACTATCTCCAACTAAGTTTTAGGAAGACCATTGTCTTTGGCCATTGCTATGAACTCTAGTACCCAGGTGCCCATACTATCTTCCTTCCTGGCCGTTGTTGGTGACCATGACACCTTACTTGACCCTCAACTGAGTTTCTCTTATCCTGTCTAACATCAGGATCATCTACTTCCACCTCTACAAAATCACCTTTCTTTGCCATTTGCTTTGCATATCTGTTGGCACCTCACTCATGCCTTTGTTCCATCCAGACTCAACTTTTCTAGTACCTCTCCTGGTTGGTCTTAGGCTTTAAATTTAAGCTCATCCAAGGTCTGTCGTTGCATCTTAACTCTCTCCAAGTTTCAGTCACCAGTGACTTGCGCTTACTGAACTAAATTTGCTTACAATCCCGCATTGTCTCAGATTTTAATTTCTCACTCTTGTGTTCAAATATCACTATTGTCTCATCGTTCCATATCTCTGTTTCCATCTCTGTTCAACTCTTTGCAACCAATAATTCTGGCATTTTGTTTATCCCTGATTTCCTTTGCTTTATCATCGATCACAGTGCCTCCATTTGTCTAGCCCCCAAATTCTTGAATATGTTCTCTAAAGCTTTCTGCTCCACAATGTTTAAAAACACCATGTAAATGTAAATGTTTTTAATGTTCATTATCATTCCCTGATTCCATATTGATTTCAATGAAGAGTGTGGGAGGGCATGCCAAGAGCAACGTCAGGCACAGCTTGAAATGTTTCAATCTAGTGAATCCATAATATGGGACTTCTTGCATGCCAGCATTATAGGCAGCAAGTGTTAGAGGGTTATACAATTCCACAGTCATCGGATCAGATTTAAGCTCTGCAGACCTGCCATATTCAGTCGTGAATAGTGGTGGAGGATTAAACAACTAATAGGAGATTGAAGCTCCACAAGTATCTCCAGCTTCAAAAATAGGGGGAGCCAAACACATCTGTGCAAACTAGAAGTGTGAAGCATTTGTAAAATGTTTCACCCGGAATTGCCAATGATCCATCACAGGTGCTGGCCTTCAGCTAATTCTGTTCCCTTCGTGCAATATGAAGAAATGGTTGAAGGTACTGGATACTGCAAATGCTATGGGCTGTGACAAGATTCTGGCAATAATGGTGACGACTTGTGCTCCAGAATTTGTTGCTCCCCTGGCAAAACTGTATCACTGACATGTGGCAAATTGTTCAGGTATGTCCTATACACACACAGTAAGACAAATTCATCTGGCCATTTACTGTCCGATCAAACAGAAGGTGATGGAAGGTGCCAAAAATGGTGGTAACAAGCAGTACTTGACATTCCAGTTTGGATTCTGCAATGTTCACTCAGCTCTGACTTCATTGCAATTTTGGTTCAGACATGGACAAAAGAGTTGAGCTCCAAAGATGAGATGAAATTGAGTGCCCTGGGCAACATTTGACCAATGGCGCTATCAAGGAGTCATTGGGGAAGGGGGAGCTTGCCACGGGTTAGAGTCTTACCTAGCATAAAGGAAGATGTTTGCTGTTGGTGGAGGTCAGTCATCTTGGCTCCAGGACATGTTACTCAGGGTAGTGTTCTAGGCCCAGTCATCTTCACATGCTTCATTAAGACCTTCCTTCCTCATGAGATCAAGATTGGGGATGTTCAGCAAAATCCATAACTCCTCAGAAACTGAAGCAGTCCATGATCAAATGCAGCAAAACCTGGACAATACCCAAGCTTCGGCTGGCAAGTAACATATTTATGCCAAACAATTGTTAGGCAATGACTGATTCCAACAAGAGAACATCTAACTATCATCTATAGACATTCAATGGCATTGATATCGCTGATTCCTCAACCATCAACATCTTGGGGGTTAACTTTTGACTCAACTGAACTGGACTAGCCATTTAGTAATGTGGATACAAGAACAGGTCAGGGACTAGGAATCCTGCAGTGACTAAGTTGCTTCCTGACTCTTCCGGTCTTGTCTGTCATCTACAAGTCAGGAGTGTGATGTTATACATCCCAGTTGCCTGAATAAACAAAGCTCCAACAACATTTGAGGAGCTTGACACCATCCAAGGCCAAGAATTCTGCTTGATTTGCACCACATCTGCAATCATTAACTCTCCACCAACATTGTTCCAATGTTCAGTCTACAAAATCCATACCCATTCTCCAAAGCTCCTTAGTGAACACTTTCCAAACCATAACGAAGTGCAGGGGTAGCATATACCTAAAAACACTGCTATCCACAAGTTTTCGTCCAAGCCACCTACTATTATGCCTTGAAAGTATGTCATTCCTGCAGTATGCTGCATCAAAATCCTGGAACTCCATCCTCAACAGCATTGAGTGTACTTGCATTTTATAGATTGCAGCAGTTAAAGGTGGCTACTCAATACCACCTCCTTTAGGGCAATTAAGGATGGACAATAAATGCTGTTCCAACCAGCATGAATAAATTACGAAAAACATTTCTAATGTGATATAGCACGATGGGTGTAATTTTCAAATTGAGATTAACATTCCTTATGGAGTCAATAAATTTTAACTCAGTTGGTCATTTAAAAATTAGTGACAATGTTTATATTTCATTCTCTTCAACAGCTATTCTTTCACATTTAACTAGCACAATCCAGAGAGAGACCTAGTCAGGCAGGTAAACAAACACTTGTAAACTTGCAAATAATCAGTCTTTGATGCAAGTTTAAAAAAAACTATACTGACAAAGATTGGATAAATTATGCTTGTTGTATGGTTTGTACCAATTTGGTAAAACAAAAAATTCAACCCAAGTGCATTAACCAAATAGGCCATTCAGCTGAATGAGCCTGCTGCATCATTCAATTAAATCATATCAGTCATCTACCTTGTTATCTCCAAATCTTTTGATATCATTAGTCTGCAGAAATCTATTGATTTTTGTCTTTAAATATGCTCAGTGATTGAGCCTCCATATTCTCCTGGGGTAGAGAATTCACGTTCAAAGTGATGAAATAACTCCATCTCTATCTTTACCTTATGATAAGCGGTAGGATATTTATGTCTCCTGCTTTTAGACTTGCCATCCAGGAGAAATATTTTGTATATCCACCTTGTCACGCCCTACAGAAGTTTAAAAATAAGTTTCAAGAAGGTGACCTCTAATTCTTTGGAACTCTATGGAATACAGACTCCGTCACCTCAATCTCTCCTCATAAGACAATCCCGCCATCCTCGAGATTCATCTGGTTTACTTCCCTTTGTACATCTTCTATAGCAAGTGTATCCTCCTTGTGAGAAGGGAACCAAGACTATTCAGTACTCCAGGTGGGGTCTTAGTAAGGCTTTATATTTCAAGCAAGACATCTTTTTACTCCTGTACTCACAGTTCCCTTGTGATAAAATCCATTTGCCTTCCTAATTGTTTGCTGCATCTGCATGCTAACTTTAGGAAGGATTCTGGGTAATCCAAGACTGAGGATGAGACAAATTTCTTGTAGTAACAGGCTGCTGCTTTTTTTTTTGTTGAGGTATTTTAGGTGTTGAAGGTGATTTCCTCGAATTCCAGGAGCCGCAATTATTGTTTTATATGCTGTTCCATTGTTTTGGAACTTTAAAAAAAAGTCAAAACAATAGCACTTTTAAAAGGGAGAGGAACAGATAAAGGCAGTACATGGTGAGGTCAGTGCAGGAGAGAGAAAAATAAACCCACACTGCTAGCTGACACAGCAGTGAACTTGTGCAGTTACTGCCTTTACTGTTTGAATTAGTGTATCGCTGGACATCTGAGTGCGTCTGGGAAAATTAACAAATGGTGAAATTCACAACTAATCTTGGAGGAACCTGTTTGTGAGAGGTCACAGCACAGAAACATAAGTAAATACTGTAAGACCATACTTTAAAGTAAATCTGCAGTAGTGAGTAGAATGGATTTGTTCTTGGTTATGTTTTATTGAGATATATCTCTTGATTAAACTTAAAAATATCAGCCACAAGTATGAAGTTAGCCTGGAGCAGTGTTGTGTAGAGGAATAAGACAGTGATATTTTCTGGGTCTGTAGATTGAAAGAAGCAAAAATGGCCGTGCTCTTCTTGGATGTGGGAGTTTATTTCATCCTTACTAACACTCAACATGGGAGCCCCCCATGGTTGTGTACTCAGCCCCCTACTGTACTCACTGTATACCCATGACTGCATCGTCCAATACCAGACTAATGCCATTTACAAGTTCATTGATGACACCACCATAAGTCTGTCAAATCTCAAATGGCGATGAAACAGACCACAGACGAGAGGTGGAAGATCTGGAAAAATGGTGCACTGAGAACAACCTAGCTCCCAATGCCGACAAAACCAAGGAACTCATTATTGACTTTCGGCAGGATATCACTCATGCCCCCCTACACATCAACAGCACAGAAGTGGACTGCGTGGAGAGTGTCAAGCTCGTGGGAGTGGTCCTCCAACAAGCTTTCTTGGACTCTTTATGTGGACGCATTGATTACAAAGGCCCAACAACATCTTCCTCAGGCAGCTGAGGAAATTTGGCACGATGGCAAATACCCTTCCCAACATTTATAGGTGCGCCATTGAGAGCATTCTGTCTGGATGTATCACTACCTGGTATGGCAACAGTACCATTCAAGATCAGAGACTTGTTACAGAGAGTGATGAACTCTGTCCGGGCATTGACAAAGGCCAACCTCCCATCTATAGAATCCATCTACCAGGCCTGCTGTCAAGGAAAGGCCACCAGCATTCTCAAAGATCCATCCCACCCTCGCAATATTTTTCTACAACCTCTACCATCAGGGGGAAGGTAGAGGAGTCTGAACACGCACCAACCAGTTTAGAAACAGTTTCAATCCTACTGTTGTTAGAATACTTAATGGACTCTCAATTTCTTAACATTTGCCTGTATCTGTGTTTTTTGCTTTTGCCACTGTTTACCTATTATTTCCTTATCTATGCTACTTAACTATGTGATCTGCCTGTATTGTGCGCAAGATGAAGCTTTTCACTGTGCCTTGGTACACGTGACAATAAATTAAATTCAATTTAGGGAGAGTTTGCATATTACGGAGAATTATATCAACCATAAGTGCCGTTGGTTGTGAATCCTATCAGATTAAATGAATCGGTTGGAGAGACCGTTAGAGGCAATGAGGAATTACATGAGGGGATGTGATGGATGGCAGTTACAGGACGGGAGAAAAGTTGCAGATACAGTTATATAGATGGGTAACTCCAGGAAAGGTAAGAGAGGTCAGCAGGTAGTGCAGGAGTCTTCTGTGGCTATCCACATTTCATGCAAGTATGCTGTTTTGGGAAATGTAGGGGGTGATGGATTCTCAGGGAATGTAGCATGAACAGCCACATTTTTGGTATTGGGACTGGCTGGAATGCAATGAGGGATATGTCGGGTTATAAGAGATCAATTGTGTAAGGGGACTCTCTAGTCTGAGGCACAGACAGACTTTTCTGTGGCCAGCAGCAAAAAAATCAGAATGATGTGTTGCCTCCCTGGTGCTAGGATCAAGGATGTTTCAGAGAGAGTACAGAATGTTCTCAAGGGGGAGAGGGACCAGCAGGAGGTCATAGTACACATTGGAACCAATGACATAGGAAGGAAAAAGGATGAGATTCTGAAGACCGTTAGGCAGGAATTTTAAAAAGGAGATTCTCAAGAGTAGTAATATCTGGATAACTCCCACTGTGAGCTAGTGAGGTAGGAATGGGAGGATAGTGCAGATGAATGCATGGCTGAGGAGCTGGTGTATGGATAATGGGAATCTCTTCTGGAGTAGAAATGACTTGTACAAAGACAGATTGCACCTGAATTGGAAGGGGACTAATATACTGGCAGGGAGATTTGCTAGAGCTGCTGGGGAGGATTTAAAGTATTATTGTGTGTGTGGTGAGATGGTGGGGCCCAGGGAGATGGTGAGGAAAGAGATCAATCTGAAACTGGTAAAACTAAGAAGCGAGTCAAACAGTCAGGGCAGGCAGGGACAAAGCAGAGACCAAGATGGGACTGATCAATTAAACTGCATTTATTTCAATGCAAGAGGCCTAACAGGGAAGGCAGATGAACTCAGGTCATGGTTAGGAACATGGGACTGGGATATCATAGCAGTTAGAGAAATGTGGCTGAGGGATGGACAGGACTGACAGCTTAATGTTCCAGGATACCAATGCTGCAGGAAGACCGAAAGGGAGGCAAGTGAGGAGGGGGAGTGGCGCTTTTGATAAGGAATGGCATTACAGCCGTACTTGGAGAGGATATTCCCGGAAATACATTCAGTGAAGTTATTTGGGATAAACTGAAATAAGAAAGGGATGCTCACCTTTATTGGGGTGCCCCCTGTACCTAGATTACACCTCCTCCCACCCTGCCCCCTGTAAAAATGCCATGACCTGAGTTCATATTCCCAATTCCTTCGCCTCTGCCACATCTGTTCCAAGGAGGACCAATTCCACTACCGAACAGCTAAATGGCCTCCTTCTTCAAAGACCGCAATTTCCCCTTCGACATGGTCGACGATGCTGTCCACTGCATCTCCTCCACTTCCCGCACCTCCGCCCTTGAACCCCGCCCCTCCAATCACCACCAGGACAGAACCCCACTGGTCCTCACCTTCCACCCCACCAACCTCCGGATACATCGTATCATCCTCCGTCATTTCCGCCACCTCCAAACAGACCCCACCACCGGGGATATATTTCCCTCCCCACCCCTATCAGCGTTCTGGAGAGACCACTCCCTCCGCGACTCCCTCGTCAGGTCCACACCCCCCTACCAACCCAACCTCCACTCCTGGCACCTTCCCCTGCAACTGCAAGAAGCGCAAAACTTGAGCCCACACCTCCCCCCTCACCTTCCTCCAAGGCCCCAAGGGATCCTTCCATATCCATTGTAAATTCACCTGCACCTCCACACACACCGTTTACTGTATTCGCTGCACCCGATGTGGTCTCCTCTACATTGGGGAAACAGGCCGCCTACTTGCGGAACGTTTCAGGGAACACCTCTGGGACACCCGGACCAACCAACCCAACCGTCCTGTGGCTGAACATTTTAACTCCCCCTCCCACTCCGCCAAGGACGTGCAGGTCCTTGGCCTTTTCCATCGCCAGACCCTGGCCACACGACGCCTGGAGGGACAGCGCCTCATCTTCCGCCTAGGAACCCTCCAACCACATGGGATGAATGTAGATTTCTCCAGCTTCCTCATTCTCTCCCCCCCCCCCCCCCCTCCCCCACCCCACCCTATCTCAGTCCCAACCCCTGGATTCAGCACTGCCCTCTTGACCTGCAATCTTCTTCCCAACCTTCCCCCCCCCCCCCCCCCCCTTCCAGCCTATCACCCCCACCTCCTTCCACCTATCGTATTCCCAGCGCTTTTCCCCCCCCCCACCCCAACTTTTATCTCAGCCTCATTCCTGAAGGAGGGCTTATCCCCGAAACGTTGCATCTCCTGCTCCTCGGATGCTGCCTGGCCTGCTGTGCTTTTCCAGCACCACACTTTTCAAATCTGGTCTACAGCATCTGCAGTCCTCGCTTTCTCCTAATTGTATTATCGCCCCCCCCCCCCCCCCCCCAATAGTCAGAGGGAAATTGAGAAACAAATTTGTAAGGAGATCTCCGTTATCTGTAAGATTAATAAGGTGGTTATGGTCAGGGATTTTAACTTTCCAAACATAGATTGGGTCTGCCATAGTGTTAAGGGTTTAGATAGAGAGGAATTTAAGTGTGTACAAGAAAATTTTCTGATTCGATGTGTGGATGTACTTACTAGAGAATGTGCAAAACTTGACCTACTTTTGGGAAATAAGGTAGGGCAGATGCCTGAGGTGTCATTGGGGGAGCACTTTGGGACCAGCGACCATAATTCTATTCGTTAAAATAATGATGGAAAAAAAAGACCAGATCTAAAAGTTGAAGTTCTAAACTAGAGGAAGGCTAATTTTAACAGTATTAGGCAAGAGTTTTCAAAAGTTGATTGGGGGCAGTTGTTCGCAGGTAAAGGGACGGCTGGAAAAGGGAATCCTTCAGAACTGAGTGAGTGAGTCCAGAGACAGTATACTCCTATTAAGGTGAAAGGAAAGGCTGGTAGGTGTAGGGAATGCTGGATGACTAAAGAAATTGAGGATTTGGTTAAGAAAAAGAAGGAAGGTTATGTCAGGTATAGACAAGATACATCAAATAAGTATACTCATACTACCTTTATACTCGAGGAGAAATCAGGAGGGCAAAAAGGGGTCATGACATAGCTTTGGCCAATATAGTTAAAGTGAATCCAAAGGGTTTTTACAAATATATTAAGGACAAAAGGGTAACTAGGGAGAGAATAGGACCCCTCAAAGATCAGCAAGGCGGCATTTGTGTAGAGCCACAGGAGGTGAGGGAGATGCTAAATGAGTATTTTGCATCAGGATTTAATGTGGAAAAGGACATGGAAGATATAGATTGTAGGGAAATAAATGGTAACATCTTGCAAAATGTCCATATTACAGAGGAGGAAGTGCTGGATGTCTTGAAATGCATAAAAGTGGATAAATCCCCCAGGACCTGATCGGGTGTACCCTAGAACTCTGTGGGAAGCTAGGGAAGTGATTGCTGGGCCTGTTACTGAGATGTTTGTATCATCAACAGTCACAGGTGATGAGCTGGAAGACTGGAGGTTGGCTAACATGGTGCCATTGTTTAAGAAGGGTGGTAAGGACAAGCCAGGGAACTATAGACCAGTGAGCCTGACGTTGGTGGTGGGCAGGTTGTTGGACGGAATCCTGAGGGACAGAATGTACACTTATTTGAAAAAGCAAGGTCTGATTATGGACAGTCAGCATGGCTTTGTGCGTGGGAAATCATGTCTCACAAACTTGATTTTTTTTTTGAAGAAGTAACGAAGAGGACTGATGAGGGCAGAGCGGTGGGCGTGATCTATGTGGACTTCAGTAAGGCATTCAACAAGGTTCCCCATGGGAGATTGGTTAACAAGGTTAGATCTCATGGAATACAGGGAGAACTAGCCATTTAGATACAGAACTAGCTTGAAGGTAGAAGACAGAGGGTGGTGGTGGAGGGTTGGTTTTCAGACTGGAGGCCTGTGACCAGTGGAGTGCCACAAGGATTGGTGCTGTGTCCACTATTTTTCACCATTTACATAAATGATTTGGATGTGATCATAAGAGGTATAGTTAGTAAGTTTGCAGATGACACCAAAATTGGAGGTGTAGCGTACAGCAAAGAAGGTTACCTCAGATTACAACGGGATCTTGATCAGATGGGCTAATGGGCTGAGAAGTAGCAGATGAAGTTTGATTTAGATAAATGTGAGGTGCTGCATTTTGGGAAAGCAAATCTTAGCAGGACTTATACATTTAATGGTAAGGTCCTAGGGAGTGTTGCTGAACAAAGAGACCCTTGGAGTGCAGGTTCATAGCTTCTTGAAAGTGGAGTCGCAGATAGATAGGATAGTGAAGGTGGTGTTTGGTATACTTTCTTTTATTGGTCAGAGTACTGAGTACAAGAGTTGGGAGGTCATGTTGCGGCTGTACAGGACATTGGTTGGGCCACTGTTGGAATATTGCATGTAATTCTGGTCTCCTTCCTATTGGTAGGATGTTGTGAAACTTGAAAAGGTTCAGAAAAAATTTACAAGGATCTTGCTGGGGTTAGAGGATTTGAGCTATAGGGAGAGGTTGAATAGGCTAGGGTTATTTTCCCTGGAGCGTTCAAGGCTGAGGGATGACCTTATAGAGGTTTATAAAATCGGATAAGATAAATAGACAAAGTGTCTTCCCAGAAGCGGGAGAGTCCAGAACTAGAGGGCATAGTTTTAGGGTGAGAGGGGAATGATATAAAAGAGGCCTAAGGGGCAACTTTTTTCACGCAGAGGGTGGTATGTGTATGGAATGAGCTGCCAGAGGAAGTAGAAGCTAGTACAATTGCAACTTTAAAAGGCATCTGGATGGGTATATGAATAGGAAGCATGGAGGTATATGGGCCGGGTGCTGGCAGGTGGGTACTGATCAGTATGGATAAGTTGGACCGAAGGGTCTATTTCTGTGCTGTACATCTCTAAGACTCTATAACTCTAAGTGACTAAATAACCAGCACCCTTTTGACATCACATTTTCTAACCCCTTACCATTGTAAGGAATATTCTGCTTTTCTATTTTGTCTTCCAAAGTGTGAAGTTGCCATAGTATTACCAGATTATAGGGCTGTTCTTTCATTCGAGAGACATGGTGGTAGTTTAATCTGAGGGTTATGAAGGGTTTATATCTTAAATGTCGATGCTCCTGCTGCTCAGGTATTGCCTGACCTGCTGTGCTTTTCCAGCGCCCCACACACATCACTGCACCTCAGGCAAGAAGCGAGGTTGAGAAGAAGAATTCTGCATGTAACCTCAGCCAGTGTGGGAATTGAACCCATGCTGTTGGCGACACTCTGCATTGCAAGCCAGCCATCCAGCTAGCTGAGCTAAACCAGAAATCTGATGTCTTCCTCCCACACCACCTGTTTTCTAGCCATATGTTGAATTGCTTAATTCTCCTATTTCTGTGTACACAAGTATGTGGAGCTGGAAGTAATCCTGGGATTATGGCAGTACATTTCCATCTCCTTCCTAACTCCTTGAAATCTGCTCTCAATATCCCATTCCCCCATCATATCTTAGTCATTGCTGACTACGACCTCTGTTTGTTTGTTAAACCCTTCCCAGAAGAATGTTTTGCAGCCCCCCGTGACATTCTTGATCTGATCCATTGCCTGTGTAAATCTTTTAGTTCTACTTTTTAGTGGATTTTCCCACCATAATCAGTTTGCCCTTCATATTTTTTTAACTTCATCTCTTCAGGTTTAAGATCTTAGTTTCAGAATGAACGATATCACATTCAAAGTTGGTGAAATTTAATTGTATTATGGTCATTATTTTCCAAAGGCACCAGATAGGCAGTATGTCATCCTAAAGATACAACTATGGCTGCAGAAATGTCTTTCTATTCTCCAAATACATTAATCCCCTACTATTACTACTTTTGCTTATGATTTTAACCTTCCATCCTGTATGTTTGAGCCAACGATAGCATTTTAAAAATGGCTCCTCCAAGGAACCAATGCCCTTGCAAGTGAGCAAAGGGGAAAACTAATTAGTGATTGGGCATCAGGGGAATCCAGCTCTAATGACCTGGTTCTCCTGGACTGTCTGGTGATCACTCATTTACTTTCTGTCTCCAAGCTCCCATCCTCTGTTATGACTGCCTATCTGAACACACTATCCACTTCGTGCTCATCCTTCTGGGTGTGCCAAAGTCATTCCAACTGCTGCTTTAGCTCTAAAACCTGGAGCTCAAGTTTCTGCAGTTGGTGATACTCCTGGTTACTACATATGGTCACCTAGGTCCTGAGTAGTGTCAATAATTTGCCACATACTACAGGACAAACTTTCCACACAGCCAAGCTGCCCTGCCTGCCTTAACTTTACTTCACTTTTATTTATTTTACTTAGCCTTAATTAGTGAGTCTTACAACTATTGATAAATTTTGTTGGTGCTGATAAATGCAACTGCTTAATACACTTTAGTTACAATGAAGTTTTTTTCAAACATCTCTTTTTTTTTCCCACTGTGCATCAATTTCCCAAGTGAACTTAATTCACTACTAGGTTTCACACAGGTATATGGTCTCCTGGTTTTGCATAATCTGAGACCAGCTAAACATGTTCCTAAAATATTAAGAATTTTCACAATTTACAGTCACTTGGATTTAAATATCTCTTCATTATTTTCAAAATGAAATCATAGCTTGCACTTTGTTTTGTTCTCTGTGTCATTACTTTTGGATGTCAAGATTTAACTCCCTTTCCCACTCCACCAAGGATATGCAAGTCCTGGGCCGCCTGTCACCTGGAGGAAGAATGCCTCATCTTCTGTCTTGGGACCCTCCAACCACATGGGATTAATGTCAATTTCACCAGTTTCCTCGTCTCCTCTCCTCTCCCCTCCCCTCCCACTACCTTATCCCAGATCCAACCCTCCAACTTGGCACCGTCCTCTTGAACTGCCCTACCTGTCCATCTTCCTTCCCACCTATCCACCCCGCCCTCCTTCTCTGACCTATCACCATCACTCCCCACATTCACCTGCCTATCTCATCTCCTCTCATTCACAGCTACCTTCCCCTTAGCTCCACACTCCACCCATTTATTTCTCAGCCCCCTTGGGCTCCCCCAAATTCTTGATGAAGAGCTCAGGCTCAACATCAACTCTCCTACTCCTTGGATGCTGCCTAACCGGCTGTGCTTTTCCAGCATCACATTTTTTTGACTCTGAATTCCAACATCTGCTGTCCTCAGTTTCTCCAGTGTCAAGGTTATGGCATTTAACTGACTCAAAAACTTGGCGCAGCTGATCCAGTGTTGGATCTCCTTTTTGAGAATAGTGGCTGTGAAGTTATGAAGTGCTCAAGATGGTCCACAGTGTTTCCTTCAGCAAACATAAAAATTGGACTATTTGGCTGACCAGGTGTGGTTTGATAGAAGTTTTGGTTTGGCAACATTCAAGGTAGGCTGAATCTCATGTATGCAGAATTTGCATAATTGAGTGCAGTTTGCAATCTACTGCAGAGTGGACAGTGACACTGTAATCTGCAAACTGTAGCTCGTATGTATGCGGTGGTCAGTTTCGTTTTGGTACAGTTGTGACTGAGGTTAAAGATTTTTCCATTAAGACAGTATTAATACACACACCAAAAAACAGTTAATCTTAAGGTTACGGTTAGGGAGACTATATCAGCTATTTCACAGCTTTGCTTGTTAATCAGCTGAATTTTGAAGGCATCTGTGTCAGATCACTGATTCAAGGCGTTTGTAGTTATTATCATGAAGCATTTGCTTGATTTTATGGATTCAGGATGCAACAATTATAACTATCTTCAAGATGGAAGGTTCCTTAACAGGGAAAATTGTGATATTCTTATCGCCAACGTCTTGTGGATGAAGAAATCCTTTTGGAGACACATAGGAAGCTTGCATATATTGGGAGTGTAATCCTCGGAGCTTCATGGTTTGCTGAATGGAAATATTTGGTTAGATTGATAAATGAAATGATGAGTTCCTGGTGGTCTGAACGTTTCTCCTGGTTTAAGAAAAACCACGTTGGAGGTTAAGCTGGACGTTCTAAAGCCACACCATGCCTCTGAGAGGATTTTTTTCATAGAGTTGACCATTCAAAATAACCGGTTTCCATGCTATGGGCGAGAAGAAATATCTGTAGTTCCCACAGTGTTATTTATCTCACTTCTTAAAGTTAAAAAAAATCACACAACACCTAAGTTATGGTGCAACAGATTTACTTGGAAGTACTTGCTTTCAGAGCACTGCTCCTTCATCAGGTAGCTATGGAGCAGGATCATAAGACACAGAATTTACTGCAAAAGATCATAGTGTCATGCAATTGAAATGATATATTGAACAAACCTAGATTGCTGTTAGTCCAACACTTGCACCTCCACATTATTCTTAAAGATAGTTACAATTGGTGCAACCTTGAAGTTAGTAAGAGGAAATACTACTTCTAATATTTGAGAAGAAAGGTATGTGGAGTCTCGATTTAATCAAAACTCAGCAGCTTTGAAAATGTCAGCTGGAATGTCATTGGAGCTGTAGGCTTTGTTATTTTACAGCCATTTGATTGTTTGTTGCAGTTCCCTCATCAATCATTGTTCATGTGTGGATTTTACCATTGGGCACTAGGAGATAGCTTGGAGAGAGCATCAGCTGCCGCTGAGGATGCACAATTCAGTTATTGTAAACTTCTTTTTTGACACTGGTAAATGGCATTGATATCCTTAGTAAGAAGGAGCAAGAGAAATACAAAGGGGAATTCTAGTTAAATCCATTTAAAATATTGCATTCAGTTTTGGGCATATACATCAGGAAGGATGTATTGACATTCATGAGTGTTGTACAGGTTCACTAAAATTATGCTAAAAGGGTTAAATTATGAGGACGGTTTGCTTGTGGAAGATAATTTAAGGTGCTTAAGATGGTTCAAGGAGTTTGTAGGGTAGGTAGTGAGAAGTTATTTCCTCCAGTGGGTAAGTCAGAACAAGTGTTATAACCTTAACCTTAAGAGCATAAAGTTCAAGGGTGACTCTGGGAAAGACTTCATGTTATGAATAGTGAAACTCTTTCTTTCCAAAATTATGTTAATAGAAAAATTAATCAATCTTAGTACTGAGATTGCAAAGGCATTAAGGGTTACAGAATCAAGGAGGATACCAGGTAAGATATGATTGAATGGCAGATCTGGCTCATGGGCCTCAATGGCCTCCTCCTCCTTCCCAATGCGATTCCTCCTCCTCCTCCTCCCCCCCCGCCAACCTAACAATTTTCTACTTTGGAGATCAGTTGCATAATCATTTGAAAAATTGTGGAAGATCATGTTTTTTCAGTTTCCTAAATTAGGAAACAAAATTATGGTTTGCTCATTGCATGACTTGCATGAAAATTTTGTTCATCAGAGTTTTAAAATTTACACGAGGTGTTTATGTAAATGTAATGTGGAGATATTTAATCATTAGCTAGTACAGTGCTAGAGTATTGCTAGGAATTTTTGTTTTCTCAGTGCTTTCCATCTTGCACTCAACAGGACAATTTGCAAGAATACCAATGTAAAATGAAAGCAATATTTATTCAGTTAGGAAGAGAATGGACTCTCGCAGAAATGCGCCATTGAGAATGATGACAGTTAACTGCCTGCACCTGTTTCAATTCACCAAATTGGTGACAGAAGTTCACTGGTCTGTTTCTCAGGGCAATGCCATAACTATTTAGTCAATTTGATTTTTAAATTGAAACAAATCTCAGTAGCTTGGTGTAGTTAGATATTCTGGCTGTTTTCAAATCACTCGTTGATTCTAGAGGAACTTAACTAATAGAGGCGTTTTATGCAGATTTATTCATGGCGCATGAATGATGCTGCCAAGGCCTGTGTTTTAATGCCCATCCCTAAGTGCCGTTGAGAACGTGGTAGTGACATGATATCTGAAGCTATTGTAGTCAGTGAGGCATCAATATACTCCCTGCTAAGAGGAAGAGTATTCCTAGATTTTGACTCTTGATAGTGAAGAGAAGGTGATGTAGTTTCAATTTAGATTGGTGTATTATTTCTAATTAGTGTTTCCATGTGCCTGCTGTCCTTGCTTGTGTCACTAATATAGTTCACAGTGGAATGCATCTAACTACATAATGTCACAGAATTTGCTGGAGCAGAGAATCTCATGGTTGTCCTGTTTGTTAAATTTCATTTTACCAAACCCTTTAGCTCAAAGCTTTTGATGTCACGAGTTGTTTGGAGTGTGAGCTGACATAACCAATAGTCAGTCTCTTTAATGAGATTTAAGGATACAGGGAAAAAAAGAATTATTGAGAATAAAGTATGGTAGCTCAAGAGTTAGTTAAGTCCAGAAAGTAATGCTACTCAAGTACTGATGCACTCTATTCACATGCAGCAAGACTTGGTCAACATGCAGGCTTCGACATTTGCATGTACAAGTCCATCTCCCCACAAGGGAGAATCTAAATATTAGCTTCTCTTTACATTAAATGAAATGTTGATTAAGTGCCCCACCATCAACTACCTGGGGTTACCATTGATCAGAAACCTAGCTGAACCAATTATACAATTATTTTGCCTATAATAGAAATTCTGCAGCAAATAACTCCTCCTTTGACCTCTCCTTAAAGCATGTTTCCATCTACACATTAGGAGTGAGATAAAAGTGCTTAGATGACTGAATTGCTTGATATCCTATCTGCCACGTTAAGCATTCAGTCCATCCATCACCTAGAGTCATAGCATGAACAGGAAATACAACAGGAAACAACTTCGGTCCAACTCGTCCATGCCAACCAGATATCTAGTCCCATTTGCCAGTATTTGACCCATGTCCCTCCAAACCCTTGCTATTCGTACACCCATCCAGATGTCTTTTAAATGTTGCAATTGTACCAGCCTCCACCACTTTTTCTGGCTGCTCATTCCATACACGCACCATCCCCTGCATGAAGAAGTTGCCCCTAATGTCCCTTTTTAAATTTTTCCCTTCTCATCTTAAACCTATGCCCTCTAGTTTTGGACTTCCCTAACCTGGGGAACAGACTGAATATTCGCCCTATCCATGTCCCTCGTGATTTTATAAACCTCTATGTCAGCCTTCAGCCTCCGATACCCAGAAAAAATAGCCCCAAGCTTATTCAGTCTCTCCCTATAGCTCAAACGCTCCAACCCTGGCAATATCTTTGTAAATCTTCTCCACACTGTTGTGGAGCATCTACAAATGCTTTGCAAGAGCATGTCAAAACCTCTCTCATCCTTTTAGGTAGTAGAGATAAAAAGAAAGGACACCTGTAACTTGCTCTCCAAGCCTTACACCATCCTGATCTGGAACTAATGCTTTCATTTGGTTAAAATCCTGGCATTCTTTTCCTAAAAGCACTGCGTGTACACCAACAATATGTGAATATAGCAGTGGTTCATGAAAGCATCTTGCCACAACCTTCCTAAGGGCAGTTGGGAATATCTACATCCTCTGAAAGAATAAAAAGTGGAGGAAAATAATTGGTTAAAAGAGGAGGAATGATGCAGAAAAATAGTAGAATACCTCTAATCAATGTAAAATCCACAGGAATGAGTTTCAGCTGTTTGAATTGTTGTTTTCTTGTCTGGGATAGTTGAATAGCTTCGCATGATAATGGATATTATTATAACGAAACCTTGCTTTAGATATCACCTGTGACTTTATGTGGCCTGTTTAATATGTTTTAATAATTGTCGGCATACCTCAATCTACATAACTTGAAGAACATGCTGCAAATTGGTTGGACGTAGAATAGTTTCGTATGGTGCTTTTTTGGTGAAAAGACAAGTCTGTTAAAGGCAGATTTTAGAAGTGCTGCATGTGAATTGGTTATCAGCTGGTGATGTTATATCTGGTGTTGATGCCTGTAGCCACTGATCATCATGGTGGCATATACCAATTGACAGGTGATGTTATTTCTGTCTGGCATTGGCGTCTGTCAGCTCTGAGAATCAATGATAGGACCTTAATATCATAATTACAAGCATCTGTTAAGTATGGTTGTGAAATCCTATTGATTATCTTGCTCCTTTACTCCACAATGCAGAAAATACCTCCATTTTCCATCTCCAACATTACTACATTGTTGACTGAAGTTAGTAGCTGTATAATTTCCTTCAACTTTTTAAGTAAGTGGAAATAGATTATGTTCAAGGTTGTAATCTGCATTGTTCCGAGTTTTATTTTGCCTCTTTAATGTAAAATACATCCAGAAAAACATATCAGCTTGTATAAGGATTTCACATGTTTCCTTTTGGACTATAAACTGGAAAATGTAAAGTCGGACAATATTGTATGACTTAAAAAGTACAGGAAAGTTGTTTGTTGCAACTTGAATGCTAAATGGGATTGTGTGACATATATAGCAAAACGTGGTTACCATGCATGTCTCCTGTCTACCTTCCAACACCACGTGATCAGACTGGATGAGTGAATAAGAGGAAAAAATGGGTATATAGCTGACCTGGAGAAAGTGAGGTCTGCAGATGCTGGAGATCAAAGTTGAAACTTTATTGCTGGAACAGCACAGCAGGTCAGGCAGCATCCAGGGAACAGGAGATTCGACGTTTCGGGCACAGGCTCTTCTTCAGGAATGAGCAGAGAGTGTTCAGCAGGAGAAGATAAAAGGTAGGGAGGAGGGACTTGGAGGAGGGGAGTTGGAAATGTGATAGGTGGAAAGAGGTCAAGGTGAGGGTGATAGGTCGGAGTAGGGTGGAGGCGGAGAGGTCAAGAAGAAGACTGCAGGTCAGGAAGGCGGTGCCGGGCTGGAAGGATCCGGCTGAGACAAGGTGGGGGGAGGGGGGATGAAGAAACTGGTGAAGTCCAAGTTCATCCCCTGCGGTTGGAGGGTTCCCAGTCGGAAGATAAGACGCTTCAAGGACCGCAATTTCCCCCCCGACGTGGTCGACGGTGCCCTCCACCGCATCTCCTCCACTTCCCGCTCCTCCGCCCTTGAGCCCCGCCCCTCCAACCGCCACCAGGACAGAACCCCACTGGTCCTCACCTACCACCCCACCAATCTCCATGTACAGCGCATCATCCGCCGTCACTTCCGCCACCTCCAAACAGACCCCAGCACCAAGGATATATTTCCCTCCCCTCCCCTATCAGCTTTCCGTAGAGACCACTCCCTCCGCGACTCCCTTGTCAGATCCACACCCCCCACCGACCCAACCACCACTCCCGGCACCTTCCCTTGCAACCGCAGGAGGTGCAACACTTGCGCCCACACCTCCCCCCTCACTTCTCTCCAAGGCCCCAAGGGAAACTTCCATATCCGCCACAGATTCACCTGCACCTCCACCCACATCATCTACTGCATCCGCTGCAGCCGGTGTGGCCTCCTCTATATTGGGGAGACAGGCCGCCTACTTGCAGAGCGATTCAGGGAGCACCTCTGGGCCACCCGGACGAACCAACCCAACCAACCTGTGGCACAGCATTTCAACTCCCCCTCCCACTCCACCGAGGATATGCAGGTCATTGGACTCATCCACCGCCAAACCACAACAACCCGACGGTCGGAGGAGGAGCGTCTTATCTTCCGACTGGGAACCCTCCAACCGCAGGGGATGAACTTGGACTTCACCAGTTTCTTCATCCCCCCTCCCCCCACCTTGTCTCAGCCGGATCCTTCCAGCCCGGCACCGCCTTCCTGACCTGCAGTCTTCTTCTTGACCTCTCCGCCTCCACCCTACTCCGACCTATCACCCTCACCTTGACCTCTTTCCACCTATCACATTTCCAACTCCCCTCCTCCAAGTCCCTCCTCCCTACCTTTTATCTTCTCCTGCTGAACACTCTCTGCTCATTCCTGAAGAAGGGCCTGTGCCCGAAACGTCGAATCTCCTGTTCCCTGGATGCTGCCTGACCTGCTGTGCTGTTCCAGCAATAAAGTTTCAACTATATAGCTGACCTCACCGGTATACTGATCCGCAGGTATGAATCTGTGAATAATGAGTACATTTTAGCTGAACAAAATTAGTCCAAAAAGTAACAATGATTCAGACAGACTAGCCTTTGAATTGAGGAGAAAACTGCCTAGCAACAGTCTTTGGACTTACTTTTTGAGTTGCAGTATTCAGAGATCTGTAGCCAGAATCCAGAGGCCAATGCATGAGAGACATCTCTCCATATCTGAGAGTGAACAAACAGAAATCTCAGGGACTCTGACAAACTAAAAAGAGTTCTCATACAAGGAAAGACCTGGGTCCACCTGGCAATTCAATTGAATTTATTGTCACCTGTACCAAGGCACAGTGAAAAACGTCTTCGTCTTGCAAACAATACAGCCAGATCACAGAGTTAAGCAGTATAGATAAGTAAATAATAGGTAAACAGCAGCAAAAACAAAAAAACACAGGTACAGGCAAATGTTGAGAGGTTGAGAGACCATTCCATATTCTAACAACATTAGGGTAGAAACTTTTCAAAACAGGCTGGTGCGTTTGTTCAGGCTTCTGTATCTTCTCCCTGATGGTAGAGGCTGTAGAAAAGCATTGCCAGGTTGGGATAGATCTTTGAGAGTGCTGGCGGCCTTTCCTTGACAGCGGGCCTGGTGATGGATTCTGTAGATGGGAGGTTGGTCTTTGTGATTGTCCGGGCCGAGTTCACCACTCTCTGATCACTCTCTGCTCTTGAATGGTACTGTTGCTGTACCAGGTAGTGATACATCCAGACAGAATGCTCTCAATGGCGCACCTATAAAAGTTGGGAAAGGTATTTGCCGTCATGCCAAATTTCTTCAGCTGCCTGAGGAAGAAGAGACATTGTTGGGCCTTTGTAATCAGTGTGTCCACATGAAGAGTCCAAGAAAGCCTGTTGTGGGTGACCACTCCCACGTGCTTGACATACTCCACTCGTTCCACCTCTATGCTGTTGATGTGCAGGGGGGCATGAGTAACATCCTGCCGAAAGTCAATAATGCGTTCCTTTGGTTTTGCCGACATTGAGAGCTAGGTTGTTCTCAGTGCACCATTTTTCCAGATCTTCCACCTCCCTTCTGTGGTCTGTTTCGTTGCCATCTGAGATTCGACAGACTATGGCAGTGTCATCAGCGAACTTGTAAATGGCATTAGTCTGGTATTTGACAACGCAGTCATGGGTATACAGTGAGTACAGTAAGGGGATGAGTATGCACCCTGGGGGTCTCTAGTATTGAGTGTTAATGAGGATGAAATATGGTCCCCAATTTTCACTGATTGTGGCCTGTGGGTCAGGAAACTGAGGATACTGTTGCAGAGAGTGGAGCTCCACAAACAGCATAATGTTGATAAATATCAAAAGAAGGGCCTGTTCTGTGCTGTACTGTTCTATGTTCTTAACTGAGATCACTGTTCCACTCTTATGGTCTGGTCTTTTGGTCTACAGAATTTCTTTTACCCTGTCAGGTACTTTTCACCCGTAGTAGTTTTCTCTTGTATTTATGAATGAACATGTTTGGGAGTTTAGTAGTATAGCTTAAATTGCATGTAGTAATTTTAATCCATTTTTGACATTTATTGAAGAATATGTTTGTTTCTGATAAATATTTTGTTGATGGAACCTGTTGAGTTACATTTATCACAGATAGTTGTTAGACACATGTTAACACCCTACAGATTAAGTTGCTTAATTTTCAGAATTGTGATGAATTGTGGAATAGTGGAGGCTAACTTCTAGTGCACGATTCCCACCAAGACCGTGGCACTTGGCCTTTATGAACTTCTTGAGGACTTTGTTTACAGTATTGACAGTTTTCTCCCCATCCACTTCCAAAAAGAAAATCAACTAAGTGACCAACAAAAATATTTTGGACTAGTTCAGTCACTGACTTACAGAACTCCTGTGATGGTTTTCACAGTCAGCTAGGGCTAGGTTAATGTTGTTAAATTAGTGTTGATCCACCCTTGGTATGAGCAAAATTAAACATTAAGTATATTGGAATAGGACAATACATATCAAGTATACACAAACGTTAAGACTCTGGCATCTACTTATGACACATTATCTCTGATTATTCAGAGTACTGAAATGTTTACTGTGAGCCTGCATATCCAAGTTGGAATCAGATCCACACCCCCCACCGACCCAACCACCACTCCCGGCACCTTCCCTTGCAACCGCAGGAGGTGCAACACTTGCGCCCACACCTCCCCCCTCACTTCTCTCCAAGGCCCCAAGGGAAACTTCCATATCCGCCACAGATTCACCTGCACCTCCACCCACATCATCTACTGCATCCGCTGCAGCCGGTGTGGCCTCCTCTATATTGGGGAGACAGGCCGCCTACTTGCGGAGCGATTCAGGGAGCACCTCTGGGCCACCCGGACGAACCAACCCAACCAACCTGTGGCACAGCATTTCAACTCCCCCTCCCACTCCACCGAGGATATGCAGGTCATTGGACTCATCCACCGCCAAACCACAACAACCCGACGGTCGGAGGAGGAGCGTCTTATCTTCCGACTGGGAACCCTCCAACCGCAGGGGATGAACTTGGACTTCACCAGTTTCTTCATCCCCCCTCCCCCCACCTTGTCTCAGCCGGATCCTTCCAGCCCGGCACCGCCTTCCTGACCTGCAGTCGTCTTCTTGACCTCTCCGCCTCCACCCTACTCCGACCTATCACCCTCACCTTGACCTCTTTCCACCTATCACATTTCCAACTCCCCTCCTCCAAGTCCCTCCTCCCTACCTTTTATCTTCTCCTGCTGAACACTCTCTGCTCATTCCTGAAGAAGGGCCTGTGCCCGAAACGTCGAATCTCCTGTTCCCTGGATGCTGCCTGACCTGCTGTGCTGTTCCAGCAATAAAGTTTCAACTTTGATCTCCAGCATCTGCAGACCTCACTTTCTCCTCCAATGAAAGAATGCCCAACAGCACAGTGATAGTGTATGCATTCATTATGTTTGACTTTGCTTTTCCTTGAAATACAGAATATTAAGGCAGAGGGCAGAAGGTGTCATTACACATTCAGGTTGGCAATGTTTGTGTTTGTTGGTAATAAGAGCAGATGGTGAGTGCCTTCATGAGGTATCCTGTACCACCCTTGCTAGTAGCTTTACTACTGAATCGTCATTCTGTCTAACCTTTTACATTTTAGGCTTCAAACAAGCAGCAGGCACCCCTCTCTCGGCTGCACTTCTTAGTGTGAGCAGTCAGGCATACCTGTAACTGATAGCATTCTTGAGTCAGTGACCAATTTATTGTTGAACTATGGTTTCCAAAGTAATTATGAGAAACCAGTTCCCATGTTTGCATGCTAATTGCAATTGGAACTCAGTCTGATGAATTCTAGCTAAAAGTGAAAGGACCGAGCAGTAAGTTAAGGTCACTCATGTAAAAAAAAGCAACATTTAATAAGTCCGCAGTGCAGAATTATCTGGAGTCTGAGATTTTACATAAACAAGACTTGTACTCTGCAAGCTTACACAGAAAGATGCCTTTTAGGGCAAAGGGGTGGATAGGGTGCAGATGTTTTCTGCTGCACAGTACATTTAGCTTTTCTTTTTAAATTACTATAATCCAGAAGTGAATGATGACTTACCATATATTAACTGCTTGCTGACCAAGGCCGAGTTGTCAAAGTAAGTCTGTGTTGCAGTTGATCTGATTCTTGGACACCATTGTTATCAAGGCTCCTTTTTTTTATGTAAATATATTTATTAGCAATTTTTTTTTAACTTTACAAACATATAAAATTATTGAAAAAAACAATCAATCACAAATATCAGTATAATAAAAAGAAAAAAAAGCACAAAATACAGTACTACTACTATCTACTAACCTACTCTATAATACAAAGCAAACCCTAACACTGTGAAAAGGAAAGCAAAAAAAACACAAAATACAGAACAGCTATGCTCGGTGCAAGGCTCCCAAACAAAGGAACGGGAGTATTGTATACATACCTGTATTAACTCGGGAGACCCCCTCCAAGGCTTGACAAATCTAATCATCCTGGTTAAACAAACACCCTAGTTAAGATAACTGATAAATCTATATCCAAATAACTCAAGTAGGACTGCCATGTCTTATAAAAATTGTCTGTTGTGTGGTGCACCATGTTTGTGAAAAAGTCCAAGGGAATGTGCTCCATAATTAATTTCTGCCATCCCAGCAAGCCCAGCGGGTTCTCAGATACGCAATTCATCAGAATATTCTTCCGTGCACAGTGTCCAAGAATATTAAATAGTTTCTTCCCATGCCCGTCTAAAGATGGTAAATTCGGTAGACTTAAGAGGAGAGATATCGGGTCTACTTTGACTTCAGACTCAATACCCTCCCTATCTCTCTCGCCACAGCGTTCCAATAAACACTGAGCCAGTGGCATGTCCAGAAGCAATGGGTAAGAGTACTTACAATTATTTTACATTTGGGGCACACTGAAGATGTCCCTTTTTTAAACTTCGCCAGACGGTCTGTTGCCAGATGAGCCCTGTGCAGAACTTTTAACTCCTCAAGGTTTAACTGTAGTGCATGTCCTGTTACAGATTGAGATTTTCGAGTGTTCTCCTCTGAAACATGGGAGATCTCCACTCCCAGCTCTTGCTCCCAGACCTCACATGACCGGTTAATATTCTGCCAGGCCCTGCCACCCAGCAGGCGATAGAGGGCACTAACCGAAAGGGTGCTTGTGGAGCGTAGCAACATCCACTCTGTATCGGGCTTATAGGGCTTAGCGAGAAGTGTAGTCTTTTTCTGGATGAAATCCCTAACCTGAAAAAAACGGAAAAGGTCTCTGCTGGGCAACCTGTATTTGCGGCTCAGTTGCTCAAAAGACATCATAGCAGGTCAGGCAGCATCCAGGGAACAGGAGAATTGACGTTTCGGGCATAAGCCCTTCTTCAGGAATCCTGAATTCTCCTGTTCCCTGGATGCTGCCTGACCTGCTGCGCTGTTCCAGCAACACATTTTCAGCTCTGATCTCCAGCATCTGCAGACCTCACTTTCTCCCCAAAAGACATCATAACCTCCCCCTCGAACAAGTCTCCCAAACTAGAAACTCCTCTCACTGCCTATAGTTTGAATCCTGGGTCCATCATCCCTGGTCGGAACCCTGGCATGCCAACTATAGGTGTAAGTGGCGAAGTCTTGGATAAACAACCCTCACTCTGACGCTTCGCCCTCCGTGCCTTGACTGTACTAATGACAATGGGGTTCCGGCAGTGGTCCATAACTGTCCTCATCTTATCCATGAACAATAGGTTAATAAGAGAGCACTTTGCTTGGGAGGCCTCAATATCCAGCCATATTGAGTTTGGATCGTTACCTACCCAATCGCAGACAAAGGACAGCAGGGAACTCAATTGATACCTTCTGATGTCTGGGAAATTAACTCCTCCCCCTCCCTTGAGGCAACTGCAATTTAGTAAGTCTGATGAGGGGCCGCCACGATGCCAGACAAAGGAACCAAACCATTCCATAAGCTTCCGCAGCGTTGACCTGGGAAACATTATAGGGAATATACACATGGGATAAAGCAAATTAGGAAGAGCATTCATCTTAGTGAGAGATATTTGGTCCAGCCATGAAATTGGAAGAGCCTCCCATCTCTGGAGGTTTCGCCTAATATTGTCGAGCAAGTTAGCAAAGTTAGTCTGAAATAACAGATCAAACTTGGGGGTAATAAAAATGCCTAGGTACCGGAACCCTGCCTGTGACCAGTTAAAAGGAACTGAGCCACCTTCAACTTCTGGCACATCCTCAAGGTTTCCCAAAGGCATAGCCTCCGATTTTGCAAAGTTAATCTTATATCCTGAAATAACCCCAAATGAATTGATACATTGTATCAAATGGGGTACGGAGGTGATTGTACAAAGATGATGTCCTGTTTTCATCGAACCCACTGTAGTCTTGTGTGCCCTCGATCCCACTTCCGGAGCGGTTATGTGGACGTTCTGACGAAGAGCCGCTGACAGAGGCTATATCACCAACGCAAACAACAATGGTGAGAGGGAGCAGCCTTGCTGACTACCCCTACCAATTGTAAAATTCCCAGACTTCACCCCGTTGGTGATGACCATGGCCAGAGGGTAGCAATTTAAAAGCTCCACCACCT
The DNA here is from genome assembly GCF_037043375.1 of Chiloscyllium plagiosum. NCBI lineage: Eukaryota > Metazoa > Chordata > Chondrichthyes > Orectolobiformes > Hemiscylliidae > Chiloscyllium > Chiloscyllium plagiosum. The sequence continues at coordinate 14,736,179 of NW_028270140.1, forward strand.
AGCAAAGACTCCACCCAACCCGAACTGTTCTAAGACATTAAAAAGATACAGCAATTCCACCCGGTCAAATGCTTTCTCTGCAGCTAAGGAAATCACCAACCCCTGAATCGATCGTTGCTGACAAACTTGGACCACATTCAGCAACCTTCTAATATTATTAGAGGACCTACTGCCCCTTATAAAGCCTGTCTGGTCCTCTTTAATAATATGGGCAACACCCTTTCCAATCTCAGCGCCAGGCTCTTTGACAGAATCTTGAAGTCTGAATTTAATAGAGAGGTGGGCCTGTATGAGGCACAATCCTCAGGAACCTTCCCCTTCTTAAGAATTAAGGAACTATTGGATCAAAGCTCCTTTTTAATACTAGGATGAATAATGCAAAATTTGTGCACACTATTCCTTTTATTTTCTAACTAGATATTGCACAAATTGTAAATGATTTTCTGATTCATCAAAAACTTTTTAACATTGCAAAATATTTCAAATCATTAACATTGGGAATTAAGAGTGCAGAACAGTTTTGTTCTTACATTACCAAAGACCCTAAAAAGGTGCTATCAGTTTATTCTGAGACTGAGCGAAAGTGTTTGTAGGGCTCTCATAGATGTCCTATTGGATAATTATTGTTTAAAACTTAAAAACAAATATTGCTTTGTAATAGCCTGGTGAGAAATTGATTTGCAGCAGCTATAATTTTTAACATTAGACCAATGTGGTGGGTTTGTGTGATTTTGGGCTTAATTTTGCAGGGGCTGTCTGATTTTTTTTTTATTGATAGAAACCCATTTTGACATAAAAGCCCATAGGTCCCGTTGAGAATTTGTAGACTTTATGAACAAAATATTGCAAATACTGGAACCCTGAAATAAACAGGAAATGATAACATTTCTTATTTTTCAAAAATGAAAATTACCATGTGGATATATTAGTCTGAAACATGGGGGGAGCAGTTGTCTTCCTGTTTTTCCCCCCTCAGTCGAAGCAAAAGGCTCAGAGACTCAGTGTAGTTTTACCTCCTTCATCTTTATTTTACAGGGAGGAGCATCCAAATAGGCAATATACATATTGATTGGGTGACCGATACACTTGGCGAGTGTCAATAGCAAAGATTAAGCCATCTGGATTAAGCCAATGCATGTTCTTTGCTTTAACTGGCTTCACATAATGAATACTTCTCACCTTGTCAAACTGACCTTACATACTGAATGCTTCCAATATTGTCAAATGGTTCTACATAATGAATTCCTTTCCACCTTGTTAACCCATTGCCCTTGCCTCCAGTGTCCCTTTGTTAATTGCAAGTTCTTATCTGATCTGAATCATGCTCAGCTGAACCTTTTTTGTTTCACAAAACTCAACACTTAACTCTTTCCCTGCCTGCTTATACCCTATACACATTCTCACAGTGAAATGTCAAATAGCAACATTAAGATGTTAAAGCAAGAAAGAATAAATATTCATTTGTAGCTTGATGCTGGAACGTTTTTGATAAAAAGTTTCAAATACACTGAGCCATTCTCAACTGGTACTTTCTTTCCTAATTTTAAGTGCAATCTGTAACACAAATATTATGTTTAATACACTAAAGTTTATTGATCGATTGTGTTTAATTATATGCATCTGGAGAGCATTAACTACAGAATCAATACAGTGCAGCAGGTGGTTGTTCAGCCCATCCTATCTGTGTTGTCTCGGAGCGAGTTTTTTCACCTTGTGCCATTCCCTGCCTTGTCCCTGCAGTTAGAGTTTTGCTTGAATGCACATAATGAAATGCTTAATATAACTGGTGTAAGCGAGTTAAGTGGTATCGGTTTGTACTGTTTCTCTTGGTAAAAATAACTGCAAGACTATAAAAGACGGGCTCCTGTACTATCCTGTATCACTTAGCATTCTGGAGTACAATAAAAATGTAGCACAGTTTATTTTGATTTGAGACTTGAATTGACTTCCTCATTTCTTGAACTCCTCGCATACAGGAAATTGCTTTCACCTCATAAGGGAAATGCTAGAGAAACAACTTGAAATAATTTCAGCACTTTGCAATAATTTCAAATTGTTATTTCAATATTTGCAAACAAACCAAACTTTATTCCTGAAGGTAAGCCCTTCTGAGTGATCATCTGAGTTCTCTTCAGGTTCTCCAATAAATTGATTTTAAGTCTATATGCAGAAAAAAAATAGTACTTTTGTGATTTATTGTGTTCTCATTTTTCAGTAATTGTATGCAAGTGGTTATATTTTAACCTATTTACAGAAAACTGTTGCTTTATGTTGTAAATATTTTTGTTTTGCCAAGTATACATTTGACCAGGAGTCTTGGGAGAGGATGATATTTTGGGTTTAGTAGGCAGTTTGGGTCACATTGTCTGGTCTCTGGATTGTTGGAGACTGGATGTATGTTGGGACTCTGTTTTAAGTCCTGACCTGCTGTGGGAGTTGCCTGAGAAGTTTAAGCTTCTGATGGGCAATTGTCTGTTTCTTGGGATTACATAAATGTCTGCGACTCTTGAGTTAGGGATAGAAACCATGGGATTTAGCATGGTAGTTACATCCACAATGTTAGACAAAAAAAAAACCCTGGTCTATTGTGGGTGACAACCTCCTGCCACCGACCAGACCTGTTCTGATAACTGCCCCTGCCCCTGATCTGACCCAACTAAACCTGACCTACCTCACCCATGTACCCATTTGCTAATGTTTAGACTAGACCTTGGGGCAGTTAGTGCCATAAAGATGTCTTCTGCCCTGATCCTCTTTGCAGGTTTCCACATGGATTCCTGCGTTGAGCAATCTCTTCTGGATGCTGCATCAGAAGTTGGACTCTTTTAACATAACCAGGTAAGTGCGCAGTTTTCTCTGCAATGCCAAATGCAGTGAGTCCTGATGATTAGTGGAGGTTTGAGTCAAGATCAGAGTGGTGCTGGAAAAGCACAGCAGGTCAGGCAGCATCCGAGGAGCAGGAAAATTGATGTTTCGGGCCGATACGTCGATTTTCTTTCCTGCTCCTCTGATGCTGCCTGACCTGCTGTGCTTTTCCAGCACCACTCTAATCTTGACTCTGATCTCCAACATCTGCAGTGCTTGCTTTCGCCTAGTGGAGGTTTGAGCCTATCTTGAGTGAGAAAAGAAAGGCATTCAAAGGTAAAGATTCCTGGATGATGAAAAGTAGAGGTTAAAGGAAGATGGAGTGAAGGAGTTTTATGATTATTGGTTCTCTACTGGATACAATCTGATTACAGAAGTACAGTGATATAAAACAAGACAGTAGATTAAAAGGAAGACATGGGGAGGCTGGTGGTGATTAGGGTCCAAACAAAATATTTTGACGAGGCAGAAGGCATGGCCATCTGATATTGAATGAAATATTCCATATCTCCCTTTATTAGCAAAGAGGATATTATCAATGTAACAACAAAAGGAGCAACAGCAATACTGGGCAAGTTGAACAAAGAAGACGTGCTGAGAAGTGAAGAAGTTGCCCAGTGTGAATGAATGTATCCTAGGTTGTGAGAGAAATAAGAATAGAGATTACAAAGGTTCTAGTTACAATCTTCCTGTCGCCTTGAATATGTGAGTAGTACCAGACATTTGGACTGTGTCAGTCTTATTTAATGGAATAGGAAGAAATGTAGCAAATACAGGCCAATAAACCTAAATTTGATGTAAAAACTGAGACAATAACCTGGGATAAAATTAACTGACATCTAGAAAAGCATTAGCTAATAAGTTAAAGTCGACATAATGTGTCAAAGGTAGAAGAAGAATGTTGTGACTGAAGAAAGGGCACTGAAAATATTTACTCGAATGGCAACAGGAAGGGCCTGCTTCAAAAGAAACCATGTCGAATCTTCAAACATAGACTGTTAAAAGATTTGATGAGGAGTGTTTGAAATCTATGAATAGCTTTCATAGTGTGAACTGTTTTTGTTTGGCTTTTATGAAATGATTACAACTACACCAGAGAAGTAGTAATTCAACCTTTTGAATCTGTGTGCACGCCATTTCCTTAAGTGGAACTAATCAAACTGATTCTGCTCCTATATTTGTTTCCTGTATCCTTGTCCAGTGTTCATTTGCAAACACTTTGCAAATTTTGTTTCCAGTTGCATAATTTCTGCTTCAATGACTGCATGTAGGAAGATTTCTGGCTTCTAAATACCTGTGTCCAAGTAAAAACACTTCTGACCTTTTCCTTTGGATCTGTGGTAACTTTGAATTGATCGGGAAGAATGATGGCAGGAATCAGCAAAATAGACTTGCCAGCATGTTTTATAATAACTGTAGGTAGAAAATGAATATTTTGAATGACTTTCTCAAGTCAACTGGCAATCAGTAAAATCAGTGATGCATATGCAATTGGTCCATTGGACCAATTAATCCATATCAGTTGCAATATTGTGATAGTGTTGTAAGTTAATACCTAATAAAATATCTAAACAGACTTTTTATAAATTACTTTGAGCATGTGCACCCATGTACTTCAATAGCAGTGAGCAATAGTTTAATATTGTAATCTAAAGTTAATGTTTTAAGTGAAGATCAGTGGTGCCATTAATATTATCTCATTGTTATGATAATTTTTGATTTGGGACGTGAGTGGCCATGTCAGGGAATTGCAAGTTTTCTGATTAAATTTGTTTTGCTATCGTTTGGTGTTACTCCGAAGTATTTTTGTTGCAACACTGCAACTATTGTAGTACAGTGTTGTACTAAAGTGATCTTGATTGGTCTTTAGCATGGACTATGAAAACTCCAGATAGTTTTGCATTGGTTCAACCAATACTAACTTTTTGAACCTCAATTTGAATACAGCTCAAGCAACTGAACTTTTTGGTGACTTATAAAAGGAGAATTAAATGGTGCTTTTCTTTTTGCTAAGCAGACCTCATCTCAGTCCTCAGTGGGTTACCTTGAACCCTGAGATCGTGACCCCTGGTTCTAAGCTCCCAGAAAGGATATTTCTCCTTGCTACACCTAGCCTGTCTAGCCTCATTTAAAATTTTATTCATTTCAATTAGATCTCTTCTTTTTTCTAAGCTGTAATGAATACAGGCCTAGTTGAACCAATCTCTCCCCTCTACCATCCCCACAATGGAACTATTACTGAATTCCCTCTGTGTCAAGTATATGGGCGGCACAGTGGCTCAGTGGTTAGCACTGTTGCCTCACAGAACCAGGTTTGATTCCATCCTCGCAATCTATGAATAGTTTTCATAGTATGAACTGTTTTTGTTTGATTGTTATGAAATAGTAGCAGTTGCACCAGAGAAGAAGTAATTCAACCGTTTGAGTCAGTGCATGCCATTTCCTTAAGTGGAACCAATTAAACTGATTCTGCTTCCATATCTGTTTCCTGTCTGTGTGAGTTTGTAAGTTCTCTGTGTTAGCATGGATTTCCTCCTGATGCTCTGGTTTCCACCCACTGTCCAAAGATCTGCAGGGTAGGTGGATTGACCAAGCTAAATTACCCATAATGTCCAGAGATGTGCAGGTGGGTTAGTCATAGGAAATTTGTGGATACAAGGATACGGTAGAGGGTGAGTCTGGGTGAATGCTCTTCAGAGGTTGATGGGCTGAATTGTCTGCTTCCACAGTGTAGAGATTCTATGATGATTCTATGATCTTCTCTTGGGGAGGGAGACCAAAATTGCACACTGTTATTTGAACTAATTATCCAAGTTAGTTTGTCTGTAATTTCATTTAATACATTGTTAATTGGAATATTATAAAATGTTACCAAATAACCTTGTGCAATTTGCTATTTTTGGTCATTCTGATTTAATTGATCAGCCAGGTTACCTGTTTATCTTGTATCATCCCTAATCTAGTCCATTCAAATCCTGTAAGTGTGAAATAGTTTATTTCTATTATAACCCTTGGCATTATGTTGGAAATTATTATTTAAATGGTTGGCTTGATCCTGTTGGGAGAGATTTGTGTTTTGCCATTGACTTTCAGACTTCTCTCTTTTTTGACTCGAATGACGCTTGTATTTTGTAAGTTGCTGTATGACAATTCGAACTTGGATGGGTATAATATGTTAAAATGGAGTTAAAGGCTAAATTTTTCTGGCTTTGTTGTTTGGGAATGAGACTTGCATCTGTTTGTATTTTGAATTCTTACAGTTCTCCTGTATTACTACTTCAATTCCGAGTCCTGTTTCTCCTTTAGCTGAGAAGACTGGTAACCTGTAACAATTTAACACTGCAGCATCTGGTAATAATTCATTTGCTTCCTTAGTGCAGAAGTATCTCTAACAGTTTCAGACATGAACACCTGCTTCCATGTTTTTTAACCTGGCCCAACAACCCCAGGTTCTGTTTCCGTTGTTTCAGAAATATCTGGCCTTCAATAATGTAGGAAATGCAGAATGAAGCTAGGGCTAGTAAGTCAAGTGGAGGTTGAAACTTATTATTGTCTTGAGACCAAAGCAAAAATTGCCTTTTGTACATTAATGTGCAATGTTTAAATAGAGTCTGATTAGTCAAAACATGCAATACATTGTGCCTCTGAACTAAGAAACTATTATTTCCAGACCATGATGTGCAGTTGTCCAAGGATAGATCCATTTTAAAAATTAGGAAAGCATAAAGGAAAATACTTCCAACATCTGAATGTAACAACTAAGAATTTGTTTTATCCTAGCACTTCTAACTTACATTGGCAGCAAAATGATAATTTTCACAATCAGTCAATTAAAATCCACTCAGATTTTCATCTTAATACATAAAATGAATGCAGCATTGTACCATGTTGCTAATTTTGCCATGCTGTTGTATAGCAAAATCACCCTGTCAAACCATTGTGTTCAGGCTAAAATTAATAGACTTATTGTAAGGCATAACATGAATCACCATTAATATTGTGGGGTTACCATTGACCAGAAACTGAATTAGACCAGCTTACTGGACTAAAAGAACAGGCCAGATGCTAGCTCTCCGTTGTACCACCTCCATTCCCTGTTCCAGCCCCAATCATTAAAGTCCCTCCTCCCCACCAGTTTTCACATCCATCACATCATCCTCAAACACGTCTGTCAACTCCAAATAGACCCCACCCTTCTCTACCTTCCTTAAGGAGCGACCCTCCGACAGTCCATGGTTCATGCCACCCCTGCCACTGAACCCCCAGGTACCTTCCCCTGCAACCAGAAAAAGATGCAAAATCTGCTGGTACACCACCCCCACTCACCTCCATTCAGGGCCGCAAACAGTCCTTCCAGGTGAGACAGTGGTTCACCTGTCTCTCTTCCAACCTAGTTTACTGCATCAGGTGCTCCTGATGTCATCTTTTGTACATCGGGGGGACCAAACATAAGGAACGGTTCACCGAGCATCGCAACTGGTTCTGCAGGAGCCAAATGGACCTCTGCAACCATTTTCTTTCCGGCGTGACCATCCTTGGCCTTCTCCATTGCCAAAACAAACCACAGCTCCTATTGGAGGGGCAACACATTATCTTCCGCCTGGGTACCCTACAGCCCGGAGGACTCGACATTGAGTTCTCCAGCTTCGTTAGGCTGTCCAGGAAGAACATGCAGTCCGTAGAAGAGATCTGAGGCCTTATTTGTTAGATTAAACTACACATCTCCACCTCATGTTGTCCTTGTCAGGAGCAAAACTATTACACACACTCACTCTGGTCATTTCCCTGTTAATCCCATTTTCACTCCCTTAATCATTTGGGTGCAGATTGACTACTTTATGTGGACAGTCATAACTGGTGGAATGGCTGGATATATGATAATAAAATGGTGAATGAGGGGAAACATTTTGGGACAAAGAATGAGGGGAGCTATTATAAAATACAGGATATGATTCCAAAGGAGCAGGGGAATATGTGCACAATATATTGAGGTTGACAGGGCCGTTTGAGGGTACAGCTATTTCCTGGACATTATAAATAAAGACAGAAAGTAGAAATGAAGAAGTTATGAAACACTGTCTTAGTCTCAGCTGGAATATTGTGTCCAATTCTGAACGCCATACTTTAGAAAGAATGTGGAATTATTAGAGAGAGTGCAAAAAAAAACTACAAGAATAGCTCCATGAACATTATTATTTGTTTTAAATTGTTCAAATGAAACAGCAAATCAGGACTAAATCAAGAGCAAGATAAGTAACTAGAGAGGAACTAGAAACATAAGTTGTTAGAACCACTTAAGAATCTAAGTAACCACTTAAGAATCTAAGTAACCAAAAGTTACTTAACCTCTTAAAATACATTTTATCTTTGTTACTGAAATTGCTAATGGCTAATTACGTTTTAATTTAGAAATTTCTACTTTGCAACATCAAAATTAAATCAATTTAATCATGAAATTACTGTTGAATTAACTTAAGTGATTTCCTTAGTTTTTAATTGTCTCTATTCCCAGAACTCTTGGAGAATTTACAATCATACCTGTGCAATCTGAACATATGGAGTTTTGAGTTTTCCACCATACATCAGCATGTATTGATAAAGGAAGGTGTTCCATCACCTGTGAAGTTTGAGTGTCTTTATTTTTCCCAAAAGAGACTTCCAAACAGATTGGAAGTTGAACTTTAAAGCTTTGTTTCAGGTAAATATTTGCAATATTTTCCCCCATTATTAAATGTTATTGTGCAATGCCTATGGCTAGCACCTAGATTTTATTACTGAGTGAAGACCAAAGGAAAAGGTAACTGATGAAATATAATCTTAGAATCCCTACAGTGCAGAAAGAGACCATTTGGACCTTTTGAGTCTACATCGACCCTCTGAAGAGTATCACAATATCCTAACTATCGATAGGTTAAGTAACTGAACAAAAAGTTGACAAATAGAGTATAATATGGGAAAATGAGAAGTTATTCATTCTGGAAGGAAGGACAAAAGGACATTAATATTTAAAAGGAGAAAAACTATGGAAAGCTGCAACACAAAGAGACTTGGAGATACTTGTGCATGAAACACAAGCTAGCACGCAAGTACAGCAGGTGGTTGGCAAGGCTAATGCAAAGTTGGTTCTTATTTCAAGGGGGTTAGAGTAAAACAGTAGGGATGTTTTTGCCAACTTTTTGCCCATTTACTTAACCTATCAATATTTATCTTTAACCTTTTTTAGTTCTCTCTGTCTGGCAACCTGCCTTTCCACCTATTATTGTCTGCAGATCTGATTATAGTAGATTCATTTCCTTCTCCCAAGTCATCAATATATATTGCAAACAAATGCAGTCCCAGCAATAATCCCTTTGGAATCCCATGGATCACCAACCTAAAAAAGAGCATCTTTTATCCCCACTCCTGTTTCCTGCCCATGAGCCAGTCCTCTCTTAATAGGGAAGGTTTTTTTACTGGAACATTGAGTATATCTGGACTACTGAGAGCAGTTTTGCTCCCCTTATTTTTAAAAAAATCATTTTAATTAGAGGCAGTTTAGAGGAGGTTTCACTAGGACGATTATCTTATGAGTAAAGGCTGGAGAGGTTGGGACTCTACTCATTGTAGTTTAGAAGAACGAGAGGTGAGCTAATTTAAACATGTCGTATTCTTAAGGATAAATGCTGACAGGATGTTTCCCATTATGGGAGATTCTAGGACCAGCAGGCATAGTCTCCGAATAAAGGGGTGCCAATTTAAGTCAAATGAGGAATTCCTTCTGAGGATTGAGAGTTTTTGGAACTCTGTGCTACAGAGAACGGAACCCCCATCTGTATATTTAAGGCTGACATAAGTAGAAAGGTTCTTGATCTTTTGGGGAATCAAGATTTGTGGGGAAAGGGCAGGAAAGTAGAGGTGGGTAATATCAGGTTAACCATGATCCCGTCGAATGGTGGAGTAAGCTCGAGGGACTGAACAATTTACTGCTGTTCCTATTTCTTACATTCGTATGGAATTCTGGCAAAACCTTTTAGCTAAATCTGTTCCAAAGTTATGGATCCCTAACTAATCTTCTTTCTCCATCCAAGAAACCATAATTATGTGTAATTCGGCTCGGTTTCCCAGCAGCCGCCTCTGTCCCAGTGGAAATGTCTTTAACTTAAACAACCTTCCCTTTATGACTCAAATTCTCCAATTCAAACAACATCCACATAAATCTCCTCTGCAGTGAAATCACATCTTTGTGCGATGATCAGAAGTGCGTTCATTATTTGAATTGCAAGCTCATTGGGTTTTTTTTTTAATATTGTTACAGAATAACATCCCTGCTCTTATGATCCATTTCATATATTGGCTAGCAAAAACAAAAATGCCACTTCACCACATTACCCATCTGTTCATTCAACTTCAGTGATCTGTGAACACTGACTCCAAGGACTCCTCAATTTCTCTACTGTTCTCAGTACCTCACCATTTATTGTGTAATCATTTGCCTTGTTAGCCTTCAAATGCTTTAACTCCCACTTGCACTTCATTTGTCCCTAAATTAATAGGGTTGTTGATAGCTTTCTGATGTCCATAATTTATTGTCTCATTCTCTGTAATCCACTGCCAATCTGACCTGTGTTTGACTTGCTTTCTATGATTGGGAGATGCTGAAGTTGATGCTGCTTCCATGTGTGGTCTACAGTGGAACTGTCTTCCGGAAGCCCCAGCTCTTTTCCCCACCCAGCATTTTTCCACTTCCTTCTCTAAAACATTAACTCATGCCTTCAATCTCCACAGCCCACAGTCGCTCCATCCCTTCCATTACCAATGAGCGTTCCATATATCCCACTCATCCCGTCATTGCCCACTCCATCCAATAGGCTCCACTAACTCATTCAATCCATCTTCTCACTAACTTTCATAAGCTTTTTCTCCCATTGAGCTCTTACACCTGCCTGGGTTTCTTCACCTTGCACAAATCTTGAGGAGTTGAAGTGAAAAAGTGATAATGATGCTGCATAAAAAGGAATAAAAAGAGAACCATTTTATAAAATAGAATCAAATCCAAAACTTTAAAAATCATGAATTGCTATGGAAGGCACACAGCTTTCAGGATTCACCCACATACCTGCATTCTCCCAACAACCCTAGCCAGTGTCTTCCTGACACATTTCCTGTATGTGTAAATTTTGAAGTTCTATTCAAGTTTATAACATCTGTACTCTAAGTTTCCCTGGTTGAATCATTCTTAGTTTTATGATTGAAGTGGAATCATGGCACTTCAGAGAGTTGAGGTATTCGCAGTTATGACAAAGCAGTAATGTTCCTGTTCCAACCAAATCTCACAACACCGAATTCCAACGATAATGTAGATTTACTGCATATAACATTCTTTAATTTTGTTCAATCTTTGCTTTCCATTAGAAATCTTCTGACTATAGACGGTAACTTTTCATGTCAGTGCAATTTAGTTTTACCGTTCTTGATTGGAGTTAAGCCATATGCAGTTCAGCATTCTCTAACCTCAAACATTTGATTCCCTTTTCAGTAAGGTCTCCATCAAACATCTACCTTGAGTCAGTCTGGATTGCTTTTTTTAATATGTGCATAAATTATTAGTTAACTGTGATGTAATTATCTGATGGTTTGTCTACTCCTGTGTCCTCTAAAGGTACAGCCCCAGATGCTGTGTGTCATTTAACTATTTCCCAGCTTTTCGTTGTGATCTCTGTTCTTTTGTGATGACATGCCCCTAATACAAGAGTAGAAGTAGAGAGGAAATTTTTGGTCCATTAAATGTAAACGTCAAAAGAAACTAATGCTTTTTATTCCTCAGCAACTACTATTATCCTCTACATTGTGCAGAAGACTATTCTATTTTTCCCCCTTTTTAAATTAGACATTTATGAATCTCTGAGATGAATTTAACAAAATAGCCTTTTCTTCATTTATGTCTTGAATACTAATGAAAACAAAAGTAAAAATAAAATTGGCGTAGTTGTTTACAGCCTGAGTTGAAAGCAATGCTGTGCCAGATTATGTGGCAACAAACATCAGTCAGTTAAGTATGTTCAAGGTCATCAAGAGAACCATAAAAGCAGGGAACTCTAGGGCATGAATAAATGCATGAATGAAACACATTTGAAAATTTTTACCTTCAGTTTGTTATTTCATATTCAATCTGTCATCAAATCGAAAGTCATGTATTTCTGAATCAAAACAAATTAAGCACAAGTAAAGTTGCCATAGTTCCAGAGGACCATTGGACTGCTCTGTCAGAGAGAGAGGTGGATGACTGGTGACAAAGACTTGTTAAGCTCAAATTCCTTTTAAGATCATTGGCTGCAATAAATGTATGAAAACATAACTTGGTCTCATTTTGGGTTCTATACACTTTCAAAGGTATGGGTGACTGCTAACTAGGTTTGTTGCTAGTAATCCTCAAGTTATTCCTCTTCTAATATTGTTTTAAATACTATTGATGTAGAGTTGCGGATCTGTAGTTGCTTTGTTTTGTTGCCTCACAATTTGGAAACAAAAATCCGGCTCCAACACCCGAAGGCTTGTCACCCATTATTGTGGCGCTATTTTAAATCATAACCTTGTCAGCCTTTTTATGAGCACAATCATCAAAGTTAGAAACATAGCAGCAGGAGAAGACAGCTCAACCTCTTTTCCCCCCCAAACTTGATCTGCTATTCAGTTAACTGGTCTATATGTAACTATGACTAGCTTAGATAAAAAAGCAGATAACCTTCCAGGTTTTGCCTCCCCCTCTCCCACGCATACAAGGTTCTGTTTGCAAATGACTTGTTGTGATGCTGGTTCAAGTTTGTGTTCGAGTTGCTTAGAATTTATCGTTCATTAATATGTGACTTAATTTGGCAGTGTAGGGTAGGTTCAAGTAGACACCATAGTGATACTTTAAAATTGTTCAGTGATATTGACCTGGGTCTGATTGGGTGATAGAAAAAGCTTTGTGTTGCTTGGTTATTAGAATCTTGGATTTACAAAACAGTCATTAGAAATTATTTCTTGGGAATTAGTCTCTATGGAGACCATGTTGGCAATAATGATAACTGGTTTTATAAAAATGTTTATAGATTGCTCAGATTATTATCCAGACACAACCGGGTTGGAGCTTCTGTGATGAAAAATTATGGAAAAATTAAATACAAAGAAATGTTCACTGACAACAGTGCCAACTTATGTCGCATTTTTAAGTGCAATGTCTTGAAGCACCTCAAGACCAGAAAACAATGTTTGACATGAGCCATATAGACAATGATGGGGCAGGTGACGCAAGGCTTGGTCAGAGGCATGTATGGCCATTGAAGTGAGGATATGAAAAAATTTTGGAAGGAAACTCTAGGGCTTCGACCCTTCAAAACAGAAATGCAGTCAGCAATAGTGGGGCTATTAAAGTAGAGGGTGCTCAAAAGACAAGAAATAAAAGAGCTAAAATGTATCTGAGGATTGGAAAACAGTGATAGGATAGGACAAAATCAGCATGATTTATGAAAGGAAATCATGCTTGACAAATCAACTGGAATCTTCTAAGGATGTAACTAGTAGAGTTGGTAAGGAGGAGCCAGTGGATGTGGTTTTCTTGGGCTTTCAGAAGGCAGACCAGGTCCCATCTAAGAGATTAGCATGTAAAATTAAAGTGCAGGGAATCGGGGTTAGTATACTGACATTAATAGAGAAGTGATTGACAGGAAACGTTAGGAGGAAGAGGTCTTTTTTTGAGCGGCAAGCAGTGACTAGTGGGGTACTACTGGATTCGATGCTTGAACCCAGATGTTCACATCTGAGGGAGTTAAATGTATTATCTCCAAGTTTTGTAGATGAACGCAAAGTTGGGTGGAAGGGAGAACTGTAAGGAGGCTACAGAGTTGCTTTAGTGTGATTTGGACAAGGGCAAGTGGGCAAATCCATGCCAGATAAGGTGTGACGTGGATAAATGTAAGGTTATCCACTTTGGTAGCAAAAACAGGAAGGAGGATGTTGGGAAAGGAGGAGGTACAAAGAGACCTGGATGTATACCAGTCACTGAAAGTAAGCATGCACGTTCATTTGGGCAGTGAGGATTAAAAATGGTATGCTGGCCTTCAAAGTGAGAAGATTTGAGTACAGGATCAGATATGTCTTGCTGAAATTGGACAGGGCCTTGGTGAGACCAGACCTGAAGTATGGTGTACAATTCTGATCTCCAGGTGGAGAAGGATGTTCTAGCTATAGAGGGAGTGCAGTAAAAGTTTGCCATTTTGATTGTGGGAATGTAGAACTGGCATGTTAACACAGACTCTATTGGTTAGGATAATATTCACTGGCATATTGGAATATCTCATAGAAACCTGTAAAATTCTAAACACGTGTAGATGAGGTAAATGCAGGAAGAGAGGGGAGGCAATGGCTCAGTGGTGTTTTCACTAGAGTATTAATCCAGAAATTCAGTTGATATTCTGGGGGTGGGATTTGAATCGTGCTGTGGCAGATGATGGAATTAGAATCCAATTAATAACAAAATCTGAAATTCAACGTCTAATCGTCATCATGAAACCATTGTCGATTATTGGAAAAGCCTATCTGGCTCACTAGTGTCTTTCAGGGAAGGAAATCCACCATCCTCACCTGGTCTGGCTGAATATGACTCCAGACCCACAGTAATGTGGTTAACTTTCAACTGCCCTCTGAAATGATGTAGCAAGCCACTCAGTTCAAGGACAGCTAGGGGTTGACAATAAATGCTGACCAGCCAGTGCCATCTATACACTACAAGTGAATTAAAATGAAAAGGATGTTCTCGATGACCAGGAGTCCAGAACCAGGTGTCACAGTTTTAAGGATATGGAGTAGGCCATTCAGAACTGAGGTGAAGAGAAATTTCTTCATCCAGAAAGTCTTGGGTCTATGGAATTGTGTGCCTCAGAAAGCAGTTGAGGCCGAAACATTGAATTTTTCACGAAGGAATTAGACATATTTCTTTGGAATCAAAGGGAGAAAACTGGGACCGGGTACTGAGTTGGATCATCAACTATGACCATGCTGAATGGCTTGCTCTTTCTCCTTTTTTACTATTGGGTCTCGAGGAGGTTGTTTTGTAAAGGAGCAATGAAACCATAGAGAGATTTGTGAATAAGCTTGAATGTTTTAAAATTGAGACATTGTTTAATAGAGAACCAGTATAGGTCAATGTGCACAAGGTGATGGATGAGCAAGACTTGGTGAAATTTAGGAGAAGAGCTGCATGACCTATTTTCAGGCAGAATGTGGGAGGCCAGTTAGGAGTGCATTTGAACTGCAGTCTAGAGGTAACAAAAGCAATTTTGACAGCAGTTGAGCTGAGTCAGGGCTGAAGGCTGGTGATATGATTTGTGATTACTGGTGTTCTTAGCAATGGTATGGATGTGTGGTAGGAAACTTATCTCTGGATGAAATGTGGTGCAGACAGTATGGTTCAGCCACTGTTGGTCGCTTGAACTAAAGGCAGTCGCAGCAGAGGTGTCTTGATTTATGAGAGGTTTTGTTTCTGTTTTTGCTTGCTTTAGATTCCTGTCTGATGCATCTGGAGATATTACTGATCATTCCTTCTGTTGCCTCCTTTCCAAGATGATACTTTAGAATAAGTGGAGAAGTAGGATTAATACTTATTTCTGCGGTTGATGTGAAATTATAGCATTCATGGTCTGATTTTGTTCAACACCATAATTGACATTTTATGAATGAGTGGAACTGTGCATAGCAGTAGAGAAATTCCATCATCGCTGCCACTTGTATCCTCTAGTTAAATGAACGCTCATGTTTCTCTTGAAGCCAGCTGCACAAGCATTTGGATAAAGATCTTGTAAAATGTTATTGGACTGGATGCTGTTTGGATGGCTGAAAACTATCTTTCTTTGCCAGGCTCTGTTTTTCTTGACCCACAAGTGGCCAACATTCAAGGGTAGGACAGAGAAAACACTTCAAAGACACTCTGAAGCTCTGCTTGAAACTGGCAGTATCGATGTTAATGACTGGGAGGAGCTTGCTGCTAATAGGCAGGTTGTCTCCCATTCTGAACTATCCAGCTGCATTATGGTTTGTTCACTGTTTTAATGATGCAGTGTTAGAGAAGGGAAGAAAATAAAGCAAATCCTGCATTCCTGATCCTAACACCTTGTGAGGCAACCTACTGAGGTGTCCCAAGATCTGCAGGTCAAAACAAATGTCTCTTTACTCAGATTTGCAGGACAGGGGATTTGGCCCATTGTGTCTGTGCCAGTTAACAAAAGTCTAATCACATTTTCTAGCTCTTGATCCATAGCCCTGGAAATTGTGGTAACACAAGTGATATTTTTAAAATACTTTTTAAAGATTACAAGAAATTCTGAGTTACTAACCCTTTCAAGCAGTGAGTTCCAGATTGCCACCACTGAGTGAAAAGATTAATTCCCAGTATGAATATCCATGTCAAGTATATATCATCATTCTTAAAACATTGATAAATGATCTTCAAGGATGAATCAAGATGGTGATCTTCAAGTGCACTGGCTAAACTTCCCATAGTGGAAGACTATTGAAGACCAACTTGGATGTTGCAAGCATCACAGTATGTCATAAACCTAACTCTCTTTGCAGCCAACTTGTAAAGCTGTAACCTAATTTCAGAAACTTTGCTTTGGCATACATGACTTAGTATATTCAGCATGAATCAGAATCTCCTAGTATAATCAGTTTAGGTGACTTGTATAATAGTGTAGGTTGGAACATAAATTTGCTCTGGTTAAACTGGCTGTAGATTATTGAATTAAATTCTGGGTGCCACAGCTTAAAACAGCTAGGGAGGCGTACAGAGCAGATTTATCACAATGAAGGCAAAATACTCTGCTGGAAATCTGAAACAAACACAATGTGGAGAAAAGACAAAGATATTTTATTAGGCAAGGGTAGTTAAGATTACAGAACCAAGATAAGTAGAACAAATTGAGATGCAGATCAAACATGATTGAATGACAAAACAAATTTGAGGGCTGACTGGTTTACTGCAGTTCCACATTTCCCAGTCAACTTTTACAGAGTTGTGTGGTGCTGATAATAAGCATTCTAACTTAAAGGACTTTGTAGAACATCTGAAGATTAGGGTGAGTATTTATGCAAACTGAGAACCATTCTTGATTCTGGAAATTTCACATCCTTATTAACAAGCTGTTTATAATATAAATCATAGCCTCTGTGCTATAAGTACTCTATTTGGTCAATCACAAGGCATTGTGAGGCTTTCTGAAGCACAATGTTTAGTTTGTTGTATTTGACCACCCTTTCGTTGTAACACTACAGTCTTTTTTCCCTTCAGATGCTTACGTCATTCCCTTTTGAAGACCACAATTGAATCTGCCCTTCTCCATGTTGTCAATGAATTCTAAGTCCAATGCACACTCTACATAGAACATTTTGGAGTTGAGGCTAGAGGAAGTAGTCTAAGAAGACAGTTTGTAGTAGCATAGTGAACAGTTTCAGCAGTGGGAAAGCAGAACCCGATCATGTTCATCACTGGATGGGGTCTGATGCATCTAATTCTAGAGGTCGTGGTTTAGAAATCACTACACCGAGAGTTCCTAATTTGTGTTGTATGTTGCTAGCAATTTGTTCACTCTGCAAGATTTTTGAAGACCATTTTGATCTTGAGTGGATGTGTTAAAAATAAATAGCTAATGAAATAACCAGGTCAAAAAACTTTTTTGTTTTAAGTAACCAAATTAACCATCATTCACCTGGTCATTAAATGCCAGAAAGTATACTCAAAATCTTTGCCCTTTCCCTCCTTTTGAATAGGCAAAACATGATCTTGTGACTAAACCCAAACATCTCCCTTTTGTAACATTTTGGGTTGTTGAGCCAAAGTTGCAGCCTTGATTTTGGCCTTGATGTGGGGTTGCACAAGAACGCAACTATTGCGTTATAGAAGAGCTGACGTATCCGGAAGTTAATGATTCAACAATCAAGAAACCAATGGGCATGTGTCGGCCTCTAATTTGCTGGGATGTCTGACTAAATTTAATAGCTTTTTCAGAATTGATATAGATTTGACAGACCATAAAAGCTTTGTACTGTATTGTAAGGTTCAGTGATTTCAGTATGTGTTCGCTTATGGTATTATCACTAGACAGTTGATCCAGATAATGTTCTGGTGACCTGGGTTCAAATCCCACCATGGCCAATGGTGGAATTTAAATTCGGTTTTGAAAAATCTGGAATTAAGAGTCCAATGGTGAGCATGAAACCATTGTCGATTGCTGGGGGGAGAAAGGTACCTGGTTCACTTAATGTCCTTTTGGGAAGGAAACTGCCATCCTTGTCTGGTCTGGTCTGCATGTTACTCCAGACCCACAGCAATGTGGTTTACTCTTAACTGTCCTCTGGACAATTAGCAATGAGTAATAAAGGCTGGCTTAGCCGGTGATGCCCGCTCGCTCTCAATGAACAAAAAAACTTTCTTCGGCACTGCTTAATAATCAAGGTTGGTTATGGATCACACAAATTTCAAGGCCACGGTTGGAGTCCTCTGAAACTTCAAAGTTCTTGAGAAGAGCCATACTGGGTTCACTTAATTCTGTTTCTCTCTTCTGAGTTACTGACAGAGCTGAGTTTCTCCAGCATCCTTTGTATTTGTTTCAGATTTCAATCATTCAAAGTATTTGCATTTATTGGAGTCTTCTGCCTATATCCCCACTCAATGGTTTCCCAATCTGTTGTTTCGTCAGCATTTGTTTTTTGTGTGTGTGGTTCTGATATTAGATTATTGTTCACCATTCATTACGAGGTGTGTTGCACAGAAGTTGCATTAATTTTAAGAAAGACAATGCTTATCTCTCCTTCTCATTACTTTTTTGCTCCGTCAGCATGCTACCCTCCCAGAAAAAAGCCACAAGGTTGAAATAGAATATTTAGGGATGTGGATCTTGGACCTCGCCTTCTCGCTCCATATATGACAAGAAAATGTAATAGATTGAAGAGCGATTAATGTGCTACTGGAGCCTGAAACTTGCTTGGTGTTTTTTGTGTGTAGTAGGCCTGGCTGAAATGTACTGTTAAAGTTCCTGTTACTTTGCTTCTCTGGGCCTGGAACTGGTGAGGCTACTGTTCTTATCAAATCAATTGTAAGCAGTGCCCAGTTCTTGGCTGTATATCAAGGCTCCATTCATATTTGCTTTACCCAGCATATCTCTGCAGAAAGGGCTCAGTTTCATCTTCATCTCCAGTCAGAGCACAGAGCTGGGCACATATTCAGGCACGATCGATTTGCTGCTTGTGTACAGTTCCCAATATGCACAGATCGATGCATATTATGTCCAATTTCTCCAAATTAATGTTGAGAAAGATGGCGTAATTTCAACATTAGTTGCTCCTGAAAAATGAAAAGAATGGTGGGACCTCAGGGACATGAGAAGAGAACTTCTGTGTTTGTGGCTAATGAAGGAACATTCATAGATATTCCAAATTGAGCTTTTGTCTGAAAAACCTATTGGTCTGGGACAACTTTGAACAATTTATTCTGAGAAATAAAAATGAGAATATTTGCAAATTTAGTGAAATTAACTTTTGGATCAGCAATATGCATTGCAGTTTTGTTGTTTTTGAGCATTTTGTTTTCGAATTTTTAATCTGCAAAAGCCACTTTGTCCACTTTTCATGCACAAACTTGTTTATAAATTCCTGTTAGTGTGTATTTAGTTTAGTCTGTGTAGCGATATTAGCTGTTTTCTTTTTAAATATCACAGCATGTTGTTTTCATTCTCCAGTTAACAGTCAGCAACAAAAATTTCCAATCCTGTTAAGTTTTTTTTACATTTTGTCACTTAAGTGGAGGAGAATACCTCAGCAATGCTCCAAAACATAAACATCATCCAGAATAAGGCTCAAGTGATCAGCACTCCACCCAGTACCTAAAATAATTTATCCCTTCACCACTGGTACTGTATAGTTTCAGTATATGTACCCTTTACAAGTTATACTGCAGTTACTTGGAGAAGGTGAGGACTGCAGATGCTGGAGATCAGAGTCAAGAGTGTGTTGCCGGAGAAGCACAGCAGGTCAGCAGCATCCGAGGAGCAGGAGAATTGACGTTTTGCACATATGCCCAAAACGTCAATTCTCCTGCTCCTTGGATGCTGCCTGACCTGCTGTGCTTTTCCTGGATCAGTGGTGCTGGAAGAGCACAGCAGTTCAGGCATCATCCAACGAGCAGCGAAATCGACATTTCAGGCAAATAAAGGCAGTGAGCCTGAAGCATGGAGAGATAAGCTAGGGGAGGGTGGGGGTGAGGAGAGAGTAGCATAGAGTACAATAGGTGAGTGGGGGAGGAGATGAAGGTGATAGGTCAGGGAGGAGAGGGTGGAGTGGATAGGTGGAAAAGGAGCTAGGCAGGTCGGACAAGTCCGGACAAGTCATGGGGACAGTGCCGAGCTGGAAGTTTGAAACTAGGATGAGGTGGGGGAAGGGGAAATGAGGAAGCTGTTGAAGTCCACATTGATGCCCTGGGGTTGAAGTGTTCCGAGGCGGAAGATGAGGCGTTCTTCCTCCAGGCGTCTGGTGGTGAGGGAGCGGCGGTGAAGGAAGCCCAGGACCTCCATGTCCTCGGCAAAGTGGGAGGGGGAGTTGAAATGTTGGGCCACGGGGCGGTGTGGTTGATTGGTGTGGGTGTCTCGGAGATGTTCCCAAAAGCGCTCTGCTAGGAGGCGCCCAGTCTCCCCAATGTAGAGGAGACCGCATCGGGAGCAACGGATACAATAAATAATATTAGTGGATGTGCAGGTAAAACTTTGGATGTGGAAGGCTCCTTTAGGGCCTTGGATAGAGGTGAAGGAGGAGGTGTGGGCACAGGTTTTACAGTTCCTGCGGTGGCAGGGGAAAGTGCCAGAATGGGAGGGTGGGTCGTAGGGGGGTGTGGACCTGACCAGGTAGTCACGGAGGGAACGGTCTTTGCGGAAGGCGGAAAGGGGTGGGGAGGGAAATATATCCCTGGTGGTGGGGTCTTTTTGGAGGTGGCGGAAATGTCGGGGGATGATTTGGTTTATGCGAAGGTTTGTAGAGTGGAAGGTGAGCACCAGGGGCATTCTGTCCTTGTTACGGTTGGAGGGGTGGAGTCTGAGGGCGGAGGTGCGGGATGTGGACGAGACGCGTTGG
Source organism: Chiloscyllium plagiosum (assembly GCF_037043375.1). Taxonomy (NCBI): domain Eukaryota; kingdom Metazoa; phylum Chordata; class Chondrichthyes; order Orectolobiformes; family Hemiscylliidae; genus Chiloscyllium; species Chiloscyllium plagiosum. The sequence goes on from NW_028270140.1 coordinate 14,757,176, forward strand.
AGGGCATCTTTAACCACTTGGGAAGGGAAATTGCGGTCTCTAAAGAAAGAGGCCATCTGGTGTGTTCTATGGTGGAACTGGTCCTCCTGGGAGCAGATACGGCGGAGGCGGAGGAATTGGGAATACGGGATGGCATTTTTGCAAGAGATAGGGTGGGAAGAGGTGTAATCCAGGTAGCTGTGGGAGTCGGTGGGTTTGTAAAAAATGTCGGTGTCAAGTCGGTCGTCACTAATGGAGATGGAGAGGTCCAGGAAGGGGAGGGAGGTGTCAGAGATGGTCCAGGTAAATTTAAGGTCAGGGTGGAATGTGTTGGTGAAGTTGATGAATTGCTCAACCTCCTCGCAGGAGCACGAGGTGGCGCCAATACAGTCATCAATGTAGCGGAGGAAGAGGGTGGGGAGTGGTGCCGGTGTAATTACGGAAGATCAACTGTTCAACGTAGCCAACAAAGAGACAGGCATAGCTGGAGCCCATACGTGTGCCCATGGCTACCTGGTCTGGAGGAAGTGGGAGGATTCAAAGGAGAAATTGTTAAGGGTGAGGACCAGTTCGGCCAAACGAATGTGTGTCGGTGGAAGGGTACTGTTGGGGACGTCTGTAGAGGAAAAAACTGAGGGCTTGGAGGCCCTGATCATGGCGGATGGAGGTGTAGAGGGATTGGATATCCATGGTGAAGATGAGGCGTTGGGGGCCGGGGAAACGGAAATCTTGGAGGAGGTGGAGGGCGTGGGTGGTGTCTCGAACGTATGTGGGGAGTTTCTGGACTAGCGGGGATAGGACAGTGTCGAGGTAGGTAGAGATGAGTTCAGTGGGGCAGGAGCATGCTGAGACAATGGGTCGGCCAGGATGGTCAGGCTTGTGGATCTTAGGATGGAGGTAGAACCGGGCAGTGGTGGGATCCCGGACTATGAGGTTGGAAGCTGTGGGTGGGAGATCTCCTGAGGTGATGAGGCTCTATATGGTCTGGGAGATGATTGTTTGTTTGGTGATGGGGGGGTGGGGTCATGGTTGAGGGGGCAGTAGGAAGAGGTGTCCTCAAGTTGGCATTTGGCTTCAGCGGTGTAGAGGTCAGTGCGCCAGACTACCACTGCGCCCCCTTTATCCGCTGGCTTAACGGTGAGGTTGAGTTTGGAGCAGAGGGATTGGAGGGCTGCACGTTGTGAGGGTGAGAGGTTAGAGTGGGGGAGGGGGGTAGACAGGTTGAGGCGGTTAATGTCCTGGCGGCAGTTGGAAATGAAGAGGTCGAAGGCAGGTAATAGGCCAGCGCGGGGTGTCCAGGTGGATGCAGTGTGTTGGAGGTGGGCGAAGGGGTCCTCAGAAGGTGGGCGGGAGTCCTGATTGTGAAAGTAAGCTCGGAGGCGGAGGCGACGGAGGAAGTGTTCGACGTCACGGCGTGTATTAAATTCATTGATGCGTGGGTGGAGGGGGATGAAGTCCTTTGCTGAGGACTGATCGTTCGTCCTCAGCGAGGGGGAGGTCTGGAGGGATGGTGAAAACTCGGCAGGGCTGGGAGCTGGGATCTGGTGTGGGTGTGGAACTAGGAGTGGGGTCGGAGCCAGTACCTGGAGTGGGTGTGATGGTGGGGGGAATGGGGATGGAGTCATGAGCAGGGGTAGTGTTCCCCTTGGGTTCTGGGGGTCTGTGGGGGGGGCGTGTCAGCAGAATGCAGGTGAGTGGCGCTGGTGGGGGCGGAAGTGGTGGCAGACACGGCAATAGGGGTGGCGGAAGTCACCGAGCGTGTGGCATCAGCGATGATGTGAGGGCTGGAAGTGGCTGTGGGCGTGGCCATGATGGGGGCGGAAGTGACATCAACAATCAGCGTGGGGGTGGTAGCTGCATCAGCCACATGGCTAATGGTGTTTCCAAGGCCAGGGGAATCTTCTGGAATGCTGTGCTTTTCCAGCAACATACTGCAGTTACTTGCCAAGGCTTCTGCCGAATCTCCCAAGCCTGTGGTCTCTACCAACTAGAAGGACAAGCATAATAGGCAGGTAACCTATCACCATCTCCAGGCTCATTTCAAAGTTACCTACTGGCTTTACTAGTACTGACATTTCATTGACATTGCTAGGTCAAAACCCTGGGACTACCTAGCAGCACTTTGGGAGTGCCTTCACTAATGGACTGCAGCGGTTCAAAAAGACACTGCGTCACCACTTTTTTTGAGATCAGTTAGGCATAGGTGTTGCTTTATCCATTCCTACAACAGAATTTAAAGAAAATCACTTTCTGGCCCAGCAACATTTTGAAACTTATGAATCATTATTTGGGAGCAGATGTAAGGGAGGGAACCTGGAGTTTCTTGTAAGAGTGAGCAGAGCAACATTATAAATTAAGTAAAACTTTGATATTGCTCATGATAAAACAAAAGTTGAGATGTTTTATTCCAATAGATGTTACGCACGAAGTATTCCTTAATGAGACAAACTTGGTGCTAGAGCAAAATATCCTGTGATCCAAATGTAACAGTTCTCTGCTTTTATCACCTGCCCTTATGTTTGGTGTCCTTTAATTTTCTTTCTGTGCTAATTGTCTCATTCATATTTGTAAAAAGGTTTTCTATTTGTTTCTACCTAATCTTCAACTCCCATTCCTTTACTACTTACCTCTGTTTTTGCTATCTGAGGTCTTTCAATTGGATTACTGATTAACTTTCTTTATGTACCTCCACTTTGGCAAGTCCAAGGTGGACAGTAAAATGTAATTGTTGGGAGTGGATGGGTAGGTAGCAGCATTTTTGCTAATTTCTATTTATTACGCAAGGAACTCCAAGATCGATGTGTGACATCGACTATGTTACTGAAAGTACTTGCCTCAAGCCTTTTCTGTGCGTGGGCACTTGTCGCGGCTGCACATGCATGCAGCTTAGAGGAGTGTTGGTGGAAAGTTAAAAGAAGTAGTGAAATAGTTACTGGCAAAAGAGGATTTTTTTTAATTTCAAAAATATACTTTATTCATAAAATACTTTGATCTATACAAATGGACATGCCTACATATATAAACATTCCATTTCTTTGCAAACCGAAACAGAGTAATCATTCCTATTTACAGGTCTGTACGGTTACATTTTTAGCTGAGGCGTCAGCAGAGCCCAAATGACTGTGCAGGCCTCCTGTTCTTCTTTAGGCAGGCAGATGTTACACGGTGGTCTTTCCCCACCGCGCCTTGGCGGCAGTTGCCCCAAGCTTCAGCGCGTCCCTCAACACGTAGTCCTGCACCTTGGAATGTGTCAGTCTGCAACACTCAGTCGGGGTCAACTCCTTCAGCTGGAAGATCAACAGGTTTCGGACCGCCCAGAGAGCGTCCTTCACCAAGTTGATGATCCTCCAGGCACAGTTGATGTTCGTCTCGGTGTGCATCCCGTGGAACAGGCCGTAGAGCACGGAGTCCCGCGTCACGGCGCTGCTTGGGACGAACCTCGACAAACACCACTGCGTTGCAGCTCTATAAAACTTTGGTTAGACCGCACTTTGAATACTGCGTCCAGTTCTGGTCGCCCTATTATAGGAAAGATGTGGATGCTTTGGAGAGGGTTCAGAGGAGGTTTACCAGGATGCTGCCTGGACTGGAGGGCTTATCTTATGAAGAGAGGTTGACTGAGCTCAGACTTTTTTCATTGGAGAAAAGGAGGAGGAGTGGGGACCTAATTGAGGTATACAAGATAATGAGAGGCATAGATAGAGTTGATAGCCAGAGATTATTTCTCAGGGCAGAAATGACTAACACGAGGGATCATAGTTTTAAGCTGGTTGGAGGAAAGTATAGAGGGGATATCAGAGGCGGGTTCTTTACACAGAGAGTTGAGAGCATGGAATGCGTTGCCAGCAGCAGTTGTGGAAGCAAGGTCATTGGGGACATTTAAGAGACTGCTGGACATGCATATGGTCACAGAAATTTGAGGGTGCATACATGAGGATCAATGGTCAGCACAACATTTGTGGGCTGAAGGGCCTGTTCTGTGCTGTACTGTTCTATGTTCTATTCCTCTCTAGACTTCTTCTGCGTAGGCACATTCCAGAAGGAGGTGTATGACAGTCTCATTCCCCCGCAGCCGCTTTGAAGGCAGCGTGCGGTGCGGCTGAGAGTCCGGGCGTGCATAAAGGATCTCACAGGCAGAGCCCTTCTCACCACCAGCCAAGCCATGTCTTTGTGTTTGTTGGAAAGTTCTGGCGATGAGGCATTCTGCCAAATGGCTTTGACAGTCTGCTCAGGGAACCGCTCAATAGGATCCGCCCTCTCCTTTTCCCGAAGGGTCTCGAGGACACTACGTGCTGACCACTTCCTGATGGACTTGTGGTCAGAGGTGTTTTTCTTCATAAACTTCTCCATCAAGGACAGGTGATACGGAATGGTCCAACTACTCTGAGCGTTCTGCGGCAGCGAGGCCAGGCCCATCCTTCGCAACACCAGGGACAGGTAGAACCTCAGTACGTCGTGACACTTGGTGTTTGCGTACCGGGGATCCACGCACAGCTTGATGCAGCCACACACAAAGGTGGCCATCAGGGTGAGGGTGGCATTGGGTATATTTTTTCCCCCGTTGCTCAGATCTTTGTATAGCAAGTCCCTTCGGACCCGGTCCATCTTTGACCTCCATATAAACTGGAAGATGGCCCGGGTGACTGCAGCGGCACAGGTTCTGGGAATAGGCCAGACCTGTGCCACGTATAATAGCAAGGACAGTGCCTCACACCTGATGACCAGGTTTTTTCCCGCAATGGAGAGCGACCGTAGCTTCCATCTGCCCAGTTCCTGCCTCACTTTGCTGATACGCTCCTCCCAAGACTTGGCGTATGCCCCAGCCCACCCCCGAACCAAATACCCAGCACCTTCAGGTGGTCGGTCCTGATTGTGAAGGGGTTCGAGGATTGGTCGGCCCAGTTCCCGAAGAGCATGGCCTCGCTCTTGCCTAGGTTTACCTTGGCCCCCGAGGCCCGTCCAAACTGGTCACATATGCACATATGTCTGCGCACGGCCAGCGGATCTGAGCAGAAAACGGCGACGTCATCCATGTACAGGGAGGCCTTAACCTGCAGGCCCCCACTGCCAGGAATAGTCACCCCTCTCAGGCTCGCATGCTTCCTGATGGACTCAGCAAATGGCTCTATGCAGCACACAAACAAACAAGGCAGGAGAGAGAGGGCAGCCCTGCCTGACTCCAGATCTGACTGGGAAGCTATCTGATTCCCACCCATTGATTTGAGACTGCACTGACAATGTTGGTGTAGAGCAGTCTGATCCAATTGCAGATTCCCTCCCCAAAGCCCATTTTAGAGAGAACATCTCTCATCTACCTGTGATATCCTGTCAAAGGCTTTCTCCTGGTCCAGGCTGATCAGGCAGGTGTCCAACCCTCTGTCCTGCACGTAGGCGATCGTAACCCTGAGGAGTGCGAGACTCTCAGCAATCTTCCTGCCCGGTACAGTATAGGTATGGTCAGGGTGAATCACCGATCCCAGAGCAGACCTGACCCGGTTGGCGATTACCTTTGACAGAATTTTGTAATCCGCATTCAACAGTGAGATTGGTCTCCAATTATTGAGTTCCTCCCTCTCCCCCTTCTGCTTGTAGATGAGGGTGATGGTGCCTTTCCTCATGGATTCACTCATGGTACCTGTCCGAAGCATACTGACATACACCTCCAGCAGGTCCTGGCCAATCAAGTCCCACAGAGCGGAATAGAGCTCAACCGGTAAGCCATCGCTTCCGGGAGTTTTATTCTTTTCGAAGGACTCGGCTTGTCCAGAGATAGCGGCTGGTCCAGCCTCTCGCATGTTCTGTCGTCTAAGACCTCCGTGATAGAGGACAGGAACGACTGGGAGTCCGCGCTGTCAGTCGGCTTCGCGTCATACAGACTGGCATAGAAGGATTTACTGATCCTCATGGCGTCAGCCTGAGATGACGTTATGGAGCCATCTTCCTTCAGGCTGCTGAGCACGGAGCTCTCTTTGTGCACCTTCTGGAAGAAGAAACGTGAGCACGTCTCGTCCCGCTCCACCGAGCGGACCCTGGACCGGAAGATTGTCTTGGAGGCCTCCGAGGCAAAGAGCGAGGCTTGCTGGCCCTTCACTTCCTTGAGGTCCTCCGTGACATCGACCCCCATCGTCTGCAGCAGGAGCAGGTTCTGCATACTTTCCTGGAGCTAGGACAATTTTCCCTGCTTCTCTCTCGCCTCCTGAACACCTTTGAGGATGAAGAACCTCTTGATGTTCCCTTTTACTGTTTCCCACCAGTCCGCTGGGGACTCAAAGAGGGGCTTCACGGTTCTCCAACCTGCGTAGTCCCTCTTGAGCTCCTCAATGTTTCCCGGGGTCAACAGCTTTGTGTTCAGCTTCCACGTTCCCTTACCAGCCCGCTGCTCGTCCTGTAGGTGACAGTCAGCCAGCAGGAGGCAGTGGTCAGAGAAGAACACCGGCTTGACGTCGGTGGATCTGACCGAGAGCGTTCGGGACACAAACAGGTAAGCTATCCTTGAGCGGATAGACCCGTCTGCCCGTGACCAGGTGTATCTACGCTGCGCTCCGTCTGCAGGGGTGCTGAAGACGTCGTGCAGCTTGGCATCTTTGACCGTGTCCATCAGGGCTCTGGACATGGCGTCCAGTTTACTGTCTCTTTCCTTCTCCCCCCCCCCACCCCCCCGTCGGATTGTCCATCTGCATCAATGATACAGTTGAAGTCTCCAGCCTGGACGTAGCCAGCAACAGTGGAAGCTGCTGCAGGATGGCCAACCGTTTACTCTTACCCACTGTCTCTTACCCACTGTACACATTAATCAGTCTCAGGGGAGCATTCCTGTACATGATGTCGGTGAAGAGGCGCCCGCCCACCACCTCCTTAACCTCGGAGATGGTGAAGTTGCCTCCTCGGAACAGTATAGCTCGGCTGGAGGCACGGCTATCGTTGCCCCCCCCGACCAAACTGACGGCCCATGGGCCCACAAGCTCGACCATCTCCTGTAGCTGCTGAGGTGCGGTATCTCACACTCCTACAGAAACAGGACGTCGGCTTTAACATTGGCCAGGAAGGCCATCGTAGAAACACATCGCGTAGCCGATTTGATGCTATGCACATTGATGCTGGCAATTTTTCACCCCATTTTAACAGTTTACGAGGTATAGAGTTGAGGCGGAGTGGGTTATAATGCCTGTGCCAGGGCATGTGATGGAGTAGATAGAGATGGCAGGCTGGATAGGAAGGGAGCCTTTTTTTGTTGCGGGGGTCAGAACGCCCCCTTCCTTGTGGATCACAATTGCTGCTTCTTTGATGAAATGATACCCCTTAAATGTCTTTGTAGTGAACAGTACCCTTCTTTGATTTGAGCAGCTTCCTGGATTACAAAATGTGCCAGTCTAATGTAATATTTTGGGATTTGTCCTCCAATAACAATTCTGGGCATGCAGAAGCCATTTTGTTGACTTGATCTGGGTAATTGGGATTTCTTTAGTCATGGTTCAGTAGACAATGTAGGGATAAAACAAAAGGCTTACAGCAATAGAATGGATCTGATTGAATGGGAAAGATACAAGGAACAACAATAGGTGACCAAAAAAAACATTGAAAACGTAGTATGAAAAGAAACTTGCAAGGAACAGAAAAGTCAACAATTTCTATGATCACATTCGGGAATTAGTGAGGGAGGAGTGTTGTGGACTGTTTTAAAAACTGTTATCAGTGATATTGTCATTCAAAGTAAGAAAAGTTGAATAATTACTTTGTGAATATTTACAGTAGAGGAAGAGAAGAATGCCAGACATCCCAAGGAAACTTGGTTAGGGATTTGCCAGAATTAGCATGATTAAAAACATAAATAAGAAAATAATGGCACTAAAGAATTACAAATCCCAGCAGCAGATTGTTTTTGTTCTGCAATGTTAAAGTAAATAGGTGAGCATGCAGCAGCCCAGACTGCAAACTGCCAGCATTGTCTCCATTTGGGAACTGTCCCTTGAGATTGGAAAATCGAGCATGAAACTCTACTAAAGTTGAGAGGAAAGTAAGGATAGTGTAGACCAGCATAGAAGGCGCAAAAGGCATCACAAAAATAGAAGAAATTTAAAGGGCAAAAGATTGGCAAAAGAGGAGGGAAGTTTGGAAGATTAAAGTTGAAGTGAGGTGGTAGTGCCTTCTTGAATAGTTGGCAGTCCATGCGGTTCAGGTGCACTACAATACTGTTAGCGAGTTCTAGGATTTTGACTCAGTGACAGCAAAAGAACAGGATATATTTCCAAGTCAGGGTAGAGAGTCGCTTGGAGCAGAACACACAGGTGGTGCTGTACCCATGCTTCTGCTGCCCTTGTCCTTCTTGAGAAAAGATACTAAAGGAACTAATAGGTCTACAGATTGAGAAGCCTTGTCAACTCAGTGACCTGTAACCTCGATCCTTAGCACAGTAGCCTTCTAGGAAAGAAAATATATAGAGCAATTCTGAGTAAAAGTTAGCAGAAAGTTAGACTAACTTCCAGAGTAGGAGTGTTTGGCTAGAAATTGACAGACTGGTTAAAAGGTGGAAAAGCTTAAAATTTCAGTTTTGTGTATCATTGTAAGAAGACTTCACAATTTAACAAGGAAGAATTAGTTCAGTTGAAATTAAAGATTGAGAAAGAAGTGTTATCTCTTTGGATTTAATGTTATAAAGCGATGGTGTTGAGCAGTAGGTGAAAAGTTGTTTTAAGAATTGTTTTCTAAACAGTTCTATATTTAGCTTTGTTTTATTATCTTTCCTTTTATGTCATAAACTTTTTATTTTTAAATGGAATCTGAAGCCTTGTGCTCTTGCTTTCAGCAAATGACCTTTGACCTATTTTTATGTCGTCATTTTGACTACAATACACTCTTTGCAGTTATTAGAGATTGCAAATAATGCTGTAGCACCAAAACCTGAGAAATCCTATTGTTTACAGTTTCCAACCTGAAAAGTTGCCAAGCTTAGCCCCTATTCCTAGTTTCATGTTGATTATACAAAACTCTATTCATACTACTGGTTATGATTCTTGTTGCAATGATTGAGTTGACAGATTTTTTTTAAACAATTAATATGATGGTCATATACCAAACATAAGCACACAAGGCTGAGGAGTAAAGTGAGCCTGTTTGCTCCACTATTAGCATATGCGAGTGGTGTAAAATGAACACATCTGAACAAGGCCCTAAAGGTTGACATAAAAAGTTAGAGAATATATCAACTCCAAGTAAATCAATAATTGGGTATTTGACTTTTTAGCACCTGCTTTGCCATTTTTGTTTTATCTTTTATGATTCTTTTAAAATCGTGATTTTTGCCAATCCTAGCATTTTCCCTTTCATTTGGACAAAACGGTCTATTTGCTGCTTTGTTTTGGGAATGTCAGCATTCCTCTGGCAACTAGCAGCTGTTAGAAAAAGTGATGTTGATTTTCTTTCCATTGTGAACGGAACTCCTCTTTGCTTATTCATTTTATTGTGTGAATTGATTTACTAAAAATGACCGCAGTCTACTGTGGTGAGTAGCATGTTTTGTATGTCAGGGAGCAGGAGAAACAGTTAAATTACCCAAGCTTCATTTTAGAATAGAAATAATTAAGATGACATTTTGTTTTGATTTGAGGCTTTCTATTGTTGAAGGCAGTCTCTTGTAAATAACTAAGGATAATGACTTTTACGGGGGGAAGAAAACACATTGTTTATATTTTGAAATGACATGAAAAATACTCCAGACATACTTGAGAAGTTCTGTTGTACTTTCCTCCTTCAAGAAACATAGGTACATTGATCACTACATTTGTCACAAAATGTAGGAGCGGAACAAGGCCCTTTGCCCCGTCGAGTCTGCTCCATCATTTGATCACGGCTGATATGTTTCTAAACTCCATTCTCCTGCCTTCTCCCTGTAACTGTCCATCCACTTACTAATCAAGAACCTTTCTACCACTGTCTTAAATACACTCAATGACTTGGTCTCCATAGTCTTCGGCAGCAATACATTCCACATTTTTACCACCCTCTGGCTGAAGAAATTCCTCCTCTTTGCTCTGAGGCTATTCCCTCTGGTCCAAGTCTCTCCGACTAGTGGAAACATCTTTTCAACATCTACTCTATCCAGGCCTCTCAAATTTCAATGTGATCACACCTCATTCTCCTAAACTCTATTCTGTACAGACCTGGGGTCTTCAACCCCTCCTCATAGGCTTATCCTATCATTCCCAGCTTCATTCTTGTAAACCTCCTCTGGACCCCATCCAATGTCAGCCCATTCTTCCTTGGATACGGTATCAGAAATGCTCTCAATATTCCAAATGTGGTCTGACCAGCACCTTGTACAGCTTCAGTATTACCACGCTACTCATGTATTCTAGCCCTCTTGAAATGAATGCTCACATTGCATTTGCTTTCCTAACTACCAACTGAACCTGTATGTAAACCTTAAGAGAATCCTGAACTAGGACTCCTACGTCTCCTTTCTGCTTCAGATTTCCAAAACCTTTCCCCATTTAGAAAATAGTCTCCAGCTCTATTCTTCTGATCAAAGTGCATAACCTACATTTTCTCACATTCTATTCTATCTGCCGCTTTGTCCAGTATCCTAACTTTTCCAAGTCCCTCTGCAGCGTCCTACTTCCTCAACACTATCTGTTCCACCATCTATGTTTGTATCATCTTCAAACTGGGCACAATGTCAGCAGGCTTTTTTCATCCAGATTGTTAACGTATGCCATGATAATTGTAAATACTGACTCCTGTGGAATTCCAGTAGTCACCAGCTGCCACCCTGAAAAAAGACCCTTTTATCTCCCAATCTCTGCTTCTTTCTAGTTAACCAATCCTTTATCTATACTATACCTTGTCTCTAACACTGTGTGGCACCCTATCAGAGGCCTTCTGGAAATCTAAATAGATCATGTTCACTGGCTGTCCTTTGTCTAATTTGTTCATTATCTTGTCAAAGAAATCAAAAATTTGTCAAGCATAACTTCTCCTTGACAAATCTATGTTGACTTAGCCTTATTTTACTATGCACTTCCAAGTATGGCACAATCTCGTACTTACTAATGGACTCTAAAATCTTACCAAAGGTCAAGCTAACTGTCCTTTTTAATTTCCTATCTTCTGTCTCCCTCCTTTCTTAAACAGAGGTGTTACACTAGCTGTTTTCCAGTCCTCTGGGTCCATCCTGACTCCAGCGATTTTCTGAAAGATCACCACCACTGCCTCCACAATCTCCTTCAGAGCCCTGGGGTGAAGTCCATCTGATATGGGTGATTTTATCCACATTTAGATCTTTCAGCTTCCCCAGCACATCTTTAGTGATGGCTGCTACCCTCACCTCTGCCTCATGACTCTCTTGAAGCTCTGGTATGCTGCTGATGTCTTTCACCATGAAGACTGATACGAAGTACCTATTCTGTTCCTCTGTCATTTCTTTGATCCCCGTTACAATTTCAGCAGCTTCATTTTCCAGCATTTTAATGTCCACCCTTGCCTCTTTCTCCTTTTTATGTACATACAAAAAAACTCTTGCAATCGTCCTTTATATTACGAGCCAATTTGCCTTCCTATTTCATCATGTGGTCCCGTCGTCCATCCTCTTCCCCTGCCCACCCCACTCCACCCATCCACATTACCAGTTTTTTAAAAAATTATCCTCTGGTTTTTAAAGGCTCCTCAATCCTCTGGCTTCCCTCTAACCTTCACATTGTACGCTCTTTATTTTGCTTTTATACTATCCCTGACTTACCATGTCAGGCATGGTTGCCTCATCCTCCCCTCATATGTTTCTTCTTCCATTGGATGCATTTCTGTCATGCCTGTTGATTGTAACCCCTTCTCCAAGGAATTCTTGCTAATGCTATTTCACTATTGTCCCTGCTACGCTATCCTTCCAATGAATTCTGGCCAGCTTCTCCCTCATTTGCTTTGATTGATATTGTCACATGTACTTAGGTGTTTTACATGCAGTACAGGCAGATCATACCATACAAAGATCATGGGGTGATATTGCCTTTACACAATTGCAGTACCATTCAATCTGATTCCAGCTTCTCTCCCTCAAACTACAGGGTGAATTCTGTTAGGGTCACTGTCCCCTATGGGTTTCTTTACCTTCAACTTCCTAATTAAATCTGTCTCATTACACATCATTAAATGTAGAATGGTCTGTTTGCTAGTGAACCCGACCCACAAGTTGCTCCAAAAAACCATCTCGTAGACTTTTCATGAATTCTAATTTTTGGGGTCTGTTACCAAACACATTTTCCCAGGCCACCTGCATATTTGAAGTCACCATGATTATTGTAATTTGTTGTATTTTGACAATGGGCAAAATTGATATCCTTTTGGCTGCAGTGAGGCCGAAAGGGAACTATACTCAGCTTCTGAGCATACGCCAATGCCATAGGAGATTTCCTCATATTAACTGTTTTTTGACATCACCGATAAGTTTTAACTGTTTTTTGTTTGCAAATGTTTTCATACATTTTAGACATTGCAGTTCTCTAATTTAAGAACTGCAGCCAAATATCCAAGCTGTTTGGGGAAGTTGAAACACATTGACATACCCAGCTACTTAATTAATTTGGAATTTTAAATAACATCTTAAGCTCAATTTTTTTGAAGTTTTTTTCCCTGTAAGTAAGGCCTTTTTAAATCCAGTCATGGTAAAGAATTGGTTGAAGTTCAATTTCTTTGGATCTTGTGTCAATTTAAGTGCTATTCAGGACAGAAATGCTTGCAGGAAAGCTAAGGAATCCAGAGATGTTTTCTGTTTTTATTAAGTTACTGTTTACCTGTACCCAGCTGATATCCGTGTGTGACTCAAAACATGTTCCTTTATGGTATAAAAGTATGTCTTGATTTGGAACCTTTGCATGTTACCCTGACTTGTGTAATCTTAGTACCTTTCTTCATTGAAAAGCTGCTGCATTTGCTATAATAGTTTCAGTATCTGTATAATAGCTGTAATATTTTAGAATCTTAAGTGTCAGCACATTGCAAATTTTAAGAAAATCTGTAACAAAATTATCCAATTTAAAAATATTATGGTTCCATAATTTGATAACAGCCCACTTATTAGGTATTGTGGGCCTTGTGGTCTTAATGCACAGTGGCTCAGTGGTTTGCACTGGTGCCTTACAGCGCCAGGGGCCCGGGTTCGATTCCAGCCTCTGGCGACTGTCTGTCTAGAGTTTGCCCATTCTCCCCATGTCTGCATGGGTTACCTCCAGGTGCTCCGGTTTCCTCCTGCAGACCAAAGATGTGCAAGTTAGGTGAATTGGCCATACTAAATTGACCATAGTGTTCAGGGATGTGTAAGTTAGGTGCATTAGTCAGGGGAGATGTAGAGCAATAGAGTAGGGGAATGGGTCTGGATGGGTTACTCTTTAGACGGTTGGTGTGGACTTGTTGGGCCAAATAGCCTGTAGGGATTCTATGAATTAATATCAAGTAGTAATTATTGATTATTGGCTGAATTATATATGACAATACAGTTCATTTATTGTTAGTTTCTCATTTTAAAAAGTTGCCTTTGTAAATATTTCTTAAAATAAACCATTGTGAATATGTTGCTGCTTTGATCTGTGCAGGATGTGAAGTGGCATTGATTTTTTTGGATGAAAATGACAAACTACATAAATTTATCATCTGTTGGAAAGCTGCTGATAAAAGAAAGGACTTGAGGACTAAATGATGTTGTGGTTTGCTGAACTTATTCTTGGCCAGATGTGGATATATTTCAAATTTATAAGAGAATACCAATTCAAATCACCAGCATGTGTCAAGGTAGTAAATTATATTGGACAACTTCTGGTTTATAATGCACCAGTTTAGCATTATTGGTTAGCTTTTTAAAAAAAACTCAATAATACAGAGCAATCCTCTTTTCAAGTATTTAGGATGTTATTTTTCCCTGGTTTATTTGTGCACATGTAGTTTAGTACAATTTGTTGACCATGTACAGTTTATATCATTTGAAATTTCCAAAATCAGCAACAACGGCACCAACCTGCAGGAGACAACTGGTCTGTTCAAACAAATTGCTATTGATTGTAGTAACATAAACATGGCTGTTTTACAGCCTCGATTGACTACAATATCTCTGTCAGTTAGTGTTGTATAATATTCCATGTTGCAACCTGTTCTTGAGACATACTTTGATAACTCTTCCTGCTTGAATAGCTGCCCTTGCCATCTTTTTGTTCTCGTTTGACTTTTATAACAAGATCTGCCATCTATCCCACTTTACTTTCCAGATGGAGAAGTTCCATGTTTTGTTAATTTGCGCATTAACACCCTGAATTGTGATTGAAGTGATACCCTGTGAGGCAGCAGTACTAACCACTGAGCCATCGTGCCGCTCCAAAGGTGTAGTGTTTTTTTTAACAATGACATCTAGATAGACTGTATGAAATTGGTGAATCTGGTTGTTGAGCAAATTACTTAGTGTGAGATTCCGAGTCTTTTTTCAAGAAGCTTTATTTTTCGTGAATTCATGGAGAGGCTGCCACAGTTGTCACTGTCTGAGTACTTTCTCGAGCTGAACAGAATCAGCCTATATTCTTACAATGATAGAAACAACTTTTCTTACATTTCACACTTTACAATAATTCAAGATAAAGATAAGCACAGTGCAGCTTTCGCCTTTGTTCTTTGATGTTGCTCAAGGACAGAGAAGCTAACGAGCTCAAGAAGTAACCCCAACATGAGCCTATAATACTCCTTATATTTCATCAAATTATAGTTGCACAACCTCAGTCTTTATCTCCAGCAGTATTTTTCCACTAAAACGAGAGTCTGAGAGCCAAGATAGCTTTTACCTTGGTCAGGTATTCCATCATGCAGCAGTATGCAGAGTTCTTATACTTCCATACTGGTAATGACAATGGTCCTGTTCCACATAAAGAAAATACGACAACTTAGTGATTTGTACCAGGTTTTAACTTAACCAAATTCTTTGTTTCAGTCTATCTTCAGAGAGATTAAAGAAATTTACGCAAATGATACCTCTTTTTGAGATCATAAGAGATAACGTTCTCAAATCCCTCGGTTATATTGTGACATGTAGTTTGATGTTAGACAGTATGAATGCACTAAAACATAAATGGCAGAGGCAAGTGGCAAAAGTGAATATCATCACCATTGTCCCGAAGAATTAAAACCAAAACTACGAACCAAAGCTCTCAACATTCTTTATATTTTCGGTGTTTGCATTATGTCAGAAAGAGTTTTTTAATGCAAGTTACTTTTTTAAAAAAACTACTTGTAAAAATGCAAGCTGGAAAAATATCTCTGGTTTTCTCTACTAATACCCTAATTAAAGAGTAAGTCATAATGGACATTTTACAAACTGTATATGAAGAGTTTTAATTAGAAGAGTAAGTGTGTCATCGGCAAGGCCAGCAATTTTTGTCTTTCCATGTCACACTTGCTCTTTGAGATGCTTCTGAAATTCAGATGGATGGAGAAAATGTGAACAGTTCCTATTTTAAAACAAAAATAATCATGGTGGGTATTCATTTTAAACTGATTTTATGCTATAATTATAGATGCTAGTCATTATACCACCACTGTAACTTTCTGTTCAAACTGTTTGTAAGGCCTCTTTGGAAAATTAACATTTCCTCTGATCTCTCCTTGCCTTCTAGGTGTCAGCTGTGATGCATGTTTAAAAGGAAATTTTCGAGGTCGCAGATATAAGTGCTTAATTTGTTACGACTACGACCTGTGCGCATCTTGTTATGAAAGTGGGGCCACTACTACAAGGCATACAACTGACCATCCAATGCAGTGCATATTAACAAGAGTAGATTTTGGTAAGTGTTTTAAAGGACTGATATCTCGCAGTTTCGTAAAATGCGAATAGAAGTGTACTGTTAGCAAAAGCTGGAATATGAAGATTAAAATTGAATAGTTGGGAAAGCAGATTTCAGTTAAAGCATGAAAAGATTTTGCATTTCATAATGGTTCCATTATGATTAGCCATTGATTTTGCTTCATTGTAATTTTTTTAAAATCTGTCAATAGTGTTCCCAGATTTACAAACTACTTTTGGCAACTTGATAGTTGGTTTTAATTTAACAGTTTGTGTACGTGCATATACCAGGTATTTGTCATGGGCATACTACCTCAACTCTCTCAAACTGCTTGTCCCAGAGAACCTTAGAATCAAAACCGTTTGTATTATCTGACGTTCTATCTGATTTACTGAACGATAACAAAGAACAGTATAGCAAAAGGACAGGAGCTTTGGCCCACCAAGATTGAGCTGACACATGATGCCTTTCTAAGCTAAAAATATTTTGTCTCTATACCGTTCATATCCCTCTATTCCCTGCCTATTCATGCATTTGTCAAGATGCTTCTTCAATGATGCTATTGTAGCTGTCTCCACCACCACCTTTGGCAGCGTATACCAGGCGTTTGCCAAATATTATGTAAAAAAAAAACTTGTCTCTCACATCTCCTTTAAACTTACCCCCTTTTACCTTAAACCTATATCCCCATGTAATTGACATTTCAATCCTGAGAAAAAGACATTGTCTATGCATTCTATCTGTCCCCCTCATAGTTTTGTAAACATCTATTAGGTCGTCCCTCATCCTTCGATGTTCAAGTGAAAACAAGTCAAGTTTGTCCAATCTCTCCTCATAACTAATATCCTCCAAACCAGGCAACATTCTGGTAAATACTGGAGTTTTGTATTCACATTGGGCGCCACGTTACAGGAATGATGTGAACACATTGAAGAGTGCAGAAACTAGTTATAAGAATAGTTCCAGGAATGAGGATCTTCACTTATGAGGATAGATTGAATAAGGTGGGACTGTCTTGGAGAGAAGCAGGTTGTGAGGTGATCTGATAGAGGTTTTCAAAACTGAGACAAGTTGGATAAGCTAAATAGGAAGAAACTGTTTTTGTTTGTAAAACGAACAACAACAAAAGAGCTTGGATTTAAAGTGATCTGCAAAAGAAGCCAGGGTAATGTAAAGAAACGCATTTTCATTCTGCATGTAGCTAAGGTACAGAAGCATTGTCTGAAAATGTGGTGGAGGCAGGTTCAATTGGGACGTTCAGGAGAGAATTGGATGATTATTCGAATAGAAATAGTGTACAGAAGTATGGAGAAAACGCAGAAGATTAGCACCAATTAGTATATTCATTCAGCAAGCCAGTGGGGGTATGATAGTCCACCACCTTGAAGACAATAAAAATGGGCAACAATTGCTGGCTTTATCAGTAACCTACTTCCCATGAACAATGCATAATTTTATTCAAGTGCATCAATTCTACTCCCTTGCCAGTGATGCTTTCCCTATACCTTTTTCTTCCACCCTTTGGCCATTGACTTTGAGAGGTGGTATGTGGGATTGCATGAATTAGACATATGCCATCAATCTTGCCTACAAAACCTGATGTGATTCTTGAACCGGAGTTAATTATATGGTGTAAAGATCAAATGTAATTTCAAAGCAGTTGAGAGTTTTGAGAGATTATTCCTAATCTCTCAAAACTCTCCTAATTCCTAAGTATAAAACAGGTTAATTGACAAAATAGCTGTTAAGATTTTGCCCTTTCGCACGAACTGCTTTTCTGTAAAAATTGTTGTACATGTGTTAATGGTCTGTAAATGCTTGTTATTGTATACCTGTGTAAGTGGATGTCTAACTGTCTTTTAACAAAATGGAATACATCACCTTTTAATTGAGTGGTTGAATATTAGTACCCTCTGAAGTGGTCTAACGAGAAACTTTGTTGGGTAACATACGTATATCCCTTTTCAAGATGGCAGCCCAATGCTTTTTCAAGCCATTTTAACTTTATAAAAGGAGGGATCGGGTTTCCCATAGCCAGGGGGAGGAAATAAACTTTTTGCTGTATTTGAAAATGAGCAGAGTGTATTGTTGGACTACTTGCAGTGAGGGCAACTTAGTTCTACCAAGCCCAATTTTGTTTTTTGCCATGCACTTCCCAGCATGGCTTAATGAATGATAACAATGAGCACAGGGCCGAACTAATTTTCTTTCCAATCTGTTTCCTTGGCAGGCAACATCAAAATCAGTTGAGTCCTATTCCCCTGCCCATTTTCATATCTGCTAACTCGGTGTAGGGTAACTTTCTAACTCACCTCTGGATTGGCAACCAGTGTATATGTCTTCTCAGCAAATGGAAGGTTGTACTTCCAAGTTTGCTTCTCAAGTTCAAGGGACGATGACTTGAAAGACTGTAGTGAAAATCTAGTGTGGCCATCCACTACCAGATCGAGCTGAACCATGTAAAACACATTACGTCCTGCTCTCTTCTGCTAAAACGTGCTGTCATTCCAGGATAATCCTCAAATACAAAGATAATCTCATCATTTATTTATGGTAAATCATTGTTTGTACTCTTCTTTCTTGTCCTCTCACCCCTGCCTGTACAAACCAAGATGAGGAATTAATGAACATGTTTGTCAGTAAATTGGCAACAATTCTATCACCTTCCATTAACTTACCTTGCCAAACTTTAATGTTTCCATTTGCCATGGCCTTGTGCTCACATCTTTCTCTAGTTTGTCTCCCCCTCATGAGATGCTCCCTGTATATACTCATCTTGGCTATATGTGGCGGGGGGGGTGTCAAAACGTGTGGCGCTGGAAAAGTACAGCCAACTTGCGGAACGTTTCAGAGAAACATTTTAGTATGGGACATACACACTAAACATCCCCAGCGCTCTGTAGCTGACCACTTCGTCAACTCCCCTTCCCTCTTTGCCAATGGCATGAGAGTCCTTGGCCGCCCTCACCACCTGACAAGTGGAGGAAGAACACGTCATCTTCTGCCTTGGGACCTTCTAACCACATGGAACCTATGTTGATTTCACCAGTTTCCTCATCTCCCCTCCCCCCACATTATTCCAGATTCAATCTTCCAACTCGGCAGCCCCCTCTTGAACTGTCCTACCTGTCCATCCTTCCAACCAATCTGTTCCACCCTCTGCTCTGACCTATCACCATCACCCCCCACCTGTCCAGCTATGCTTTTCCAACGTCACACCTTTTTACTCTGGTCTCCAGCACCTGCAGTCCTCACTTTCTCCTCCTCCTTGACTATATGTAGGTACATTGACAGCATTGAAAAGGCATGGTTAGTAAGTTTGCAAATGACACTAGAATAGCAGGTATATTGGACAGTGAGGAGGGTTATCTGAAATTGGAGCTGGACCTTGATCAGCTGGGGAAATGGGCCAACAAATGGCAAATGGAATTTAATATAGATAAGTGTGAGGTCTTGTGTTTTGGAATGTCAAATTAAGGCAGGAGTTCCATGGTGAATGATGGGGCCTTAAGGAGTGTAGTGGAACAGAGGGACCTTGGAGTTAGTACATGGTTCTCTAAAAGTGGTGTCGCAAGTAGACAGGGCAATGAAAAAGGCATACTGGTCTTGATCAATCAGGCCATTGAGTATAGAAATTAGGAAGTTATGTTGCAGTTGTACAGGATGTTGGTGAGGCTGCACTTGGAGTGTTGTGTTCAGTTTTTGACACCTTGCTATAGGAAGAATATTATTAAACTGGAAAAAGTGCAGAAGAAATTTCCAAGGATGTTGCCAGGACTCAACAGTCTGAGCTATGGGGAGACGTTGGACAGACTGAGACGTTTTTCTTTAGAGCCTAGGAGGTTTGGGGGGGGTGGGGGAGAGGAGGGAAATCTCATAGAAGGCTATAAGATCATGGGGCATGGATAGGGTGAATACACTCCAGTCTTTTTCCCAGGGTTGGAGAATCAAGGATGAGAGGGTGTCAGTTTAAGGTTAGTGGGGAAAGAATAAAAAGGAACTTCGGGGCAATGTTTTTACACAGAGGGTAGTACACGTGTGGAATGAGCTGCCAGCAGAAGTGGTTGAGGCATGTAAATTAACAACATTTAAAAGGCATTTGGACAAATACATGGATAGAAAAAATTTCAAAAGATCTGGACCAAATGCAGGGAAATGGGGTTCGTGTGGACAGACACTTAGTTTGGCATGGGCCAGTTTGGGCCTGTCTCTGTGCTGTAGGACTGTGTAACTTGCTGTCTTTTCCCACTAAATGGCTGATCATTCAACTACTATTCCTTGCCACCGATTAGTCAATATTGTAACCAGTTCTCTCTCAAATGGATCCTCCTCCTTTAAATCTTCCGTCAATACCCCTTTCCTTGAAATTCCTAGCCCCAGTATCCTTGCAAATTATTGTTCGGTTCCAACCTGTCTCCCTCTCCCCTTAAATATGTTGTCTCCTTCCAAATTCATTTCTGTTCTTTCTTAGAATTCATGTTTGAGTCGTTATCATCAAATCTCCACCTTTGTCACAAATGGCCCTTATCCTGAATGATAAGGTGACTAATGTGACTGTGACACATGATACATTTCCTTTCTTAGGCCACCTTCACCTCTCTGTATCCTTAGAATTGAACACACCATCCCGCTCTGCCTGTATGCAAGATTTTACTCTCTTATGGGATTGGGTATTGCCAGCAAGACCAATATTATTGCCTTAATTGCTTTTGAACTGAGTGACTTGCTAGGCCAGCTCTGAAGGTAATTAAGAATCAACTACAATGTTTGGGAGTAGATTTGTAGCTTGGGTGCTCGTTGTGCTTCTGTTCGCCGAGCTGGGAATTTGTGTTGCAGACGTTTCGTCCCTTGTCTAGGTGACATCCTCAGTGCATGGGAGCCTCCTGTGAAGCGCTTCTGTGATGTTTCCTCCGGCATTTATAGTGATTTGTACCTGCCGCTTCAGTTTGTCAGTTCCAGCTGTCTGCTGCAGTGGCCGGTATATTGGGTCCAGGTCAATGTGCTTATTGATTGAATCTGTGGATGCTTGCCATGCCTCAAGGAATTCCCTGGCTGTTCTCTGTTTGGCTTGTCCTATGATAGTAGTGTTGTCCCAGTCAAACTCATGTTGCTTGTCATCTGCGTGTGTGGCTACTAAGGATAGCTGGTCGTGTCGTTTCTTGGCTAGTTGGTGTTCATGGATGCGGATCGTTAGCTGTCTCCCTGTTTGTCCTATGTAGTGTTTGCTGCAGTCCTTGCATGGGATTTTGTACACTACGTTGGTTTTGCTCATGCTGGGTATCGGGTCCTTCGTCCTGGTGAGTTGTTGTCTGAGAGTGGCTGTTGGTTTGTGTACTGTTGAGTCCCATTGGTCGCAGTAGTCTGGCTGTCAGTTCGGAAATGTTCTTGATGTATGGTAGTGTGGCTAGTCCTTTGGGTTGTGGCACGTCCTCATTCCGTTGTCTTTCCCTTAGGCATCTGTTGATGAAATTGTGGGGGTATCAGTTTTTGGCGAATACATTGTGTAGGTGTTCTTCTTCCTCTTTTTTGCAGTTCTGATACACTGGAGGTTGGTGGGGTGGTAGGTGAGGACCAGTGGGGTTCTGTCCTGGTGGCGATTGGAGGGGCAGGGTTCAAGGGCGGAGGAGCCGGAAGTGGAGATGCGGTGGAGAGTATCGTCAACCACGTCTGAGGGGAAATTGCGGTCTTTGAAGAAGACCCTCTAACCACAAGGGATGAATGCAGATTTCTCCACCTTTTTCATTTCTCCCCCCCCCCGCCTTTTCTCAGTCCCAACCCTCAGACTCAGTACCGCCTTCTTGACCTGCAATCTTCTTCCCGACCTCTCCGCCCCCACCCTCCCTCCGGCCTATCACCCTCACCTTAACCTCCTTCCACCTATCGTATTCCCTCGCCTAAGTCCCTCCTCCCTACCTTTTATCTTCGCCTGCTTGGCACACCCTCCTCATTCCTGAAGAAGGGCTTATACCTAAAACGTCGATTCTCCTGCTCCTGTGATGCTGCCTGACCTCCTGCGCTTTTTCAGCAACACATTTTTAAGCTCTGATCTCCAGCATCTGCAGTCCTCACTTTCTCCCTGTTGGGCCGAAGGGTCTGTTTCCATGCTTTAAGTAATCTAATTAAAAAAAAACCTAAGTCTCACATTTAATCCGAAAATGAATTTGCAGTGTCCTTTGAGATTATTGAAATTGTCTATTTATCCGTAGAAACAGACAAAGTCTTTTCCCTGGGGTGGGGGGAGTCCAGAACTAGAGGGCATAAGTTTAGGGTGAGAGGGAAAAGATTTAAAAGAGACTTAAGGGGCAATTTTCTCACACAGAGGGTGGTATCTGTATGGAACGAGCTGCCAGAGGAAGTGGTAGAGGCTAGTACAATTGCAACATTTAAAAGGCATCTGGATGGGTATATGATTAGGAAGGGTTTGGAGGGATATCGGCCAGGTGCTGGCAGGTGGGGCAAGATTGGATTGGGATATCTGGTCGGCATGAACGAGTTTGACAATAGGGTCTGTTTGCGTGCGGTACATCTCTTTGACTCTATTTGTAACATCGGTCAGCCATCTTGGCTCATCAGCCCGAAACCCTCATTCATGCTTTTGTTACCTCTAGATTCTACTATTTCCAGTGTAATCCTATATGGATTCCATTCTACCTTCTATAAACAAAGTCATCCTAAACTTTCCTGGCTAGGTCTTAAGTTGTGGCAAGTCCCAGTTTCTACTGTTGCAGTACTTGCTGATGTGAATTAGCCCCTGGTCAAGCAATGTCTTTGCTTTTAAAGCTCCGTTGGTTTTGAAATTTCTTACCCCATCCTCTGAGATATCTCTGCTCATCTAATTTGGCCCTTGAGTTTATTTATTTCACTATTAAAGAACATGTCTCCAGTTGCCTACAAACTCTTGGATATACTCCAACTTCTGGATTATACTCCCTAATCTTCTCCACTCCTCTGCCTTGCTTTCTTCCTTTTAAGAGAATCTTTAAACCTATCTTTACCAAGCCATTGCTCATCTAAGCTGTAAACTCTTGATGCAGCTCATTGTTGTTCTGTGTTCTAAAATGCTCCTGAGAAGACCTTTTGGGATGATTTGTTATAGTAAAACATCTGCCGCTCTTCCCTCATCAATCCTCTTATTACTAGTTCAAAAACTCAATCAAGTTTGTGAGACATGATTTCCCAGACACCCAGCCATGCTGACTCTCTTTGCCTTTCTAAATACATGTAAATTCTGTCCCTCAGGATTCTCTCCAACAACTTGCCCACCACCAATGTCAGGCTCACAGGTCTATAGTTCCCTAGCTTTTCCTTACCATCTTTCTTAAATGGTGGCACACCATGTTAGCCAACCCCCAGTCTTCCCGGACCTCAACTGTGACTATCATTGATACGAATATCTCAGCAAGGGGCCCAGCAATCACTTCCCTCGCTTTCCACAGAGTTCTAGGGTATCCCTGATCAGGTCCTGGGGATTTTATGCGTTTCAAGAAATCTAGCACTACCTCCTCTGTAATATGGACACTTTTCAAGATGTCACCATCTATTTCCCCACATTCTATATCTTCCGTGTCCTTCTCCACAGTAAACGCTGATGCACAATATTTGTTTAGTATTCCCCCAATCTCCTATGGCTCCACACACAGGCTGCCTTACTCATCTATGAGGGGTCCTATTCTCTTTGTGTTAATCCTTTTGTCCTTAATGTATTTGTAAAATCCCTTTGGATTCTCTATAACTCTATTTGCCAAAGCTATCTCATGTCCCCTTTTTGCCCTCCTGATTTCCCTCTTAATTATAATCCTACTGCCTTTATATTCTTCTAGGGAGTCACTCGATCTCTCCTGTCTATATCTAACATATGCTGCTTTCTTTTTCTTAACCAAAACTTCAATTTCTCTCGTCATCCAGTTTTGCCTACACCTACCAGCCTGTCCTTTCACCCTAATAAGACTATACTGTCTCTGGACACTTCTTACGTAATTTTTGAAGGCTTCCCATTTTCCAGCCAACTCTTTACTTGTGAACATCTGCCCTCAATCGGCTTTTGAAAGTTCTAGCCTAATACCGTCAAAGTTCGCCCTCGCCCGATTTAGAACTTTGGCTTTTAGATCTGGTCTATCCTTTTCCATCACTATTTTAAAACTAATACAATTATGGTTGCTGGCCCCAAAGTGCTCCCCAGTGACACCTCAGTCACCTGCCCTACCTTATTTTGCAAGAGTAGGTCAGGTTTTGCACTTTCTCTAATAGGTACATCCAAATACTGAATCAGAAAATTGTCTTGTACACTCCTGAACAAATTCCTCTCCATCTAAACCCTTAACATTAAGGCAGTCCCAGTCCATGTTTAGAAAATTAAAATCCCCTGCCATAACCACCCTACTATTCTTAAAGATAACTGATCTCCTTACAAATTTGTTTCTCAATTTCCTACTGACTATTAGGGGGTCTATATGTATGTGGACTTCAGTAAGTCTCCTCATAGGAGACTGCTTAGCAAGGTTCAATCTCATGGAATACAGGGAGAACTAGCCATTTGGGTACAGAACAGGCTTGAAGGTAGAAGACAGAGGGTGATGGTGGAGGGTTGCTTTTCAGACTGGAGGCCTGCTACCAGTGGTGTGCCACAAGGATCAGTGGGTACACTGCTTTTTGTCATTTATATAGATGTCTTGTATGTGAACATAAGAGGTATAAGTTGGTAAATTTGCAGATGCCACCAAAATTGGAGGTCTAGTGGATAGCCAAGAAGAAAACCTCAGATTACAATGGGATCTTGATCAGATGGGCCAATGGATTGAGGAGTTTAATTTAGATAAATGCAGTATTTTGGAAAAGCAAAGCAAATCAAAGCAGAACTTATCCACTTAATCGTAAGGTCCTGGGGAACGTTGCTGAACGAAGAGACCTTGGGGTGAAGTTCATAGTTCCTTGAAAGTAGAGTCACAGGTAGATAGGATAGTGAAGAAGACATTTGGTATGCTTTCCTTTATTGGTCAGAGCATTGAGTATAGGAGTTGGGAGGTCATGTTGCAAGTGTACAGGACATTGGTTAGGCCACTTTTGGAATATTGCATGTAATTCTGGTCTCCTTCCTATCAGAAGGATGTTGTGAAGCTTGAAAGGGTTCAGAAAAAATTTACAAGGGTATTGAGAGGTTTGGATGATTTGAACTAAAGGGAGAGGTTGAATAGGTTGGGCCTGTTTTCCCTGGAGCATCGGAGGCTGAGGGGTGACCATATAGAGGTTTATAAAATCATGAGGGGCATGGATAGGATAAATAGACAAAGTCTCTTCCTTGGGGCGGGGGAGTCAAGAACTAGAGGGCATAGGTTTAGGGTGAGCGGGAAAGATGTAAAAGAGATCTAAGGGGCAACGTTTTCACACACACAGGGTAGTACATGTGTGGAATGAGCTGCCAGAGGAAGTGGTGGAGGCTGGTACAATTCCATCATTTAATAGGAATCTGGACAGATGTATGAATAGAAAGGGTTTAGATGGAAATGGGCCTCGTGCTGGCAAATGGGACTAGATTAGGTTAGAATATCTGGTCGGCATGGACAAGTTGGACCGAAGGGTCTGTTTCAGTGCTGTACATCTCTATGACTATAAAGGCAGTGTACAAATGAGTTGTTTCGAGCTGTGAATCTCAGGTTTATACTTAATTGTTGTGTTTGAAAATCAATATCAAGTTTGGAATTCAGTCAAGATAATCCTGGAACGCTTCAGGAAGCATGGGCCACTTCTGGTGGTTTCTACGTTGCTCATTTCAGGACAGAACTTCAGAGTAGTTGTCAAAACTGATGTATGATTGGATGATAAAAGAAGGCTACATCAGAACTTTGCACTCTCCTTGTTCAGCAAAAAATGACTTTTGTTTGGATCTAATGGAAAATTAATAAATGCAGAAAATGCTTTTAGAGAATATTATATTCTGCCTGGAGGACTTGTAATCATATTAAAATTATCCTGGTTCTTCACTCATGGAATTGGTAACAATAAAATGTACATTGGTTAACCTCCTAAGATTGTGGTAACAATTCCTCAATCTGTTCAAGACATCATGGTGGAAGCATTTGTTGAGTGGAAGAGTAGTCACAGTTGTGCTTGATGCAGGACCTCTTATTCAAAGAAGCCTGCTTTTACAACTAAGTTACATCAGATCAGATGTGCAGGATGGCATATGTTTGGGGGTTTAGGATGCTGGGTGGGATTAGGATGGGAAGCCAGGTAAGTGGAAAACTACTTACCATAGTTGTCGGGGGCGAGTTCAGGGTGAAGGAGGGGAATGGTATTTAGTCCAGCAGAGTCAGGTTAATGGGGCTATGGGTTGGAGGAATGCAGGTGGGTCATTGCTGAGTAAAGGAACATTTTGCCTTTTGGTTGCCATTGTAAGCATAGAACATGATTAGATCCTCATTATTCCTTTTAATGAATCATAAAGCTACCATCAGTGGAATACTAAATTCTGTAGTTTTGTGTGCTCACGCATTAACCATTTTTCTGTGATACTGAGTGAAAATGCGATAATTTTGGCAATTTCTGTGCCATATTAGTGTTGCCACCTGAAAACTATTTAATTAATTTCTGAGCCATTTAGAACAGAAAAGGAGTGTGCTTTTGTCCCATAATTATGGAATGGATTCAAATCTAGGTACCAGAGATGAATCAGCAATGTGCTGACTTGCACCACCTAATCTCTCCATTTTAATTGTGCATGTAGATTGTGTCACCTTTAAATATGGTGTAGGTACAGAGGAAGTAGGAGCAGACAAATGGAATACTGCTACGTTGTGTACTCGTAACATCAATTACTTAAGAGAGAATATGTATGGTTACTTAATTCAATTCAGGAAATGGCTTGTGTGGAACTGAAGAGATGAGTATTGAAATTTGAAGACTAAAAATCTCTCTTTGAGGTATTTGAATTGTTTACCTGCTTAATTCTGCAGTTAGCAAATTAATCACTCAATTTTAATTTTTCCATTAAAAGATTTTGAAATACAATACACTATTCACCATCTCCTTTCTGGGAGAGGCAGTAAGGAACCAGAGGAAACAGTCTCAAATAAGAGGTAGGCTGTTTTGGACATAGAGGAGAAGGAATTTCTTCACTGGGAGAGTGGTCAATCTTTGGATTCTCTAACCTTGAGAATTGTGGAGGCATAGTCACTCCACAGCTGACAGAGATCAGTAAATTGTAGAAGTTAAAGACCAGCATTTGTTGGCCACTTTGGAATATTGCATGCAATTCTGG
Source organism: Chiloscyllium plagiosum (assembly GCF_037043375.1). Taxonomy (NCBI): domain Eukaryota; kingdom Metazoa; phylum Chordata; class Chondrichthyes; order Orectolobiformes; family Hemiscylliidae; genus Chiloscyllium; species Chiloscyllium plagiosum. The sequence goes on from NW_028270140.1 coordinate 14,784,212, forward strand.
TCTCCTTAACGGAAGGATGATGTGAATCCTAAAGGGATTCAGAAAAGATTTACAAGGATGTTGCCAGGGTTGGAGGATTTGAGCTCTAGGGAGAGGCTGAATAGGCTGGGGCTGTTTTCTTTGGAGTGTCAGAGGCTGAGGGATGACCTTTATAGAGGTTTATAAAATCATGAGCATGGACAAAATACATAGACAAGGTCTTTTTCCTGGGGTGAGGGAGTCCAGAGGTAGAGGACATAAGTTTAGGATGAGCGGGGAAAGATATAAAAGGGACCTAAGGAGGAACCTTTTTACACAGAGGGTGGTGTGTGTATGGAATGAGCTGCCAGAGGAAGTGGTGGTAGCTGGTAAAAATACAGCATTAAAAGGCATCTGGATGAGTATATGAATAGTAAGGGTTTCGAGGGATATGGGCCAAATGCTGGCAAATGGCAATAGATTAGGTTAGGACATCTGGTCGGCACGGACGAGTTGGGCCAAAGAGTCTGTTTCCATGCTGTACATCTCTGACTCTGTAAGAAGCTTGAGAAAATTGTGTGTTAGATGAACGGCCATGGTCTCGTTGAATGGTGGAACAGCCTTGTGGTCTTTCCTATTTCTTATGTTCTTGTGTGCAGATGGTTTGTTACACAGTCCAAGGCAAATGATGTCATGTACAAGAATGCCACTTCAATATACATAATTCCACATTTTTTCTGTAAGCAAACAATTGGAAATTCCCATATGTGGTTACCAATTTACAGGGAGGGGAAACATTCAAATGACTTTCACAATGTGCAAAGCAGGAAGCCCGTTTCTAAATTATAAACCAAACTGAGTTCAGTTAGCATAAGGTAGTTGAGTATGCTGCACTTAGCTTTTGAGCTCCGATTTGCAGTTATTTTGTTTAAGACAATAAAGCAACTTGAATTGGACTTAACCTGAACAAGAAGTATAATCAGCCCTATGGATCAAGATGGGATTGACAAGTTCAGGGTACTCTTTGAATGATCAGCTTTTTTTTGTAAGGACACAAAACTTGAATTTGGGTTGACAAGCAGCAATGGCTGGGGAACCTCAAGTGTGGATGGGTTATTTGTTTGAGTTTTAACTACTTTTATATAAAACTTATTAGCATGGTCATCAGATCTCTAAGTGAATATGAGGACTGTAGATGCTGGCGATTAGAGTCTATAGTGTGGTGCTGGAAAAGAACAACAGGCCAGGCAACATCTGGGGAGCAGGAGAATCGATGTTTTGGGCAAAAGCTCTTCATCAGGAATGAGACTGAGCTGAGGGGGTGGTGAGATAAATGGGTGGAGATCTCCATCTCCACTTTGTCCTGCTGGTGCTTCCTACCTATTGTGCAGTAGCTGGTAGAAATTTTTAGAGCTGTCTGAAAGACATTTGTCAAGCCACCATCAAATGGGGCGGAGGGGGTTTGGTTACTCAGCAATACTTTGTCATACCTTGTGAAACTCGAAAGGATTCAGAAAAGATTTACAAGGATGTTGCCAGGTTGGAGGATTTGAGCTATATGGAGAGGTTTAATGGGCAACGGCTGTTTTCCCTGAAGTGTTGGAGGCTGAGGGGTGACCTTATAGAAGTTTATGAAATCATGAGGGGCATGGATAGGATAAATAGACAAAGTCTTTTCCCTGGTGTGGGGGAGTCCAGAACTCAAGCGTGAGAACTTAGGGTGAGAGGGGAAAGATATAAAAGAGATTTTAAGGGGCAACTTTTTCACGGAGGGTGGTGTGTGTGTGGGGAAAAGGGCTGCAGAGGAGAAGTGGTGGAGGCTGGTACAATTGCAACATTTAAAAGGCACCTGGATGGGTATATATATAGGAAGGGTTTGGAGGGATATGGGCTGGGTGCTGGCAGGTGGGACTAGATTGGTTTTGGGGTATGTGGTCGGCATGGGCAAGTTGGACTGAAGTGTCTGTTTCCATGTTGTACATCTCTATGACTCTGTAACATATTTAATTATCTTTATTTGTCATTAAAGAGCAAATAGTTAAGTATTTTAACATCTGCAAAATCACAAAAGAGTTGACACACAGAATTTTCTTGAAATTTGCTATGTAAAATGGGAGTCAACTAAAAGTTAAAGATCGCAGTACTCCTTTTTAAGACAGCAGTTTATTGGATGCCGTAGAGGTGGTCCTCCACCCAATGATCTATTGTAATTGACAGTGCTATGTCCAGTCTGCAATTAGCTGAAACCTTCATGAGGCATCTCATTTAATGGCAATATTCCCAAACTGTTAGTTAGATGGCTAGGATAATCCAATTGGTGTTCTGGTTTTAAGTGATAGGTGGAGGTAGAGCACAGAGAGAAGAAGAATTGGACAGTCAGGAGTGGATAACAATTAGCCTAGGAGAATGAATAGCTACTATTGGGACAATTAGCAGCTAACAATGAGCTGTTTGTTAAAGCAAACTTGGTGTGTGGAGACTGGGGTAAGGACATGGCCAAGATGCCTCCAGCTCGAAAATTCTTGAACTCACTAACTCAATGTAGAGTCCAGAATGCTGTAAAGTTGCCAAGCAGAAAACTAGGTGCTGTTCTTCCAATTTGCACTGAGCTTTGTTGGAGTACTGCAGCAAACCTGGTACAGAGATGTTGGCGGTGTGTTGAAATGGCTGGCAACTGGAAGCTCAGGGGTTTTTTATTGCAGACAAGAATGTAGCTGTTCAACAAAGCGGTCACCCAATCTGCTTCATTTCCCCAGTGTAGAAGAGACCCCTTTATGAGCAGCGAATGCAGTATACTAAAATGAATGAAGTGCAGGAAAATCGCTGCTTCAAGTGGGGGGGGTGTTTGGGCCCTTAAATTCATTCTCCGAGGCTGATTGTTATCCACTCCTTTGACTAACTGTTCTCCGCTATCTTTGAACTCTATCTCCACCTGTCATTTACTCATTACCCCTGCCCCGCACCCTATCTTATCAAAGTTTGTGCGAAGATTTGTAGCTCGGGTGCTCGTTGTTGTGGTTCTGTTCGCCGAGCTGGAAGTATTTGTTGCAAACGTTTCGTCCCCTGGCTAGGCGACATCATCAGTGCTTGGGAGCCTCCTGCGAAGCGCTTCTTTGATGTTTCCTCCGGTGTTTATAGTGGTCTGTCCCTGCCGCTTCCGGTTGTCAGTTTCAGCTGTCCGCTGTAGTGGTTGGTATATTGGGTCCAGGTCGATGTGTTTGTTGATGGAGTTTGTGGATGAATGCCCTATCTTATGCCTAAGAAACGAGGCTTTGCTGGCTACCATTGGTTCTGAGGAAGAGTCACTGCACCCAAAACGTTAACTTTGATTTTTATACATAGATGTTTCCAGACCTGCTGAGCTTTTCCAGCAATTTCTGTTTTTGTTCCTATTTGCTCTTTTGATGTTCTCTATGCCAATTCTTTATCTTTGATATTTGTGCTTAAAGGGACAAGTGGTTTCTCTTGTTCTCTGCCCTAAATCTCTTGTCTTTGACCCGCTCAATTGTTATAAATAAATTATGTCTTTATTTTAATTAAGTCCTTCAAATCACTCCCATTTTTCCCCAGTTTAAGAAGTCATCACTAATTAACCAATTCTTTCCTTGCATTTGTACCCCTGGTTTGGAGAAATATTTTCGTAAATCTGCACTATATTTTCTCTCACTTTCATTTCCAGATTAACACTAGATAACTCTGGTTTGTGAAAGCAAAAAGTTACAAGCTTAATTTAGTTAAATAGCTTTAAAAAAATTATAGTAGTTATGATGTATTGAATTTTGCCTTAGGTGGCAAAGGAATGGCCACTGATCTCTAAAAAACTAACCCACAAGAATCTAGTGATCTCATTAGAGTGGATTTCCCATTTCCCCAGGTCAGTTTGTTTTTGGCAGCACATTAATGGAATCTTTAAACATCAGTAGTGTGATCAAATGGATTTAGGCAGTCAGTCATGTGGAACTATATTCTCAAGTAGTGAACTAGGAAGTGTAAACTAAGCACATCTTTTCCCTTTTGAGTTTTGAAGATGTGAAGTAAATTATTGAAACTTACACATGTGATTAAGTAGAAGCCAAATTATCTCAAACTTTTAGTATAGCTTGTGGAATTTTTGATCATGAGGAAGAATTTTAATTAATTAATGCAAGGTTACTTTTATCAGAGTCAGCGAGGCTGTTTAGTACTAATTATGAAATTAGTATGCCATGTACTTCACTTTCAGTTCAAGTTTACTGAAAAAGTTGTATGAAGAGCTGAAGTGTGGATGATCTTATTAGTTTAGTGATACCCAATTGATTCTTATTTTGAAGGGATGATCAATCTATCTTCTGGAGAAGCTTCAAATCAAATGTATAACTGCATTTATGTGGAGTTCAGAGCAGTCAGTTTTCGAAAAGAAGTGACAAACACCAGAATTATTGCAAAATTGAGGTCATTGCCTAGAAATCTCTCTTTGCTTTTCAGTGAGGCTTAATATATTCTGTGGGATGTGTGCAGTGTTGCTCTAGTTTAATATTATTTGGTTGGGGGTGGGATGGAGTAGGTGGGGGGAAGAACATCCACTTGGTACTTGTCCCACATATAGTATTCAGGCAATTGCATGTATTGATGTGTGCATTATTGTTTTACAGATTTGTATTACGGTGGGGAAGCCTTGTCAGTTGAACAGCCACAATCTTTTACTTGTCCTTACTGTGGGAAAATGGGGTTCACTGAAACAACTCTCCAGGAACACGTTACTTCAGAGCATGCAGAAACATCAACAGAAGTGGTAAGAGTCATCCTGGGATTTTGAAAAATTTGTTATTGTGATATAGGTGATCCTGACAAGGTTGCATTTATGGCCCATCATTAGATGCACTGAGGGCATTAGGTTAGCCACAAAGTATGGGACTTTCACACAGGCTAGACTAGATAGGCCAAACATATTGTAAATTCAAGGATTGGAAACTTGAGACACCGGAAGTCTTGCCTATTGGCTGGAGAGCTTGGGAAAGACCTATGCTGCCTCTTTACAGAAAGATTCACTAAAGTACAAAGTAGTCAAGCATGGTGAGGCCACCATGGAAGGCTGTGTGTAAAGGTTTTCCCTGGGAATCATGACCCTGGAAACAGAGGTCTTGCCTACCAAGTACTCTTGGTCAATCAGAGTGTGGCAGTTCTGGTCATCGGCAGTACAGTTGGGAAAGTTGTGGCTGCTGCAGAAATAAACTGTACTGGGTGCCTCAGGATCTTGAAATGACCCAGGCCACAGGTAAGTAATGTATGATGGTGATGGTTGTAGAGAAAGGAGGTTGATAGCAAGGATAGGGGTTAGGTCTTAGCGCCATTCCTCCCTGTTCCTGATTTTACATCTCTTGTTCAGGCACTAGGTAAGTTGTGTACACAGTTTCAGCTGTCATGCACACTGGGTACTGACGTGTCCATCCATCCCTGAGTTGAGCACAGTAATAGAAGGTTGAGGTCATTGAGTGATCTTTTATTAGCCCATTAAGAATCTCCATTAGTGACGGTCGGAAGCTCTATCATGGCCTGCCTGCCCATAGCTTAACTACAGCAGAAGTGGGAAGCTGGTACCAATCAGGCTTATCTCCATGTCGCTTAATTCAATTTCCACCTCCAAACCTGCCACCAGTGAAAGGAGAGAATTCCATTTGTGAACTTTGGGTTGGTAATTCAGTCAGATAAAGAGTAAGCTTCTGTACTTCAAGTTGACTGTACCTTCACCTACCATTCAACTTCAGGATCATTGTCTTTAACCTCATATTCTCTTGTACTGGCTCTTTTCCATCTGCTGTTTGTAGCTAGAACTGTCTGAATCTTTGCCATGCCTATTTGCCCTGGATTTTTCTTTGTGAATCAGTGTTTGTATTTTGACTCCAGCTTTGGACCCAAACCTGTCATAACATTTTCCCCCTTTTTTCTTGGTTCCTTGTTTCGAGTTACTATGGTGTGCCAACTTTGATTTTTTCCCTTATTTACTTACTTTGGTTTGTCAGTGCATCTCCTCTTGCTCCAAAGTGTTAGGTTTGAATTCCCTAGAATACATGCAAAGCTACAATTCTGCATCCTTCAAGGGGCTGATCAAGGCACCTATTGTTACCTCTTACTGACTATCCATAATTGCAAATTATTGCTTAATTTGTGCAGCACAGCTGTCTGGGACTATTCATACCAGCTAACCATTCTGTTTTTATAGATTCTTCCAGAACCTAAATGATCAATACCCTTAGTATATGGTGTCAGAATATGTTTTTATTAGCAATCAAGATCCCTGCAATGATGACCTAACTATTGTGTTAGCATCATGAATGTTAGAGAAACTTGGCTTACAAATGGCAACACCTTGACATTTGGCAAAACCTCCTTACGTGATGATAAATTCCACCTCCTGCATTATTTAAACTGCTATATTGACCTTAACCACAAAATCACAGATTGGTCTCTTTCCCTATTCTTCTTCCATCTACTTCTGGGCACAGTAACTTAGTCAGGTTTAGTAAACTCCTCTTAAAATCAATTTCGTCTGCCATCCTCACCAAGCCTCCCTTTGAGTTTCTCATCAAAATCTCTTCACATCTTTCCTACTTTTTCCTTTGCTCTAATGCCTCCTCTGTGATCTCTTACTTTGTTACAACTACTGTTGTAAAATCTTAAGTCCATTCCTGACTGTGCCATTTCTCAGGACTTCACTACTCTTATCATCTTGATCAAAGATGAGGCCTTCCTGATCGACCTTGTTTATTTTAGTTTTTTCTTTTTGCCATTTTCAGCTATTTGCTACAATACTGTCAACCTTCTTCATTATGTCCTCATTTCTGCCTTTAACGCCTTCTGTCCCAAGAAAAACATCCACACTTGCCATATTTGTTCCATGTTCAAGGCACATGGATGAGTGTGTCCAGTGTAGATTTGATTTAGAAACATAGAATCTCTACAGCATGGAAGCAGGCCATTCATCCCAATGAGTCCACATTGACCCTCTGAAGAGCATCCCACCCAGACCCATCCCATCCCCGTAATCATGCATTTCCCATGGATAGCCCACTTAACCTATAGATCCCTGGACACTATGGGCAATTTAGCATGGTCAATCCACCTAACCTAAACATCTTTGGACTGTGAGAGGAAATCAGCACCCGGAGGCAACCCATGCAGACACTCGGAGAACATACAAACTCCACACAAACAGTAGCCCAAGATCCCTGGTGCTTAGAGGTAGCTAACCACTGAGCCAACATGCCACCTGCCATCCTTCACCAGAACTGGCTGGTTGTATTACACTTCCTGTCCTTTCTGTAAACTACTCCCTACCCCAATATCATCAAGGACTATGAAGATAATCCCTGATTTTATTGCTCCATGATCAATTGATATCTTGAACTTTGGGAGACTTCATTGTTTAATTTTTCTCTTTCTCATCTACAAACTGATGCTGTTATTTGCTGTGTCTTCAGCCATCGAGCCCTTTGCTCTAGAAAGCTACTCCTAAATTTTGCAAACTGTTCACCTTTTTACTCTTTAAAACTCACCTGTTTGACCAAGCTGTTTCTAATGACTCCTTCAATGATCTGAAGAATCAAAGGTGCTACAGTCAGTTCTGCTATAACGCAGTAGTTCCGTTCTCTGTGCAATCCCGTTTTATAGGAAAATCACGCAATAGCAGCAGCATTTAAACAAATGGGTCCAGAATCACGTTACAACCAATATGCGCTTTAAACATTCACACATTAGAAACAGTGTTCCCGTTTCATCAATCGCGCTACAACAAATTTGCATTAATGAAACACCCATTATAGCTGAATGATCTGTACTTAGAAAAAAGCAGTCGAATGATCAACAGTGTTTCACTTTCCTTAAGGAAAGTTTTTTTTTTAGTCCAATTCTTCTATTTCTGTGAAACGCTGTTTGTACTACTTTCTTCTAAGGAGCATCTTTGATTCTTCAGGTTATTGAACCATTATTTAATGCTGTTGTTTTTTAGAAATGGGCAAGTGACAGACTCTAATTCCACCTCAGAACAGAAATCAAACTTCACGGTGTTAGCATTATAGAGTCATAGAGATGTACAGCACGCAATCAGACCTTTTGATTCAACCTAGGGAAAAGACTTTGTCTTATTTATCCTATCCATGCCCCTCATGATTTTATAAACCACTATAAGGTCACCCCTCAGTCTCGGACACTCCAGGGAAAACAGCCCCAGCCTATTCAACCTCTCCCAATAGCTCAAATCATCCAACCCTGGCAACAATCTTGTAAATCTTTTCTGAACCCTTTCAAGTTTCACAACATCTTTCAGATAGGAAGGAGACCAGAGTTGCACGCAATATTCCAACAATGGCCTAACCAATGTCCTGTATAGCCGCAGTTCTGAATCACAAGCTTCCTTTGCAGCATTTGAGCTAAATGGCATCCCAAGCCCCTTTAATACTTTAAAGGAGTACTAATAAGTGCAGAGTTCACAGCACAATATTTATTTTAGGGCTCCTCTTCAGGGCTATTTTCATTTTTAGTGCCTAATGTTCTCCAGCTCCTTTATTAGATAAAGCAATCCTGTAGTTATGTTGTTTTCAGTACTTGCATTGACATATAGGGCACTTGACTCAGAAATAAAATTAGAAAAATTTGTCAATATTTTCAACAATTATCAATCCTCCATTAAATTTAAATCTACAACGCTGAATAAAAGCATTAATTTCCTACATACTATGTGTTTAAATTGACACAATGCAGCAGGTGCAAATTATCAACAGAAATTTTTTTTCCCAAAAGAAGTGACACTTTTCTGGATCCAAGGTCATAAACTAAATACACTCTCCAGATTGTTGAGGTTACAGCTAATGCATTTCCATCACATATTTACAAAAATGGGAATATTTTAGTCAGGCAATTAGTAACTCAGAATTTATCTAACAGTTGATAAAGTGTATTTCCAGTGTGTTGTCCTTATAGTAGCTCCTGAAAATACACATCATTAAGCTGCAAATTCCATGTTCTGTTGCAAGTAATTTTTCTTAACACAATGATTTTAAATTGTCCTAGCTTTTAATTAGCTTGAGTCTCCCATTTGAAAACTGTTATATCATCTTTGTAGCTCCTGCTCTTTCCCAACTCCATTGCAGCCTCCTGCTATCTACTGCCACCACCCCACAGCCTCCCATTCCTTGGTGCCTTCCTCCCCCGTCCCCTTGCAGCTTCCCTATCCCTCCTAATTCCATTCCTTACGGTCCCTCCCATCCTACCTGTCAGCTTCACACTCTCTAAAATTCTTGATTGCAGTTTCCTGCACATTCTCATTTCCCCCAATTACAGCTTCCCACATTCTCCCTTCTCCCCTCTCCCCTAAAGAAGTTTCCAGTTCTTCCTCCCACCTTGGCTGCCTCTGCAACATCCCTCGACCATAACCACTGTTATCTTGTCACTACTGGCACTTAACCTGTTTGCTGCTCTTTGAATCACATAGGTGTTTCTTTCCTCCCTTTGCTTTCATGAATGATCCCAGCCCATGATTTGGAGAGCAGTCCTGTATTATTTTCTTCTATTCTTTTTATACAGCAAGTTTTCTCTCATTTATCATCATTTAGTGAATTGTCATGGCTAATTGGGGATTTCCGGACTTTTAACTGCTATCCCCATGTATTTTGAGCATTTGTAAATTTAGTTATAATTGAGGCATGTAGAGACTAATGATTTTAAAAAGCTTCCCAAGCTGAGGAGTCTGGGCAGACAAGTCACAAGGCATCCACCACTGTGCTGGCAGGATTGTTTGTACTGTATACAATCAGTAAAAGCGGTATGATGCATGGTCCAGTGCTGAAAGTTCCTTGTTGACAATGAAGATATTCCTTTCAATGAAATAACTTTCATGCATCAATTGCAGCTAGTGGAGATAATCTTCTACAGTATCATATCAAATGAAGTCACCTGGGATGAACTGAAGAACACAAAAGGAGCAGTCATGCTGTTGGAAGTTTATAATGTGCATATCTCAGAAGTGAGGAGGAACAGTACAAATATTTAAGCAAATTTCTGAGAATTAAAAATCACTAATTATTGCATTTCAACTTGATATAAGTTGGAAAAGAATTAGTGCACAAAGTATAACAGATGCAAAATTCTTAAAATGCATATAGGAGAAATATATAGCTACCATGTAGCAAGTCCAATAAGAGAAGCCTGGACTATAGGAAATCAAATTGGGCAGGTGCAGTGAGTGTCAGTAAGAGACTGTTTTGCTGAAAGTGATCATACATATTTAGATTTTGCATAGGGTAAAATGAAAATTTTTAGTTGGGACAGCTTTCACTCAGCTGAGACTGCTTTTATTCAGCTGAGATAAGACTTGGCCAAAAGTAGCTTGGAAATAACTAAATGAGTGTAATTTGGCATTAGACCAGTGAGAGATGTTTGAGGAGGAGAGAAGGTCAGTCCAGAAAAATAAGTTTCCAGAAAGAAGAAGGATGTGATGCACAAACACCGAACCTTTGGATACAAAGGAACATATGTGGAATAAGGCAAAGATGAGACTATTTTGGCATCTGCCAAGAGCTCAGTTCTTAGACAGCATTAATTTAGTTTAGTTTAGTTTACATTACAGTGTGGAAACAGGCCCTTCGGCCCAACAAGTCCACACCGACCCGCCGAAGCGCAACCCACCCATACCCCTAACCTACCACTACGGGCAATTTAGCATGACCAATTCACCTGACCTGCACATCTTTGGACTGTGGGAGGAAACCGGAGCACCCGGAGGAAACCCACGCAGACACTGGGAGAACGTGCAAACTCCACACAGTCAGTCGCCTGAGGCGGGAATTGAACCCGGGTCTCAGATGCTGTGAGGCAGCAGTGCTAACCACTGTGCCACCGTGCTGCCCACACGTGCTGCCCGTGCTGCTACAACATGCTAGGGTGAAACTTAAAAAGGAAGTTAGGAGAATGAGAGGCCCTGAAAAGAGAGGCAAGTAAAATGGAATTTGAAGAAAGCCCGAACATATTCCTTAACATTAAACAATAAGAGGACAAATCTGGCTTATTAGAGACCAAGAACGTAACCTTTGTGTGGAAGCAGAAGTTTTGACTATTGTTCTTTTAATATTGCCTTGTGTCTGTCGTCAGGCAACTAGAGGTGGTTGTACATATTGTAGTTAAGGAAGCAGTGTGTGAAACATTGACTTTGGGAAATGTTACAGGGTTTAGCAATTTTGATAGTAAATGAATCACCAAATCTAGATTAAATGTAACTTTGACTTCTAAGGAGTGCCAATCGTTGTATTTGAGAATTAATCATAGCATATCATGGCAATGTGCAAATACCAAAGCTTGACTCTATAATTTTAACAGAAGCCTGATTAAGGCCTGTGGTAAAATAAAATACTGCCTGTTGTCCTGTAGGGATATACTAGTAGCGTTGGTTATGCACTTTCAGATTTGTGCACGAGAAATCCCAGGCTACTTTAATCACTGGCTTTAGCTCTCTCCCTGATGGATGTAATACATGCTCGCATTTGACAGGTCCATTAAGTGCACATATTCGTAGTGATTTCAGATTGCCATCAGAAATAATTTGGCCTTCAGTATGTACCATTTAATTCATATTTTGTATGCTCCATGATTTTATAGGCTGCACTTTGCCTGTGTGGGTCATACATTCAGTGTGGGGATAGAAAACTCACTCATTTTCAGGATATGAGCTCCTGTAGCAGATTGTAAAACGTGTTATCTTGTGGTTGGATTAAAATCTGGTGGAGTTTTTCATGTATTTGTTCATAAGATGTGGAATGTGACTGGTTAGGCCATAATTTATTGCCCATACTAATTGACCTGAGGAAGGTGATGGTGAGCTGTTGTCTGAACTGCTATATCCCTAGGGGTTTAGGGATACCTAAAGTCATGGTAGGAAGGGAATTCATAATTTTGACCCAGTGACAATAAAGGAACAATGATATAACTAAGTCAGGATGGTTTGTGATTTGGAGGCAACTTGTAGGTGGTGATGTTCCCATGTGACTGCCTGTGTCCTTTTCGGTGACAGAAGTTGCTGGTTTGTAAAATACAGCCAAAGCAACCTTGGTGAGTAAGTGCAGAGCATCTTGTAAATGGTACACGCTGCTGCCATTGTCAATGATTAAAAAAAGTGTGAATCTTGACAGTTGCTATTAGAGTGTCAGTTGAACAAGCTGCCTTGTCCTAGGTAGGGATATTGTCAGAACTCATGGCTTTTGCAGTGTCGAGTGTCTTCAGCTGTGTCGTCTTGTTGCATAGTGAATTTAATTGAATCGGTTCAACTGTGATACTGAAGATCTTAGTAGGAGACCAAGGTGGATCATGTTCACACTTCTGGCTGATGATGGATGTAAGTGCTGCAGCGTTCTACACCGATGTGCTGGGTTCCCTCCTTGTTGAAGTTGGCGATTTTTCTGGTGTTTCCACCTCCTGTTGTTTAATTATCCATTACCATTCATGATTGGCTGTGACAATACTTAGATCTGCTATGCCAGTTGTGGGATTGCTTAGCCTTGTCTTCTGTACACTGCTTCTGCTTTTTGACATTCAAGCTAATGGAATGTTAGCCATTTTTTTCAGGGGATTTGGAGTATGAGAATGGGAAAGTCTTATTGTATCTGTACAAGATGCGACTGAGACCATATCTGGAATACTGAGGGGTTTTGGTCCCCTTATTTAAGGAAAGGTTTAATTCACATGGAGGAATTTTCTTGTGAACGAAGGTTAAGACTCTACTCACTGGAGTTGAGAAGAATGAGAAAGGATCTGATTTAAAATTATTAGGGTTTTAAAGGGGCTGGGCAGGGTAAGTGCTGAGAGGATATTTTCCCTTATGGAAGAGTCTAGGACCAGACAGCATTGCCTCAGAATAAAGGGTGCCCTTTTAAGACTGAGATGAGTTTCTTCTTGGAGGGCTGTGTCTCTTTGGAACTTCTTGTCATAGAGAGCTATGGGGTAGCATCTTTGTGTATATTTAAGGCTGAGTTATATTCTTGATGTGGGGATAGGGCAGGAAGGTGGACATGAAGAATGTTAGATCAGCCATGACCCTATTGAATGGCGGAGTATTCTTAAGGAACCGAGAAACCTATTTCTTATGGTCTATTGTGCGTCCATTACAGATAAAGACCATTTGGAGTTTTTGTCATCCTTAGTGGACTACAGGTTATAGTGGTGTCAGTTGTGGTGTTAGAAGTTCAGTGATGAATTTAGTGTTTTTTTTAAAAAGGATTTTTTGAGATGTTTCGTCTTTTCTTTTAAGCATAAAGCTTACCACATATTGGAGTAGTTCATGCAGAATAGTTGGAAATGCCTGAAAGTGAAGCATTCATTTACCAATACAGTGCATATGCCTTCCCAAATGAAGCTGTCTTTGTCATTATTTTAACAACACTATTGCTTTTTTTAAAAAATGTGTTTCCTTTGCATATAAATGGACAAATTATACAAACATCACAGCGTTTTGGTATAGTTGAATGAGCAAAGTAGGTTGCCCCTTAATTGAAGAAGCGCTTATGCCCGAATCGTCGATTCTCCTGCTCCTTGGATGCTGTCTGACATGCTGCGCCTTTCCAGCAACACATTTTTCAGCTCTGATCTCCAGCATCTGCAGTCCTCACTTGTCCCTTAATTGTCCTGGTTTAATTCTTATATCCCAAAGGTGCAGGTTAATTTTCATTATGACCTTGTGTGCTAACTTCTGAGCTGAATTTCCAATTTTAAAATACTTGATGGATTGTCAAAACCTTAAGGCAATGTTTTTGGAGTTGGTGAATAAAAAAAAATCCATTTAGTTAAAAATCACACAACACTCAGTTATAGTCCCAAGAGGTTTATTTGGAAGCATTAGCTTTCGGAGCACATGTTGGTTTCAGTACTTTCATATGTAAATCGTAGAACTTTTTTAAAGTTCTCAAGTGAATTTTAACAATTGGTGTCATGTCGGCCCAGATAATGCATTGAAGGTATGAGGTGCCTGTGTGAGACTGTCTGTGCCGCAATGTTCAGACTGATTCTTATGTAGATTCATACAGTTTTTGAGCAAAATAAAATGTAGTTCTGCAAGTACAAATTTACCCCACAAACTTGTGTGGGGGGGGGGATGTTTAATGAGTGCCTGAGAGACAGTGTGTGTGAGTGAGAGTGTAAAGGGGTATAGGTCTTTGAGAGGGTGCGTGTGTGCGTGAGAGTGTGGGAGTGTATGTGTGACTGTATGAGAGAGTTTATGTGAGAGAAGGTCTGCGTGAGTTTATGGGTCTGTAGGTGTGTGTGTGTCTGTAGGACTGTATGTGTGTAGTGCAGTGAGGTCATCTGTAGTGTGACATGAACCCAAGATCCCAGTTGAGGTCATTCCCATTGGTACCGAACTTGGCTATCAGCCTCAGCCAACTTACATTGTTGCCTGTCCCGAATTCCGCCTTGGAAGATAGTCATCCGAAGGTCCGAGGTCAAATGTCGTGGACCACTGAAGTGTTCTCCGACTGGGGGGGAGCACTCCTGTCTGTTGATTGTTGTGCGGTGTCCATTCATCCGTTGCCATAGCCTCTCCTCAGTCTCACCAATGTACCATGCCTCAGGGCATCCTTGCCTGCAGCATATGAGATAGACAGCATTGGCTGAGTTACATAAGTACCTACCACATACATCACTCAGACAGTTGTGAATCTTTGGAATTCTCCACCCCAATTGATAATTGTCGCTCCTTTGAATATATTTAAGCCTGAGATGGGCTGATTTGAAATTAGTAAGCACGCGTAATGGTGGTATCCATGTCAACATTCTGACACTTCTTGCAGCATCTCCTGTGACAAGGTTGTATGGTGTTGTCCTGAAAGCCAGGCAGTTTGCTCTGAACAATGATCTGTTTGAGGTTTAGTGGTTGCTTAAAGACAAGAAGTGGAGGCGTGGGGAAGGCCTTGGCGAGGTGCTCATCATCATTGATAATGTGTCGCAGGCTATGACAACATGACATAGTGTTTCGGCTCCTGGGAAATACTGGACAACGAAAGGTACCCTGTCGGTTGCAGTTCATGTCTGTCTCCTGAGGAGGTCATTACAGTTTCTCGCTGTGGCACGTCAGAACTGGTGGTTGATGAGTTGAGCATCGTACCCCGTTCTTGTGAGGGCATCCTTGAGTACTTCCAAGTGCCTGTCACGTTCCTCCTCATCTGAACAGATCCTGTTGTTTGGGGCTTTTCCATAGGGGATGGCTGTTTTAATATGTTTTGGGTGGAAGCTGGAGAAGTGTAGCTTCATGAGGTTATCGTGGGTTTGTAGTAGAGTGAGATGCTGAGGTGCCCATCCTTGAAGGAGATGCATATGTCCAAGAATGAGAAAGATAGTAGAGAGCAGGCCATGGTGAATTTGATGGTGGGATGAAACTCGTTGATATCACTATGTAGTTTTTTCAGTGACTTCTTGCCATGGGTCCAGTGGAAGAAAATGTTGTCAGTGTACCTGGTGTATAGTGTTGGTTGAAGGTCCTACATAGAGAAGAGGTCTTGTTCAAATCTGCGCATGAAAATGTTGGCATACTGGGGTGCAAGTTTGGTCCCCATGGCTATTCTGTGTGTCTGGATGAAGAACTGGTTATCAAAGGTGAAAATGTTGTGGTCAAGGATAAAGCAGATGAGTTGTAGGCTGGTGCTTGGAGATTGGCATTTGTTGATATTGAGTACTGAGGCTGTTGCTGCAATGCTGTCATTGTAGGGGATGCTGGTGTAGAGTGCTGAAATATTGTGATGAGGAATATTCCTGGTTCGACTGGTCCGTGGTCTTTAGTTTCTGTAAGAAAAGTGTAGTGTTGCGACAGAAGCTTGGGGGGGGGGGGGGGGTCCCCAATACAATGGGTTTCAAAATGCCTTCATCATAGTCAGAGAGGCTCTCTCACAGGATCGCATTGCCCAATACGATGGGGCGTCCTGGTGTGTGTATCTTCGGAAGGCAGTAGAAGTTGCCTCTAGCACTAGCTTTTGAAACTAGCTTCATCAGGTGGTTGTGGAGTATAAGATCATAAGACACAGTTTATAGCAAAAATTTACAGTTTTTCAACTGTGGAGCCATGGTGGGCTTGGCTACTGCTGTAAACTTTTGCGATAAATTCTTTGTCTTATGATCTTATACATCACAATCACCTGATGAAGGAGCAGCACTCCAAAAGCTAGTGCTTCCAAATAAACCTGTTGGATTATAACCTGGTGTTGTTTCTAGTTTTACCTTGATTTGGCATGCATGAAATAAGCTATTTTCTAAATGATGATATGTCTACATTGTAGACTGCTGTCCAAGTCAGGCAGAAGCCATTAGGTGAGTGTGAACGTCCTAAAATAAAGTGCAGTAATGTGTTTTTGAGTGCCTTTTTATATATTAGAGCTCTGCTTTTTCTGGAGGAGTGGGTCAATGGAATTGCAGATGACAAGATGTTCCTATAACCCAGCAGTCGTCTTCTAAATTGGCACCTAATTTGCTCATTTATGGGCAAAACAGATAGTAGGCTGTGAAATTCCTGCTAGCCAGTGAAGTTTCATCACTCAGACAGTTGTGAATCTTTGGAATTCTCCACCCCAATTGATAATTGTCGCTCCTTTGAATATATTTAAGCCTGAGATGGGCTGATTTGAAATTAGTAAGCAGGCAGGAAAGTGGAGTTGAGGCAGCAGCTCAATCATGATCACATCTACTCGTGCTCCCAGTTCTTATATTTGTTTAGGTATGAAAAATTGCACCACCCCATAAATCAGTCTTTGTGTCAGCTGACAGATTTTACGTTACCATCCATTTGTGCAGTTAGTTTCATACTGCATTTACTCATCCTATTTCCATATCTCTCAATTCTTCTATTCCTGAATGTGCACATATTTTCTATCTCAATATTTAATCCTGGAAATGAATTCTGTAGAGTCAACTTTTTGTGCACGGACGTTTCTCTTATCCTTTGTTCTAAATTTCTTAAGCATTTAATCTTGAATCTCTTGTCATTCATTCTTGCTCTCCCAACTATTGGAAAGAGTTTGCTTCTGTAGCCCTTTTTCCATATTTTATAATCAATCATGCTTTCATAATTGTAGTCTGCCTTGTTATAAGGAGAAGTGGTCTGTCTTCATATTTCAATATACAAAGCACTATCCTAGAGATTGTTGTTTTCTATCCCTCAAAGCTTTAGTAATATACTGTACTATGCAGCATACTTACTATATGCTGCATGGTAAAATCTTAAGGTTTTAAAAAGCATTATTAAGCATTTAATAATGCTTATTAATAACTGATTAATGCTTATTATTACCTCTTGGAATTTATATTCTATGCATTTAATAAAATTCTATTAGCATTTCTAATATTATCAGCCTAAGTTTCTTGAGCTGCGTTTCCCTGCCTGGATTCTGTACTATTTCACAAAATCATGCTTTTACATTAAAATGGTTAAATCTGCCCTTTCTCTTCATATTTGGGAGATTTTAAAATTAAATTCTTGCCCCCTCTTCTCAATGCTACTATGACATGGTCTGGTTATTTCTTGTCAGAAAATTGTTGTCCATTGACCGACACCCAAAAAAAAAATCTGCCTTGAAAGAACATATGTTTTATACTTGTGCAATTATACCCTGAGTCTTTTCAATTTAATTGAACACTGCAAAGATTTAAATATACCAGCTCTTCTGCAGTATTGCTGTTGATGCAGCTGTACCAGTAGACTCATCGAAATCCAGTGATTTGAAAGCACACTACACAATTAGGTTAACTTGTACTTCCACACTGTGTGGCATATCCTGCAAAATGGAGGAGGCTGAAACTGTTGCATATTCACTACTGCACTAATGGAGCAGGTTATCAATTAGAGGCACTAATTCATGAGTAATAGTTCATGTCAAAATGTTTTTTTTAATTTGGTAATGGGATGTGAGCATCACTGGCTTGTCAGCATTATTGCCTGTCCCTAGTTGTCCTTGGGAAGGTGATGGTGATCTGCCATCTTGAACTGCTGCAGTCCATGTGCTATAGCTAGAGCCACAGTGCCATTAGGAAGGGAATTCCAGGATTTTGACTGTGACAATGAAAGGATGATGGTTACATTTTCAAGTAAGGATGTTGAGTGGCTTGGAGGGGAGCTTGTAGTTTGTGGTGTTTCCATGCATCCACTGCTCTTGTCCTTCTAGTTAGAGGTGGTCATGAAGTTGCTGTCTGCAGACCTTTGGCAAATTTCTGCACTGCATCTGGTAGATAGCAGTGTGTACTAATGAGTGTAGGTGGTGGAGGGTATGAATGCTTGTGGATATGGTGCCAATCAAGTGACCTACTTTGTCTTAGATGGTGTCAAGCTTCTTGAGTATTGTCGGAGCTGCACCCATCCTGACAAGTGAGCAGTATTCCATCACAGTCCTGACTTGTACCTTGTAGATGGTGGACAGGTTTTAGGAAGTCACGAGGTAAGTTACTTGCTGCAGTATTCCTAGCCTCTGACCTGCTATTGTAACCACTCTCTCTGTATAGAGTATCCAGTTGAGTTTTTGGTCTGTGGTGATTCCCAGGATGTTGATAGGAAATTTGGTGATGGTAATGCCATTGAATGTCAAGGGTTGATGGTTAGATTATCCCTTATTGGAGATGGGTATCGATTGGCATTTGTGAAGTGCAAATATTATTTGCCACTTATCAGCTCAACCTGTAGATTGTCTAGTTATTGTTGCATTGGTCTTTTCTTCGGTATTTGGAGGAGTTGCAAAAGGTGCTGAACTTGGTGCAATCATCAGTGAAAATTCCCACCTCCTGACCTTATGTTGATGAGAAGTGCATTGACTGAAAACGGGAACTGAATGATTGCAACCCTGTTATAATCAACTTGTATTCATTCACTGAAAATCAAATATTTTATTTTATTTCAATATCCAACATTCATGAACGTTTATCCCTTGATTTCATCACTTTGTGGAAAACGATTCCAGACATGAGAATTGGATTTATATTTTCTGTACCCTTTCTTGTGCACTTTATCAGATGGTGCAAAAAAAATCCTTTCATGGCTGTAAACCCCCAGTTTTCCTCATCATTCTCACAAATCAGATTTTAATAGGAGAGTTTGGCCTCATTTTTCCTCCAGCTTTTACGTTTTTACATTTTGCTTCCAGCTTTTCCTTTCAACCTCTTGCTGGCTTTATTGGTTATTGTTTTGCAAAGGTTGTTCAGAAGCTGCTAAGGCTCCTTAGGTTATTTCAAATTTATCCTTCAATATACCACCAGCGTTCATAGAGTATGCATATTGCATTTTATTTCAATGCTGTAGCACAGGTTCAGCTGCTTAATTTAGATACCTCATTTTTTATTCAATTTCCATAATTCCATAATTTGACTGTCAAATTTGCAGATAATGTCAAATTAATATATTATATATGCACACACATTTTCTATATTAAGATTATTTTTTTGTAAATCAGAGGCTGTAAACTAACGCTGAAATTCTGAAACACGACATTCAGCACTCTTATCCACCTACAGCATAACTCTATTAACAACTATTTTCTCATCCACTCCATTACTTGGAATTCCTAATAGTTTGAGTTTGACTAGTAATCTATAATTAAATTTTTGCCACAGCCCAATTAGATGTCTGGATACACCAATCTTTGTGTGCATAAACAGCTGGGGGGATGTGGGTATTGCATTTCTTGGTCCATTGGATTGCCATTTTCGCAAAGAATTGCTTTGACAGTAGGATCATCTTCACCTCAACTTATGTCTGTGTAATAATCAACATCACATTTATGCCTTATTAATTCTGTTATTTTACACAGAAAGGAAGTAAAACTAGCAACTCTGTTGTTGTCCATTTCTTTGCCCCAGGTTATGAATGAAATCGCCATCAGAGCTTGTGTTCTATTTGTGCCTTCCCATGTCCAATGATTCCCTCATGATAACTATCAATGCCTGACAAAGGTCCATCTAGTTTCTTGGGGCTTTGAGAGTCTACCAATAATCCCATTTAATTTAAGAAAATTCTGGGGAGAGAAACCAAGATAATGTTTTGGGTCAGTGGCAATTCTTAATCAGAGTTCATCTTTGACCTTTGAAATGTCAATGCTATATATCTCCACGGAAATTGCCACACACCTGTTGAATATTTTTATATTCTGTTTTGATTTCAGATTTCCAGGGGCTGTTTTGGGCCAGTGGTAGTATCCTTACCCCTGGACTGAGAGACCCGGGTTCAAATTCCACCTGCTCCAGGGGTGTGTAATTACATCTGAGCAGGTTGATTAGGAAAAATATCTAACTTTTGTATTGGCATCACATGCGATTTTAAGTTTGTCCTATTAGCCTGCGACCGACTTTTGTTTCATTTGTTAAACACAACTATACTTTGATTTCTCTTTCGGAAGGACCATATGAATAGTTGGGGGATATAATTGTCCCAAATATTGACTGTTTTATGAATGCAAAGTATGCAGAGTTTCACAGATAAACCAGGTAATTTTAAATCTGTCACCTGTGTGCCAGTATCCTTTCAGTGCTGCTAACAGCAGATTAAGAGAATTTGGACAGGCACAGCTTGCAGTAGGGTCCTTCTGGATCCAAGCTGTTGCACTGTTCTTTAATGTATATTGGTCAAAATGAGGATAGCTGCTTTGAAATTGGAGAGTTTGTGCAAGTGTTCAGTAATCATAAAGTCAATGGAGGTAAATACCCTCTGTTGAGGATAGAATATTGCTAATGCTATAGTGACAAGTTTTGAGAAGATTTGTAGCTCAGGTTGAGGTTCTGGATGTATGTTTGTTACACAAAGTAACAACACTGACAGCACAGATACATGGATAAAAAAACTTATCTGACCGACATTTAACAGACACTGAAAAAGCTGTCTAAGTAAGAAGATTAAATTACAATTGCCAGGATGCGGACAAGAAACATTTCTTAGCAGCATTAGAAAAACACTAAAAGACAACCAACGCACAGAAGAAACCCAGCAAACTATCGGACAGGTAGTCACACCAACATCAAGCAGAAGAAAGGAAGGAAAAACACTGTATACACAAGAAAGGAAAGCACTGGAAAGATTGAAAAAAGATAAAAACATTGTTATCCTACCTGCAGACAAAGGACGCTTGACAGCCAATCTAAATCGAAGAAACTACATTGAAAAAGCGAGAGCACAACTTACAGATACCAACACTTACCAACAAGTGGTGATGGACCCGACCTCACAAACTAGAGAACCGAATCACAGCCCTACTCAAAAAAAACTTCAGCAATCTGGAGAAATAAATAACACCGACTTCCAAAAAATGAAACCAGATTGCCCAACACCCCACGCTTCTACGGATTGCCCAAAATTCACAAAACCGGGAGCCCCCCTCAGACCCATAGTCTCGCTACCTGGAAACACATACTTGCAGATTGGCCAAGGAGCTACACCAAAGACTAAAACACTTAGTAGGAGACCTACACCATTCAACCCACTCCACCCAAGAATTCCTGAAGACCATCAAAGACACTAAGATAGAAGAGGATGAAATAATGGTGTCCTTTGTAACACCCCTGTTTACATCAATTAACCTGGCCAAGGAAACACTGACTACACTATTAGAAGACCCAAAGACCCATACACCAAACACCACTAACTTCAGCAAGGACAGTATTATCAAGCTTGTGGACCTATGCCATACCGCACACTTTGCCTTCACCAACAAAACTAACAGACAAACCAACCGGACACCCATGGGATCTCCGATATCAGGGTTCTTAGAGGCAGTAACGCAGAGACTCAAACAAACAGCTCTGCCAGCCATCCAACCCAAACTTTGGGTCCACTACATGGATGACACTTTTGTCATCACTAAATGAAACAAATTAGAGGAAACCGTCAAGACCATCAATAATACCTTTACTAGCATAAAATTCACTAAAGAGGAGGAAAACAACAACAAACTGCCATTTCTAGATGTCACAGTAGAGCGAACAGCCAATGGGGAACTTCAAACCAGCGTCTACAGGAAAACAACACATATGGACCAAATATTGAACTACAGAAACAATCATCCCAACACCCACAAACGAAGCTGCATTAGAACATTATTCCAATGAGCCACTACACACTGCAGCACAGAGGAACTACACAGAGCAGAAGAAAATCACCTATACCATGTATTCAAAAAGAATGGGTACCCAATGAACACAGTTTGCCGATTTCTCAGTGACAAACCCAAACAAGCAGACAAAACACATCCAGAAACCCTAGCCACACTACAAGACTACTCAAGATCCCTTAGCATCATGGTAGCCCACAAATCCACCAACACACTAAAACAGCAGCTAATGAACTTGAAAGACCCTATACAGACGACAAGCAAAACTAATGTCATTTACAAAATACTGTGCAACAACTGTAACAAGCACTACACTGGATAAACAGGCAGAAAACTAGCCACCAGGATACATGAACATCAACTAGTCACAAAACGACATGACCCTCTCTCACTAGTATCCTTATATACAGATAGGGAAGGACATCACATCCATCCTAGGACAAGCTAAACAGAGACATATACGAGAATACCTAGAAGCGTGGCATTCCAACCGGAACTCTATCAACAAACACATCGAGTTAGACCCCATCTACCACACACTGAGAAAAAGAACAGGAAATGATATCACCAACCTAAAGAAATCCAAATATATAAATATAAAGCAGGAATCATCAGCAGTGCTTTGCCCAGAAGCACACTGAAGATGTTACCTAGTAGGGTGACGAAACGTCTGGAAATGGACCTTCCAGCTCAGTGAGCAAACCTACATCCAGAATGTTCTAGTGAATTGTCTCAGAGCAACTTGTAGCTAGTAGGATTGAATCTGAAAGGTGAAGATAATTTTAAATACTTTATATGTGTTCCGTAGCTTAATTGGGCTCTCTATAGATTAATATAAGAAGTGATATTCCAATATTTTAAAATTTTAGTTTCTTATATAAACAATGTATGGGATCACTTTCCCAGAAGCGTAATGCTGCCATTAACTAAGGGAAATAAGAGCACTTGTTATAATTTGGAAATCTCTCATTGGTGGAATTATTTTTTCATGGTGATTGCAAAGACAAACAAAATTATCAGGCAAATGTGCTGCCCTCTAGTGGTGTTTTCAAATTCACTTAACTGCTTTTTAGCTGCAGTAAAGGTTAATTTTCTTAACATTTTATGTTGACAAATATAAACTTATTTCATCTTTTTTTGTAAAGAAAATACTCAAACGAGCATGGGCGGCACGGTGGCACAGTGGTTAGCACTGCTGCCTCACAGTGCCAGAGACCAGTGTTCAATTCCTGCCTCAGGCGACTCTGTGTGGAGTTTGCACATTCTCCCCGTGTCTGCGTGGGTTTCCTCCGGATGCTCTGGTTTCCTCCCACAATCCAAAAAAAAATGTGCAGGTTAGTGGATTGGCCATGCTAAATTGCCCATAATGTTAGGTGAAGGGGTAAATGTAGGGGAATGGGTCTGGGTGGGTTGTGCGATCGGCAGATCGGAGTGGACTTGTTGGGCCGAAGGGCCTGTTTCCACACTAAGTAATCTAATCTAATCTTGATGAAAAAGTACTAAACTTTGTAGAAAAATACAGAAATTGTCAAATTTTCAGATTAAATACTAAGGTAATTGGGTTTTTACTGTTGGAAGGATTTGGTGTTTGACAAGATGTATATCATTTGAGAATATGATAAACCTAAGTTTAAAAAACACGCTATGTTTACAATGTTGGACAACATTTGTCCGGAGGGCTTATCTTATGAAGAGAGGTTGACTGAGCTCGGATTTTATTATTGGAGAAAAAGAGGAAAGAATACAAGATAATGAGAGGCATAGATAAAGTCAATAGCCAGAGACTGTTTCCCAGGGCAGAAATGGCTAACACGAGGGGTCATAGTTTTAAGCTGGTTGGAGGAAAGTATAGAGGGGATGTCAGAGGCGGGTTCTTTACACAGAGTTGTGAGAGCATGGAATGCCAGCAGCAGTTGTGGAAGCAAGGTCATTGGGGGCATTTAAGAGACTGCTGGACATGCATATGGTCACAGAAATTTTAGGGTGCATACATGAGGATCAATGGTCGGCACAACATTGTGGGCTGAAGGGCCTGTTCTGTGCTGTACTGTTCTATGTCCTAACATAGGGATTTGATCATTGTGTGACAGGAAGTTATCCACAATTACCACCGTTTTCCCAAAGTAGGAGATAGCTTTGTCTAAAGCTGTCTTTGCTTAGTGGAATGTTATGGAGGATATTGCTGGTTGTTTAAAATCTGCCCTGTGCCTTTAAAGTAAAACACCAGTAATACTGAATCTGCATATTTCTCAACTATTTTTTCCATTTCTTTGGGCCATCTTACTCCTTGCTAGAGGTACAGTACAATTCCACATGTTCTCCTATTCCTCATTCAATTAGCCATGCACATGAGTTTTGATGTCGTCATGTAATTGGGAAGCAGGGTGTATTACATGTTGTTAATGCTGCCCAGGAGTAGCATTCATTGGTCAATTCCTTCTCCTAACATGACAGTACAGACTCCAAACTGTAGAAGGGGTACCTACTCGGGTCAGCTAATTTAGAATTTTATATTTGACTGCAGATCAAACTTTAATCTTGGTCATTAGATACATTAAAGACTTTTGATATGTTCACTGATTTGATATTTGCCTCCTGATCAAGGTTATGATTTTTACTGAGCTTTGCAGAAGCTATATATTACCCCTTTTAACTGTTGATCTTCTATTTCTATCTTTCCTTTGTGTTCTTTCTTTCTTCTTGCTTCTTCCTTCAGCTCCATTCTGAATTTCAGAAGCTCACTGCTGTGTACTGTTGTCAGGCATTAGGGTAAAGTGTGACTCGATATTATACTCACTAAACTGGAAACGTGCAGTCAATATGTGAAAGAGAATAATGAAATTAGTTTTGGGAAGTACTATGATTTGTGCTGATCATTCTCATCTCTACACCCTATGCTTCACCTCAAGCATTACACTGTTGTCGTACATTCTCAATGAGCATCTGAAGGCCACCACATTGGTCAAATGAACTGCATTGTCGACAAAGGTTGATCTCCCTGCAAACTACTAACTTGATCTCTTAGGCAGAATTGCTATACTTGTCAGCATTTAATTTCTTGATCACTACATGTCACAAAAAAAAACTCACTGCCTTTCACTGTGCCAGATGTTTTAATTTCCACAGTTGGTAGAAAATAGGCAGTCTGCTGCAATAATTCTCAGTTATTTGCCAATCCATCAATGATTTAATTAGTTTCCATTAGTATGTATTTATGAAGCAGAACATAATCGTTTGTTTGTATGCAAATAGTTGGTAATGTTTGTTTATTTATTTAATCTCATTGAGAAAATCTGATATCATGCCTGCACATTGTTGCTCTAAAGATCGAAACAAAATGCATCATAGATAATATCATCTGTCTATAAAATAGCTAGAACAGGTGTAACAATATTAAAATAAAAAGGTCTGCAAAAGGAAAAGACGACCATTTGGGGAAATGAGATCTACAGATTCAGGATAACTGAAATACAAACAGAATATGATTTGAAATACGGTTAATCATTTCCCCATTTTTTTTGTACTTCTGAAGGCAAACTTCAGCTCCTTTCTGTGAATATTTAGAGTAAGATTTTATTTGTATCTCCTTCCCAGTTTTCAGTTAGACTCATTTGCTTGAACTTTTAGATTGTTTCACAATTAGAAGTGATAATTAAATTTGCTTTTTAATGTATTACAGGTTTGTCCAATTTGTGCAGCATTACCTGGAGGAGATCCTAATCATGTCACGGACGACTTTGCAGCTCATCTTACACTTGAACACAGGGCTCCTAGAGATTTAATATCCTTTTGAAAGGCCAATATCCAGTTACCTGGAAATGTCAAAAGGAAATTTCATAGTTGTGTATTTTGTGCCACAAATATTAATTCAGTTGGTTTTAAATAGAAATTATTCATGGTCAAGTACTTGGACAAAGTAATGAATAGTTGGGAAAGCTCCACCGCATTTGTGTTGAGTGCCATAGTGTGGTATTGTTTTAGAATGTACATTTCCTTTCATTTAAGGAAATTGTAATATGCCATATTTTAATGTATGTGTTTGAGGTGCAGTTCATTTTAGCTTTCCCCACAATTGGCTTGGATGAACACAAGCTGCCAAGTAGAAGAGCTTTGATTTGCAGAGGGATCTGAATGTTTTGATCTATAAATCACAAAAATTGGTACACAAGTTCAGCAAGTGATTAGGAGGTAGGCAAATGGAATGTAGTCCTTAAAAGCAAAATACTGCAGATGCTGGAAATCTAAAGTAAACACAGGAAATATTGGTGGAACTCAGCAGATCTGGCAGCATTTGTGGAGGATGTTATGGACCAGGCCAGACCGCACAAAACATTTCAAGAAGATAGCCCAGACCCTAACTTTGCTAGTTGTTTTAAGCAGTTGTAATGCGGATATTCGAGGAGAGAATCAGCTGGTAATTATTTACAAGATTACTGAATGAGATACAAACAACAGAAAACAGAATACCAAACAACTAAGCCTATCCGAAAAACCAACAGATCATCCCAAAGTAATGATGCTGTTCCAAATACTTGCAATAATCCCCATAAACACCCTATGGCAGAAAAGGTAAAATCAAACATAGCATCTTACAGGATAGAAGTCAGAGAGAGGGTACCAGCCTTGACCTGCTTCTGTAGATCCAGCAGCTGCCTTTTCACACTACTGCTAAAGAAAACAGAAAAGCTGAGCTGGGAGAACTGGCCACTCTTCTTTCATAGTACAAGTTTTTTTAACTTGTAAGCCTTCTGCCTGAGGCTATCTCTGTTAGCTATCATCAAATTGGCCCTAAACCCTTCAACCCCCAGACCTTTTGGAGTCTGTGTCACTTACGACCTCTCTTTTTAAAACAACAAGGCCAGCATAACCTTGTTCAAGGAGTAGCTTTGTCATACCTCCCCCTCCCTTTTTAAGAAAGATCAATATCCAAAGACGACTTCATTTTAAACCCCTTTTTAAAACATTGCTAGTACTGTAAAACATACATAGACGTTACATTGACTATAAATGTGCAAACATGCACAACTGCAAATCGTTTCAGTCTGTTGTACTCCTGCCACTGAACGCCTCCATTTCTCGTTCGAGTCTCGACAATGCACCGACAATCATGTTTTCTCATCCCACCAGGGGCACAATTTTCAAATTGAATGTCTGTAACAAGCTCCATCTAAACAGCTTGGCATGTTTGTGCTTATGTTTCCCCACCAACTTCAGTGGGTTGTTATGACATATGATTGTCTCAGATGCGTTGTAGGAAAATAAAACTGAAAGGTTGTAATACCAACACCAAGCTCAAAGTCTCCTTCTGAACTGTCAGATATTTCTGCTGATGAGTACTCAGACTTGTGGAGAGGTACCTGATAGGTCTTTCTATCTTCTCATCCACTATGACACCGAAATTGGAGGTGTAGTGGACAGCGAAGAGGGTTACCTCAGATTACAACAGGATCTGGACCAAATGGGCCAATGGGCTGAGAAGTGGCAGATGGAGTTTAATTCAGATAAATGCAAGGTGCTGCATTTTGGGAAAGTAAATCTGAGCAGGACTTATACACTTAATGGTAAGGTCCTAGGGAGTGTTGCTGAACAAAGAGACCGTGGAGTGCAGGCTCATAGCTCCTTAAAAGTGGAGTCGCAGATAGATAGGATAGTGAAGAAGGCGTTTGGTATGCTTTCCTTTATTGGTCAGAGTATTGAGTACAGGAGTTGAGAGGTCATGTTGCGGCTGTACAGGACATTGGTTAGGCCACTGTTGGAATGGGTGGGTAGATGAATAGGAAGAGTTTGGAGGGATATGGGACTAGATTGAGTTGGGATATCTGGTTGATGTGGACAGGTTGGACCAAATGGTCTGTTTCCATGCTGTACATCTCTGACTCCATAACTGAGCGCTGCTTGTGTGACCATGAATTCCCGTTGCTAAAACTTTTCTGGTAGTAGTCCTTCAGAAGTACATATTTCCTCATCTTTCAGTATCACAGATCGAGAGGATCCTGTTTCTCCTAGTATTGTAACCTCTTTACCTGCTGCTCCTGGCCTGTGTGAATAAACTTTATCTTTGCAGGTATATATGGTTTAAGAAGATCTGGCGCTTCCTCTTTAACCAAGCTCCAACCAGGTTGTACATTCTGGTGCAGCTTTCTAGCCTCTACTGTGCTTTATGTTACCACTCCAACAAAATTCACTGGCTTATCCTGTTTTCCTATATCTGGCTTCCCAGTACTGCTCCTAACGCACCAACACTCTGATTTCATATGGCCTACTTTATTGCAGTGAAAACACTGGAGCTTTTTAACTTCTCTGTCCCCTTCAAGGGTTTCCTTTTTGCCATGTGTTAAGTTATCCTTCTGATCTTCACCAAGATCTACCTTTCCCTTTCCACATGAAGATTTTTCTTTTCCCCAATTTCTGTCCCTCACGGATTGAAATTGGCTCTGGAAGTCAAATTTTGCTTTATGGACCAACTCATAATCATCAGCCATTTCATCAGCTAATCTTGCCGTTTTAACACTCTGCTCTTCCACATGAGTTCTCACTACTACAGAAAGTGAATTTTTGAACTCCTATCTATGTGCCAATTTTGGAAGTTCAAACTCTGTCTTTTTCTCTCTCTCTCCTGCTAAAGCAATTTGTTCTTTTTCTCTTTCCTCTGCTTTTAATCAAAATTCCTTGTCTTTTGCCTGTAACTCAAGCTGCTTAATTTTCAATTGACTTTTAGCAATCTCTAAAGATTCTGATGGTGTTTCCAACAAATTTAAATGTTGAGCTACTGCTGTAATTATCTCTCCTTTCCTCACAAAAGGAGGCAGCTCCAACCTCTCAGCGCCAGGGACCTGGGTTCGATTCCCGCCTCGGCCAACTGTCTGTGTGGAGTTTGCACATTCTCCTTGTCTCTGCGTGGGTTTCCTCCGGGTGCGCCAGTTTCCTCCCACAGTCCAAAAGATGTGCAGGTCAGGTGAATGTTAGGTGCATTAGTCAGGCGCAGATATATCGTAGGGGAACGGGTCTGGGTGGGTTACTCTTCGGAGGGTCAGTGTGGACTTGCTGTAGGGAATCTAATCATCTAAACTGCTCGCAACCTTGGTATTATATAGATTTGTTCAGCCTTTACATAGTTGGCAGAGGGAAAGATGGAGTTGGTAGCTAGTGAATGGAGTTAGTAGCTGGTTCCAAAGACCTTTAGCATCAGTGTTAATTAATTGAAGGAAAAGTATCAAGAATTTTAATGTACTTTGAATTGGAGGTTTTACTTGCAGGCCTTTGCTTATATTTCCTTAATAATTATTTATGATGAATCCAGCGGTGTTCGACATGTACGTAGGATGTTTCATCCTGGCCGAGGCCTTGGAGGACCACGTGCTCGTAGATCAAACATGCACTTTACTAGCAGCTCCACTGGTGGGCTTTCATCCTCACAAAGTTCATATTCTCCAAGCAATAGGGAAGCTATGGATCCAATAGCTGGTGAGTTAAAATTTATAGTTGCATCACATTTATTAAAACAAGAATATATTGGACTACAAAATGTAATTGAACAGTTCTATCTTGATAGAATTTTAATAAGCTGCTTGAATGTAATGTACCAATGTAAATTTATAATTCTTCATAGTGAACAAATCAATTTCAAGTAATTCTCTATCAGAAATCTATTAGGATTAATTGTATTTGTAATCTGTAAGAATTGTGGAAGCCACTAATGTATTTATTATTCCAGTTGTTACACAGTGGCAGACTTTTTTTTTAAATGTTGGTAATTCATTAGCTTTCTTTGTAAACCATTTTCAGTCTTTTTTTGATTGTTCCTCTTTTATTTCACAATTATATTCTATTAATGTATTTTAATATATATATTATATGAGCAACTAGTTAGGTCATGGTAAAATGTACATGTGGTAAGATCTGATATGATTTATGTAACTTACTGCTCAACATTGCATTACAGGATATTGAGAGTTTTTACGTAAATAAAATCTTCCACTTGAGCTCTTCCTGTTCTAATGTTTTGTCACTATTCAAATCATGTTTATTCAGTAATGGAATTCTTTGTCCAAATTTTGAGTATGTGTCAAGCTGATTGCAAAGTCACTGATGAGTGTGAAGCACCTGTCTCAGCTTTCTGCTAACTTGAATTTTCAGTTGTGCCTCTACATGCTGTACATTCTGATTGGCTTCCCTTCCCCCACCATCTCCAGAGAAGGGAGAAGCTGGGGAGTATTGACAGAGGGAGAAAGTGCAGAACCTGTGGAAAGGGAGAGATGAGATGCAAGGTAGCCAAGGAATAAACAGAATATTTGACTAATCAATTCGATATCTCTTTCCTGACAAACCACCAACTTGGCTTTGCATCTTCTGCTGTCACCCTGTCTTCCCTTTTCTTCCTTTCTTCACTCCTCACTTCTGTCCATCACTTCACTTTTTTCCCTCTTTTAGTCCCATCCCTCTTGCACGGCTACCTCACATGCTGTCACCTTCTCTCATCCCTTTCTCTCCTCCTCCTTCCCCCTGCATCTTCACTCTTCTGTACACCTACTTGTTGCACACTGGCTTTATCAAGTTGATCCTTCAATCACCTCCCCCCAGCACCCACTCACTCAATGCGGTTTTTAAAATATTCCTGTTGCTGCGAAGGATTGCATTTATTACTCACATGTAGTTGCCGTAATAGTGGTATTGGTTATCCTTCTGCAGGCCGTATTGTGAAGGTACTTTCACAAGACTGTTAGAGAAGGAGTTACCTGACAAGAAAGACTGTCAATAAATGTCTATTAGTAAATGGAGCAGAGAGGCTGGGAGGAAGGAGTCATGTAAATAATCCTTTAATTCATTAATAATAAAGGATATTAATTAATTTGTAATATTTTGTAGAAATAAACAATTTTCCTTTGTTTTTAATAGTGGTTTAGATTACTATTTATCTTGAGGCTTAGGCTGGACACTTGTAAGGAATAAAATGACTGAATAGGCCAACAAAATTGCTTTGAACTGTGAATATTGAATGAGGGTGCACCTGATTTGTATAGTTGGGCTTATTTTGTTCAAGACAAAAATCTATAGGTAGATGATCTACAAATAATAAATATGGATGCAGTATATCCTCATGCTGATGTTGAAATTAGAATACCAGTTCATTGATCTATTAATCATTAACTGTTGTACACACACAGTTAAATTATTCTCTCCACAGATACCGAATCAATGTGGTTTCTCCAGCACCTAATTTTTATTTGATCTCCACCATCTGCAGTTCTTTGTTTTATTTTGTTGAATTAAAGTGCAGTCTAGGTTTCTGGAAATGAATTTTATGAAATCATTATCTGTAAGTGCAGACAGTAATGCAATATAATGGAACAGAATAGAGCAACACAATGTGAAATTCTAGATTAGATATTATTACTCACGTGCTAAGCAGTGGCTTTATCAAGTCCACACAGTCCAAACTCCACAAGAAAGTCACCTTCAGTTTCCTCCCATAATCCAAGGATGTGTAAGTAAGGTGGATTGGTCATGCTAAATTGCTCCTTAGTATCTAGGGATACACAAACTAGTGAATTAGTTATGGTAAATGTGAGATTGTGGAGATGGGTTGGGGGGGTGGGAAATCTGGATCTGGTTAGGATATTCTCCAGAGGATCAGTGCAAGACCTGATGGGCCAAGTGGCCTCTGTCCAGACAGTAGGGATTCTACGATGTGGCAGTCAGTTTGCACATAAAGGCAGTTCTGCTATAGCGCATCTTTTGTTGACGTGAATTGGCTGTAATGTTATTGGGTCAATAGGGAGTGCTTTTTCTAAAAAGCAAACTTTTAAATTGTGTGTTGGCTATAACGTGATTACGTCGCCAACATTTTAAGTGTATTTGTATTCTGCAATTTTTGTATAATGTGGGATCACAAGACAATGCAACTACAGCGTATTAGCAGAATTACCTGTGGTGAAATGTGACATTGACTAGATAATCTGTTTTAATTATTGCTTGCTTCAGAGCTGGAAACATTATGTAGGAACATTTTAATTCTGTTGTCATATCTTATTTTTGTCAAAACATGATGCTTTCTCAAGTTAAAAAAAAGCACTATACCTCATTTGAATTCCACATATGAAAGCAGTAAATGCTGGAAACAAGCTCTGCAGGGTAAACTACATCTCCTTGAATGCTGCCTGAACTGCTGTGCTTTTCTAGAACCACTAATCCAGAATCTGGTTTTCAGTATCTGCAGTCATTGTTTTTACCTAAACTATATCTGTGTAGAGAGACAAACAGTTGACACACATCTGAAATTATAATGTTTCTCTCTACACAGCTGCTTCCTCACCTACATTTTCATGTTTATATTCCAGGTTTTCAGCATCTGCAGTATTCTTTTTAAATTCCAGACTACAGCATTACCCAAATATCAGTTTTTGCTGAACGAATATTTGCAATTGCCTGGTAATTTGAATGAGCAATTTAAATAAAGCAAGATAGAAGATGTTTTGTGCTCAGAAATTGAATCAGAAGAAAATAAATGTCTAAAGAAAAAATTTTTACCAACCCCAATTTCTGTGAAGAGTTAGCAAAGGAATGGATTAAAATTGTCAAGCTTTGATTTCTATCATTCAAGAAATTTTAGATAAGGTGCATGTAAACTATTTAGGGCAAAGCTGATGGTGCTTTGCATAATGAGAATGCATCATGGTAAGAAAATAACAAGAGTATTGAAAGGTACCAAAGGTAGCTGGTATGGAAACTTGTGATGAAAGCTATGACAGTGACTACACAAGAACATAGGACAGTAGAACGAGTAAGTTTTTTGTTGTTGCACTTCAAATCATAAAAGTATATATTTTGTGGAAAAAGATAAAAATGTACTTTGTATTGTAAAATTTTAAATGGCAAAGAAGAGCTATGGTGTGATGAATGTTAAAGCTGGCAGCACAAGTAGATATGGTTAAAAATAGATGAATGGAATGCTTAGTTTTGTACTTGAGAGCATGGAATAAGAAAGCAAGACAATAGTATTGAGTATGTACAAAGAATTTGGCTGGATTTGGACTGTTCAGTTTTGTGTGTCCTATTATACGAAAGATACAAGGAAGGTGGAATCATAGATGCATAAGATAAAAAGGATGAGGCATTGTGGTTATGAAGAAAGATTTGAAAACATGATTTTTCTCAATCCTGCGAGAAGGTTAAATGTTTATTTAATGATATTTTCAGAATTAGTAAAAGTTATGATAAGGTAATTAGTAATATTGCTACCTGACCAGTAGAAATTGAGACCGCAGAGATTTAAGAATTAGGAGGATGAGAGGAGTTGTAGAAGTCCCTGCATGTTTGGAATATTGATGTGTATAGTCAAATGGCTTGTTATTGCATTGTGATATTTTATGATTACTTTTATTCTAATTAATTTTAAAGATGATATGCAATGCAAGATGCTCAGCTAAATTTGTCAGAAATGGTCTGAACTTCTAAATGTCTGGAATGGCAAAGAATGCATTCAAGTTTGATCGATGTTCAGTCATAGTTCGCAGTCCTGCAATTTGTTGAAGTTGCTGCTACATGCTGATTAACTTCAAATGTAATGCATTTCGGCACGAAGTTACCTTGCCATCTAGTGGCAAGAATCTGCAATACTACTAGGAAGGATTTTTTTAAATTGGTAAAAAGGATTAAAGGAGGTTTATTTTTGTTAAAACCAAAGTATGCTAATTAAGGAAAGGAAAAAAAAAAACTTCAAATAGTTGAGCTGACAATTTCCCTAATATATATCCGCTAAAATGCACAATAGCTATCATTTGAATCTTTGAACAAGTACCTTTGAACATCCCAATTTATTATCGTATATTGCAAAAAGGAATGGTCTTGCCACAGGGGAAGCATACTGTACCCTCCACTCCAATAAACAATCATTCCTGTTACCTGCCCTTGAATCAATTTCACAATTATGTTGCTACTGCTACCTTTATTCTGTGGTCTTCAGCTTTAGTGCCAGATAATTACCAAATATCTTTCAGAAGTCCACATGCACCACAACAACTACATTGTCCTCAATATCCCCAAATGTCTTTTTAAACAGAAATCTCAGATGAGGTTAGTTGAAAACAATTTGCCTTTACATCCCAGTTATTTTCCTTAAATAATCCAGATTTGTTCCAAAGTTAGAAGTTAAAGTGACATGTCATTGTAGTTTCTCTCATTCTCTATTTGTAGAAAGTTTGGACATTTAGAATTCTCCAGTCATCTGGCATATATCCAATCTCTAAAGATGATTAGAAAATTATATCCCAGGAATTTCCACCCTTGATATCAACAGCCTAGGATGCATCCCTACAGAATGAAAATATATAGGTGCTTAAAAAATTAAATTAAAAATATGCCGAAATATTTAATAGGTCTGGCAGCGTCAGTGGAGAGAGTAACAGGCAAAATTACAGCTTTGATCTTTCTTCAGAACTGGGTAAAGATAAAAATGTGATAGGTTTTAAGTATGTGATGGGGGAAAAGGTGAGAAAGGGCAGAAGGGAAAGACTGATAGGTGGAATGGTTAAGTAACAACAGGTTTCAAAATATAAGACCAAAACGTGTTAACTTCATAGCTTTTGTCAGGATTCAGGAATTTATCCGCTCTACTTTCAATTAATTTCTCCGGTACTTTGTAAACTGCAAAATATTTCAGTTTGGATTGCTTCACATGCAGGCCTGGCCAGTGACACTCTCATCCCATGAATGAATTTTTAAAAATGTACATTTTTCAGACAAATTCTTCAAGTCAGATTTATCGCCAAATCGAGAAATTTGTATGGGATTCCCCTGTCAAAGAGCTTTTCAGTCTGTCGTCTTGATGTGCTGTATTATCAAGCCAGTTTTAATAAAATGTTTAAAGCTCTTGTTGTGAAAAATCGAGCATTTGGGAAATTACGCTACCAAGCCATGGAAAATTTGAAGCATCAATGAAAAGAATACATCGTCGTGCTTTAATAACTTGAGTTGATTCGAATATATCCCATTTTTGCACAACAAAATTCTTGGAAAAAGTTATACCCTGTTCACAGTAGTTGTCTCTTGTCAGTGGGGTGGAGGGACACATGTACTCTTTCCCTAATGGCAGTATTCCATGGAGCTCAGTATAAATGTCATTATTTTAACTAGTTCACAATATGTCATTTAATATGCTTTCTCTTATTATTCCAAGTCTTCTAATAATCATTTGTCAAATTTATTTAATAAATACAGAAGTATTATTTTATTCGAGAACAAAGCTTATTGTGTGAAGTTTATATTATGAAGATATAAATGTTAACTCCATTAAATATCTAAAATAATGTGCACACACCCACACATCAGATAAAGGAAAACAAAAACAGATTTGTGTCTGCAGAGGTTCAATTTGGGTAAAGCAAGACTTGGCTAATACATCATGAAGCAAAAAAGACAAGGTTTCAAATATTGCAATGGCTGTTGTGTCTTTCTAGCATAAGCAGATGAGTGTCACCAAACATTCTGTTATTTCTGGGATCATTGCAAATGCTGCTTCTCTTGGAAACGTGGTATGAAGAATTCTTCCAGATGCTCTTCAAGAGGACAATCGGATTTCACAGTGGATTCGCAACATTGGTTTTTTCAGAAACAGGAGAAGCTATCTTGAGTAGCATCATCAGCGACTCAACAATATCCAAAACAGCCATCACACCACTTAGACGTAAACCCAGGCATGGAGCCTTCAGTAAATAGTTATCATAAAGCATGTTACTGCCAAGAATTGCCTTGTTTTTAAAAAAAGGTTTCAAATGTAAGCCAGATATGCAACTATGCAAGCCGGATCGGGAGTCTCACATGGTGTGTTGCCTGCCCGGTGCCAGGGTGCGGGACATCTCCGACCGGCTTGAAAGGATATTGGAGCAGGAGGGGGAGGATCCAGTTGTTGTGGTCCACGTTGGGACTAAAACATAGGCAAAGCTAGGGTGGAGGACCTGTTTGGGGACTATCAAGCACTAGGAAGGAAATTGAAGTACAGGTCCTTAAGCGTCATAATCTCCGGATTACTGCCGAGCCACGTGCCAGTTGGCATAGGGATAAGAAAATTAGGGAAGTAAACACGTGGCAAAGGGATTGGTGTGGGAAAGAGGGATTCCACTTCATGGGGCATTGGCATCAGTTTTGGAACCGGGGGATCTGTACCGTTGGGACGGTCTCCACCTGAACCGATCTGGTACCAATGCTCTAGCAAAGAGGATAAATAGGGTGGTCAGTAGGACTTTAAACTTCTAAGTTGGGGGGAAGGGAAAGTGAAAGCGACAGAGAGTGTGGAGTTAAATGGAAAGATAAGCAGGAGGATAACATGTATGCAGGTGGATTTAAGCTTGAGGCAGACTAGGAATACAGCAAAAAGGAAGGATAACTTAGGACATCTTATGACTTCCAATATCTCTAATGATAAGAAAGTTAGCATTAAGGCACTTTACCTGAATGCTCGTAGCATTCGTAACAAAGTAGATGAACTAACGGCACAGATCATCGTGAATGATTATGATGTGGTAGGCATCACAGAGACATGGCTGCAGGGGTTTCAGGACTGGCAGTTAAACATCCAAGGATTTACAACTTATTGAAAAGATAGGGAGGTGGGCAGAGGGGGCGGGGTGGCCTTGTTAGTTAAAAACGAAATTAAATCTATGGCACTGAACGACATAGGATTGGATGATGTGGAGTCTGTGGGTGGAATTGAGGAACCACAAAGGCAAAAAAACCATAATGGGAGTTATGTACAGACCTCCTAACAGTGGTCAGGACCAGGGGTGCAACACGTACCGGGAAATAGAAAAGGCATGTCTGAAAGGCAAGGTCACGGTGATCATGGGGGACTTCAATATGCAGGTGGACTGGGTAAATAATGTAGCCAGTTGGATCCAAAGAAAAGAAATTCATGGAATGCTTACAGGATGGCTTTTTGGAACAGCTTGTCATGGAGCCCAGAAGGGAGCAGGCTATTCTGGACCTAGTGCTATGTAATGAACCAGACTTTGTAAAAGATCTTAAAGTAAAGGAACACTTGGGAAGCAGCGATCATAATATGGTAGAGTAGTTCAGTCTGCAGTTTGAAAGAGAGAAGGCATAATCGGATGTAATGGTGTTACAGTTAAATAAAGGTAATTACGAGGGCATGAGAGGAACTGATGAAAATCGACTGGAAGCAGAGCCTAGTGGGGAAGACAGAGCAAAAATGGCAGGAGTTTGTAGGTATAATTGAGGACACTGTACAGAGGTTCATCCCCAAGAAAAGAAAGATTATCTGGGGAGGGATTAGACAGCCATGGCTGACAAAGGAAATCAGGAAATGTATCAAAGAAACAGAGATCCTATAAAGTGGCCAAGAGCACTGGGAAATCAGAAGATTGGGAAGGCTACAAAAACAAACAGAAGATAACAAAGAGAGAAATAAGGAAGAAGAGGATCAAATATGAAGGTAGGCTAGCCAGTAATATTAGAAATGATAGTAAAAGTTTCTTTCAATACATAAGAAACAAACGACAGGCAAAAGTAGACATTGGGCCACTTCAAACCGATGCTGGAAGGCTAGTGATGGGAGATAAGGAAATGGCTGGAGAACTTAATAAGTACTTTGCGTCAGTCTTCACAGTGGAAAACATGAGTAAATATCCCAACAATTAAAGGGAGTCGGGGGCTGAGTTGAGTATGGTTGCCATTACAAAAGAGAGAGTGCTAGAAAAGCTAAAAGGTCTTAAAATTGACAAATCTCCTGACCCCGATGGGCTACATCCTAGAGTTCTGAGGGAGTTGGCTGAGGAAATAGCGGAGGTGTTGGTTGAGATCTTTGAAAAGTCACTGGAGTCAGGGAAAGGCCCGGAAGATTGGAAGATCACTGTTGTAACCCCCTTGTTCAAGAAAGGATCAAGTCAAAAGATGGAAAATTATAGGCCAATTAGCCTAACCTCGGTTGTTGGTAAAATTCTAGAATCCATCATTAAGGATGAGGTTTCTAAATTCTTGGAAGAGCAGGGTCGGATTAGAACAAGTCAACATGGATTTAGTAAGGGGAGGTCATGCCTGACAAACCTGTTAGAATTCTTTGAAGAGGTGACAAGTAGGTTAGACCAGGGAAACCCAGTGGATGTGGTCTATCTAGACTGCCAAAAGGCCTTTGATAAGGTGCCACACGGGAGGCTGCTGAGTAAGCTGAGGGCCCATGGTGTTCGAGGTGAGCTACTGGCATGGATTGAGGATTGGCTGTCTGACAGAAGGCAGAGAATTGGGATAAAAGGTTATTTTTCAGAATGGCAGCCAGTGACAAGTGGTGTCCCACAGGGTTCAGTGTTGGGGTCGCAGCTGTTCACGTTATATATTAATGATCTGGATGAAGGGACTGGGGGCATTCTAGCGAAGTTTGCCGATAATACGAAGTTAGGTGGACAGGCAGGTAGTACTGAGGAAGTGGGGAGGCTGCAGAAGGATCTAGACAGTTTGGGAGAGTGGTCGAGGAAATGGCTGATGAAATTCGACGTGAGCAAATGTGAGGTCTTGCACTTTGGAAAAAAGAATACAAGCATGGACTACTTTCTAAACGGTGAGAAAATTCATAAAGCCAAAGTACAAAGGGATCTGGGAGTGCTAGTTGAGGATTCTCTAAAGGTAAACATGCAGGTTGAATCCGTGATTAAGAAAGCGAATGCAATGTTGTCATTTATCTCGAGGGTTGGAATATAAAAGCAGCGATGTGCTACTGAGCCTTTATAAAGCTCTGGTTAGGCCCCATTTGGAGTACTGTGTCCAGTTTTGGTCCCCACACCTCAGGAGGGACATACTGGCATTGGAGCGTGTCCAGCGGAGATTCACACACATGATCCCTGGAATGGCAGGTCTAACATATGAGGAATGGCTGAGGATCCTGGGATTGTATTCATTGGAGTTTAGAAGGTTAAGGGGAGATCTAATAGAAACTTACACGATAATACATGGCTTGGAAAGGGTGGACGCTAAGAAATTGTTTCCGTTAGGCGAAGAGACTAGGACCCGTGGGCACAGCCTTAGAATTAGAGGGGGTAAATTCAGAACAGAAATGCGGAGACATTTCTTCAGCCAGAGAGTGGTGAGCCTGGGAATTCATTGCCGCGGAGTGCAGTGGAGGCCGGGACGCTAAATGGCTTCAAGGCCGAGATTGATAAATTCTTGATGTCACAAGGAATTAAGGGCTATGGGGAGAATGCTGGTAAGTGGAGTTGAAAGGCCCATCAGCCATGATTAAATGGTGGAGTGGACTCGATGGGCCAAATGGCCTTACTTCCACTCCTATGTCTTATGGTCTTATATCTCCTTGTGTTGACTTAATTGTATAAAAAAGCAGTCATCCAAATCCTTCAGACTCCAATCCAGAGAAATGATGAAACATCAAACCTTCATAACACTAAAAACAAATTTATTTGGTACTTTTGCTAGTTATAATTTGTTGGCATCTCTGCCCTGTTACAAACCTCATTGGTGAACCAAAATAACAAGTGAACCCCAAATGACAAAATTACCAATAAGATTCTACTTTAGTTATTACTTTCATGTAAATTAAAAACACTACTTCTAATAAAAAGGTAACTTGCACTAACTGACCCTTTGATAAAGCTCATTCAGCTCTTTCATAGGTCTGGCCATTACAAAGCACATTTTTTAAATATTCAGTTGTATGAGCATCATTTCAGTCCCAAGGTTCACTGTACATCACTTCTAGAGCTTCTAGGATTCAGTTGTTCTTGCTACCAAACACAAAGCCGATCTTTCCATAGCGCTTTAATAGCTTGAGTTAATTTGAATATATCCCATTTTTTGTGCAACAAAGTCCTTTGAAAAAGTTATACCCTTGTTCAAGGAGGTATTAAATAGGTTTTTAATGGCATTAAGTCACATTTATTGATGAAAACGTTTGATATTTTCGACAGGAACGTTTTTTTAAAAACAAATTCAAACTTTCAGTGGCTCGCTGACCAGGTTGTGTGCAGGATTTTTCTCTTGCTTCTTCCACCTTCTCTTCCTCTCTTGCATTGCCTCCCTCCCTAACTTTGGACACTTGCTGAATTTATGTGCTGCTAATTCCCAGTTTTTGTATAAATGCTCATGCAGTTTTTTATTCCACTGCTACAGCATGGTTGATAACCCTTATTTAGTCACTATAACAGAGAAGGAAGCCATTGGGTTATGAAGACCATATTGGCTCTCTAGAGCAGTTCATTCAGTCCAATTTCCTTTTGAAATCAATAATATTCTCTGCTTTGGTTGCCCTCGTAAGCATTAATTTCCAGGTGATCACTCAAAAGGCTGGAAAATTCTTTCTTTCATCTCCATCTATCTCTTGCCGTAAAACATTAATTTTACGTCCAGTAGACCTTGTACCGTCAGCAAATGGGTCCATTACCTTACCTGACCATGTCATAATCCCATACGTATCTTAACCTCCTTTGCTCCAAGGGAAGCAATCCCAGCTTCTGCAACCTAACCTTGTATTTAAATTCCCTCATTCGTGAAACCATTCTCGTAAATCTTCTCTTTACCATTTCGAGGACCACCATCCACATTCCTCCTAAAATGTGGTGACTAGAATTGGGCCCTAATTGTAACCTAACCAATGTTTCCTAGAAGTTAGGGTGTAAATTATCTAGTGTACCTTAGCTTTTGTACCTTTGTTTGTGAAACACAACATCTCATATGATTTGCTCACTACCTTTGTTATATATTGACAGCTTTAAACCCAAGGTTGTTCTGAACCTGAACACTTTGAAACTGTGCTGTTAAGTATTTATTGCCTTTCCTGATTCTTTTTGCCAAAGTTCATCACTTCATATCCCTGTCAAGTTCCATCTGCCACTTGTCTGCCTGTTCTGCTAGCAAATCTGTCATATTGCATTTGTTTATTATCCTCACTGTTTTCTTACCTGCATACTTGGTATCATCAGCAAATTAAAGCTGTGGTACTTAGTTACCCTTAGTAAACACCTCCAGTCTGAGAAACGACTTTTTATTGCAGTTCATAGTTTTCTGTCCTTAAGCCAATACTTATCAAAGATGATGCTGACCCTCCTGTTCAATGAGTCTCTGTTTTGTTGGCTAGGTCTTTGTTTTAAAACCCATACAGACAATATCCACTACATTCCTTTCCTGTCTTTTCTGTTACTTCATCCTCAAACATGATCCATCTTTATACAAATTTCTGCTGACGCTTCTTAATTAATTCAAATGTTCCAAGTGCTTCTTAGTTCTTTTCTCAGTTATTGTTTCTAAAACCTCACTTGCCACTGATGTCAAACTGACCTATCCATAGTTAGTAGACGCCAGCATCTGGGGAAGACTGGAAATTTATAGCAAGTCCATTTGCTATCTTCAGCCCCCAATTTTCTTTAGTAAACCATACCTACTGTGTACTCTATCCCCAAATCATTTCTCCTCTCGGAGGAGGTGTAAAAATTGAAGTGATCTAAAAGGATGAGGAAGCTTCTATATTTCAATGACATATGAGAATTGTATTTAATTTTAAATAAGTTATTTCAGTGCAATGAAGTAATTGATCTGGAAAAGGAAGGTCGATACTGTTGCTGTTTTAGGAATTTCTCTGTACAGTATCAGCATATTTTTGCATTCATGGCCTTTGCTTGATGTTGTGAGTCAAGGTAACGAGTGATTATCAGCACAAGTAAGAAAACTGCAAACTCTGGAATAAAAACAGTATTTGTTGGAAATATACTGCAGTTTCATCTTGCTTTGTTCTGAAGAAAGATATGCACTTAAAATACTAACCTGCCTTCTCTCTATGCAGGTACTGAGGGATCTTCAGTGCAATTCCACAATTTTCTACTTTAAACAATTTATTATGCTGCTCACAATTGTTCTTTCCATTTGTTACAGAACTGTTATCACAGTTATCAGGTGTGAGACGTTCTGCTGGAGGACAGCTCAACTCCTCTGGCCCTTCTGCCTCCCAATTACAGCAGTTGCAAATGCAGCTGCAGCTAGAGAGACAGCAGGCACAGGCAGCCCGACAACAGCTGGAGTCTGCACGCAATGCAACAAGACGCACCAACACAGGCAGCCTCAGCACCACAGTCACACAGACTACAGTGACTAACAACACAATCACCACAGAAAACAGTCACCAAACCTCCCAGAATTCCCAGTTCTTGCTCACAAGGTAAGAGATCTGATTCAGCAACTGTGATCTGAAGAACCACACAAAAACAGTTGATTTTGGTGCAGACGAGTTGGACCAAAGGGTCTCTTTCCCTATGCGATGACTCTAGGATTTGCCGTCTAGACATGATTGACCCTTTTTTCAATGAAATAAAATAGAAATCAATGTATAGTGGGGTGGGAGGTTAAATACAGCATGCTGTTTGCTCACTTTACATTTTTTCACACCCTCAAGTCATTTAGCAATCATGTAAAGGTTCATGCTGGCACTTTGATTTGAGTTTTTTTGGACAGTCATATATTTCAAATGTTCACATCCACTCTCCTCTTTGCCAGCAGTAATTTGACAGATATGGTCTAGGTGCTGTTTTTTTGTTTGAAACCTGAAAAGGTCAATCAGAAGAACAACGAATGCAAACCTTGAACAGGTTATGGTTATTTGATTTTGTATTGTACATTGGTATTCTTGCATCTTACTGCAGTATCAGGAAGTATAACCAACAATTCAGATCATTTAAACTGCGGAGCATTTAAATTGTGGGCATTTGCACCCTTGTTAGACATATAGTTTAAGGTTGACAAGTAAATTACCAAGATTAGACCTGCTGAAGGGACAGCTGCACGTAAACATGCCTGATTCGAACTGCAGTAGTTTTAAATGCTACAAAGTTAACCCAGTCTATACACTGGGATATCTGGTCGGCTTGGATGAGTTGGACCGAAGGGTCTGTTTCCGTGCTGTACATCTCTGTGACTAAATTTGTAATTCATTTTAGCATTCATTTAAAGTACTGGTAATGCAGATTACACAATATCCTTGACCACCTTTCAGAGCCCCTGGGGAAAGTTCTTAGCATGTAAATAGCATCCTTTCTTTTAATCTGTAAAGTTTACTGATTTATAGGCATTAATAGGCATTTATATAAACTGCTAGCATGTTATCTATTGTTCATAGTGAATTGAAATTTTGTAAGTGTTAGGATATTGTGTCAAATACTTTTAAAGGGATGCTGACTTATTGAAGTTGGGGACAGTTTGGGAGCACTGAAAAGGTGGCCTGATGAGTGTCAGTGAGGATTCTTGGAGTTTATCGGTGTTTGGGATCATCCAAGAGTACTGAGAACATTGGAGAAGGATACCAATTACTGGGACATTTTTCAGGATTTAGAAGCATTGAAGACTAAGATTTCAGGATCAAATAATGTTGGAGTGTTTTTCCATGTAAATAGGAGTAAATAAAAGGTATTGTCCTCTTGAAATTTGAAGGCCCTGCTGTAAGACTTTTGTTAGGTAAGGGGATCGAGGGATCTGGATCAAAAATGGGTAAATGGAATTGAGATGCAGCTAAGTCATGATATAATTGAACAAGCTCAAGGTGTTGAAAATAAGTGCTCTCGTCCTGTTCCCATGTTTCTGGGCCAGTTAGAACTTTATAAGGGATAAGTGAGTTTTTTGTGCAGTCATCTTTTTAATGCTCGTTCAATTAAATGGAACACTATAATATCCTGGTACTAATTATTATTGTCAAGCATGATACTGTTAGGTTACACACTGCCTGAAATGCAGCATAACTTCCCTCTGCTGAAGTTCCAAAAATAGTGCATGCCTTTTTATTCGGTTTCACACACTAGACCCACTTGGACCTTTGACTGTGAAATTAAGGGATGTTTTGTACTTAATGCTTACTAGTAACTGAAACATCCCAACTGATATTACACAGGATTGTGAATTCTTGGATTGATTTGGCTGCACAGTGATTGTGTACCTCAGTCCTTCATTTTTATTTCAGTGGAACCTGAATATAGGTTTCTACAAGTATAACTAGGACTTTGATTTAAAGTTCTCCAAAACTAATGAATACTAACGCAAAAGTGAGT
This sequence comes from Chiloscyllium plagiosum, assembly GCF_037043375.1. Lineage (NCBI taxonomy): Eukaryota > Metazoa > Chordata > Chondrichthyes > Orectolobiformes > Hemiscylliidae > Chiloscyllium > Chiloscyllium plagiosum. The sequence goes on from NW_028270140.1 coordinate 14,828,292, forward strand.
GTTGCAAATTTGCAACAATGTTGTTGACCTTTTATCAACAGCGGGCCAATGAGAGAGACTGCAGTTTCTCTCAGTTAATACAAGGCTTCACTCTGAATTCATGCTAATATACTGGCAGGTCAATTCTAGAATTGTTGCAGACAAAAAAAAGTGTGATTGTGATTTTTTTTAAGAAAATTTCAACTCTGTTAACATGCTAATCACAAGTATATTTGATTATTGTTCCTTTTGGAGAAAGGCACCCACGTTCACTAGAGTATGGCGCTGTGAACTAATATTCTAGCATCATTTTTTGGTTCAGATATTTTAAATTCTGCTATTTATGACCCCCATTTCAAGAAGATTTAATGAAGGTTCAGTGGATGACTACTTACACAGAAAGGAGCAGTCTGAAACAATCTGTCAGTATATGGCCAAATACATAGTTAAATAAGCTCTTCAATAAATAAATACAAGTTAACAAATTGATCCACAAATTTATCTCATTTCCTACTGTTAAAATCAATAATAAAATTTTGATACTCAAAAGAGGGCAGTAAGGCAATCAGGCCTTAAGTTAGACTTCATAGTTATCTCAAGCCTTCAGAAAATACAGCATGTTGAAATTTAGACAGTATTTTCATTCATATATCTAATGAGCCTAACTTTATATTTCTTATTTGCTTCATCTTAGGCAAAACGTGCCATCAGATCCCAATTCCTAAAATAATGTTTTAATTGCTGGATTTTTCAAGCAACTGATGTAAGCTTATGATAGTATGTTTGCCTCAAATTGAGCATCATCAAGTATATAACAGAAGCAGATCAGTCAGCACAACTATTTGGTGGTTTATTATCCACACTCCGTGCATCCCTTCTGATGCTATAAATGTTTCCTTCTATTTCTTTCTCCCTTGTGTTAATCTTGCTTCCCCTTTCATACATCTGTGCTATTCACTTAACCATTCATTGTGGAATGTTCCAATACATGATCCCTAGTTTTTGTCTCACAAATAACAACATTTTCTCCAGGTTTACCTAATAAAGCCCTTTTATTATCTTAAAGACTTTTATTGGATCACCACTCCTTCCTGAATACATTACATGCTGCAACAATTAACTATTAGTCATATATTTTATGTAACATGTTTGTATTCTATGTTATATTTAGCTTCTCACTAATTTTATGGCCTCCAGATTCTTCATTTTGTTTTGAATGTGGTGTATATTGATGTACAAGCAATTTAGTTTTATTAATAATTGTCCTCACCATGTATTAAACTGTACTTTTCCTTACCACTTGTTATTTATATTCCTTACCTTCATCTGATCTTTACTCTTTTTTTTCTTTTCTTGTATTTTAACTAGATTCATCTCCTATCTTGAGTTTAGAATCCTATTTTCCCTTTTCACCGGGAACTGGATTTATTGAAGTGAAGCCTTTCCTAGAGATACAGTGCCTACCTGTCTTGGTACTGGTACAGTGTCCCATGAGAAGGAAGTCACACTTTTCCACATGGCTTTACAGTTATGCAGAGTGTGGTGATGGAAAAGCACAGCAGGTCAGGCAGCATCCGAGGAGCAGGAGAATTGACGTTGATTCTCCTGCTCTTCGGATGCTGCTTGACCTGCAGTGCCTTTCCAGCACCGCACTCTCAGCTCTGATCTCCAGCATCTGTAGTCCTCAGTATTTCCTCCTTTACAGTCATGCATTCACCCTCCAGGTCTGACTGTCCGTCTGGCAGATTACCACACAGCATAGGTTGGAATCCAGAGATTACTATGTCTGAGGTCCTGTTTGTTTTTCTAATTTAGATCCTAACTTCTGATATTTCCTTAAGACATTTTTCTCTTTTTCTTCCCAAAATGGACCAGGGTAACTGGCTTTTCCTCTACCTTTTAAACATTTTTCACTTATTGGAAACTTTCCTTTACGTTTGCATCAGGTAGGGAGCAGATCCTCTTGGACTTTCAAACATGGTTGCCTAGGATGCTATCTATTTCTCTAATCCTCAAATTCCTTCAAGGGAGACCATCTTTCTATCCTACTTCCTACACCCACAATTTCTCCTTGGCTTGCTGCCTCTTCTACCGCTACAGTAACATTCTGGCTGTCATTTTGCGTGCATTGCCTATTTGTAAGACCAGCTCTTCTACTTTGCTTAGTTCCCTCTATCCTACTTATTGGTCAAATTCTCCTTCCTGAAGCTCCTGTTTTCCTCTCATTTAAATTACCTGGAAATTCTTCTCATTTCCTTAAAGGTCAGAGTGACTTTAACTCGCAGTGCAGTTTAAGATTCATTTAGTAGAATGTTACAAAAAACAGATTTCTGGTTTTACCTACCAAAGTTGAAAACCTCGTACTCCTTCACATTAAAATCCATCTGCCATAAATTTGTCCAATCGTTTAACCTCCAATATCCCTTTGCAGCCAATTTTTACATCCTCTTCTCATTTTTTTAACCTGACCTGAATGCATTAAACTTAGTCATAGAGATGTCCAGCATGGAAACAGACCCTTCAGTCCAACCCGTCCATGCCGACCAGATATTCCAACCCAATCTAGTCCCACCTGCCAGCACTCGGCCCATATCCCTCCAAACCCTTCCTATTCATATACCCATCCAAATGCCTCTTAAATGTTGCAATTGTACCAGCCTCCTCCACATCCTCTGGCAGCTCATTCCATACACGTACCACTCTCTGCGTGAAAAAGTTGCCCCTTAGGTCTCTTTTATATCTTTCCCCTCTCATCCTAAACCTATGCCCTCTAGTTCTGGACTCCCTGACCCCAGGGAAAAGATTTTGCCTATTTATCCTATCCATGCCCCTTATAATTTTGTAAACCTCTATAAGGTCACCCTTCAGCCTCTCCCTGTAGCTCAGATCCTCCAAACCTGGCACCATCCTTGTAAGTCTTTTCTGAACCCTTTCAAGTTTCACAACATCTTTCCGATAGGAAGGAGACCAGAATTGCACGCAATATTCCAACAGTGGCCGAACTAATGTCCTGTACAGCCGCAACTTGACCTCCCAACTCCTGTACTCAATACTCTGACCAATAAAGGAAAGAATACTAAATGCTGCCTTCACTATCCTATCTACATGCGACTCCACTTTCAAGGAGCTATGAACCTGCATTCCAAGGTCTCTTTGTTCAGCAACACTCCCTAGGACCTTACCATTAAGTGTGTAAGTCCTGCTAAGATTTGCTTCCCCAAAATGCAGCACCTCGCATTTATCTGAATTAAACTCTATCTGCCACCTCTCAGCCCATTAGCCCATCTGGTGCAGATCCTGTTATAATCGGAGGTATCCCTCTTCGCTGTCCACTACACCTTCAATTTTGGTGTCATCTGCAAATTTACTAACTGTACCTCTTATGCTCGCATCCAAATCATTTATGTAAATGATAAAAAGTAGAGGGCCCAGCACCGATCCTTGTGGCACTCCACTGGTCACAGGCCTCCAGTCTGAAAAACAACCCTCCACCACCACCCTCTGTCTTCTACCTTTGGGCTAGTTCTCCCTGTATTCCATGAGATCTAACCTTGCTAATCAGTCTCCCATGGGGAACCTTGTCGAACGTCTTACTGAAGTCCATATAGATCACATCTACTGCTCTGCCCTCATCAATCTTCTTTGTTACTTCTTCAAAAAACTCAATCAAGTTTGTGAGACATGATATCCCACGCACAAAGCCATGTTGACTATCCCGAATCAGTCCTTGCCTTTCCAAATACATGTACATCCTGTCCCTCAGGATTCCCTCTAACAACTTGCCCACCACCGAGGTCAGGCTCACTGGTCTATAATTCCCTGGCTTGTCCTTACCACCCTTCTTAAACAGTGGCACCATGTTTGCCAACCTCTAGTCTTCTGGCACCTCACCTGTGACTATTGATGATACAAATATCTCAGCAAGAGGCCCAGCAATCACTTCTCTAGCTTCCCACAGAGTTCTCGGGTACACCTGATCAGGTCCTGGGGATTTATCCACCTTTTACCGTTTCAAGACATCCAGCACTTCCTCCTCTGTAATCTGGACATTTTGCAAGATGTCACCATCTATTTCCCTACAGTCTATATCTTCCATATCCTTTTCCACAGTAAATACTGATGCAAAATATTCATTTAGTATCTCCCCCATTTTCTGTGGCTCCACACAAATGCCGCCTTGCTGATCTTTGAGGGGTAAAAATCCTCCCACTTCCTCCAGACCAAAGGGGTAGCCATGGGCACACGTATGGGCTCCAGCTATGCCTGTCTCTTTGTTGGCTGTGTAGAACAGTTGATCTTCCATAATTACACCGGCACCACTCCCCACCTCTTCCTCCGCTACATTGATGACTGCATTGGCGCCACCTCGTGCTCCCACGAGGAGGTTGAGCAATTCATCAACTTCACCAACACATTCCACCCTGACCTTAAATTTACCTGGACCATCTCTGACACCTCCCTCCCCTTCCTGGACCTCTCCATCTCCATTAGTGACGACCGACTTGACACCGACATTTTTTACAAACCCACCGACTCCCACAGCTACCTGGATTACACCTCTTCCCACCCTATCTCTTGCAAAAATGCCATCCCGTATTCCCAATTCCTCCGCCTCTGCCGTATCTGCTCCCAGGAGGACCAGTTCCACCATAGAACACACCAGATGGCCTCCTCCTTTAGAGACCACAATTTCCCTTCCCACGTGGTTAAAGATGCCCTCCAACGCATCTCGTCCACATCCCGCACCTCCGCCCTCAGACCCCACCCCTCCAACCGTAACAAGGACAGAACGCCCCTGGTGCTCACCTTCCACCCTACAAACCTCCACATAAACCAAATCATCCGCCGACATTTCCGCCACCTCCAAAAAGACCCCACCACCAGGGATATATTTCCCTCCCCACCCCTTTCCGCCTTCCGCAAAGATCGTTCCCTCCGTGACTACCTGGTCAGGTCCACGCCCCCCCTACGACCCACCCTCCCATCCTGGCACTTTCCCCTGCCACCGCAGGAACTGTAAAACCTGTGCCCACACCACCTCTCTAACCCCTATCCAAGGCCCTAAAGGAGCCTTCCACATCCATCAAAGTTTTACCTGCATATCCACTAATATCATTTATTGTATCCGTTGCTCCCGATGCGGTCTCCTCTACATTGGGGAGACTGGACGCCTGCTAGCAGAGCGCTTTAGGGAACATCTCTGGGACACCCACGCCAATCAACCACACCGCACTGTGGCCCAACATTTCAACTCCCCCTCCCACTCTGCCGAGGACATGGAGGTCCTGGGCCTCCTTCACCGCCGCTCCCTCACCACCAGACGCCTGGAGGAAGAACGCCTCATCTTCCGCCTCGGAACACTTCAACCCCAGGGCATCAATGTGGACTTCAACAGCTTCCTCATTTCCCCTTCCCCCACCTCATCCTAGTTTCAAACTTCCAGCCCGCACTGTCCCCTTGACCTGTCCGGACTTGTCCGACCTGCCTAGCTCCTTTTCCACCTATCCACTCCACCCTCTCCTCCCTGACCTATCACCTTCATCTCCTCCCCCACTCACCTATTGTACTCTATGCTACTTTCTCCCCACCCCCACCCTCCCCTAGCTTATCTCTCCACGCTTCAGGCTCTCTGCCTTTATTCCTGATGAAGGGCTTTTGCCCGAAACGTCGATTTTGCTGCTCGTCGGATGCTGCCTGAATTGCTGTGCTCTTCCAGCACCACTGATCTACAATAGAAAATGATCTTTGAGGGGCCCTATTTTCTCTCTAGTTACCCTTTTGTCCTTAATATATTTGTAAAACTCCTTTGGATTCTCCTTAATTCTATTTGCCAAAGCTATCTCATGTCCCCGTCTTGCCCTCCCTGATTTCCCTACTTTCTTTATACTCTTCTAAGGATTCACTCGATCTATCCTGTCTGTACCTGACATATGCTTCCTTCTTTTTCTTAACCAAACCCTCAATTTCTTTAGTCATCCAGCATTTCCTACAGCAACCAGCCTTCCCTTTCACCCTGACAGGAATATACTTTCTCTGGATTCTTGTTATCTCATTTCTGAAGGCTTCCCATTTTCCAGCCGTCCCTTTATTTGCGAACATCCTGCCTCCAATCAGCTTTCGAAAGTTCTTGCCTAATACCGTCAAAATTGGCCTTTCTCCAATCTAGAACTTCAACTTTTAGATCTGGTCTATCCTTTTCCATCACTATTTTAAAACGAATAGAATTATGGTCACTGGCCCCAAAGTGCTCCTCCACTGACACCTCAGTCACCTGCCCTGCCTTATTTCCCAAGAGTAGGTCAAGTTTTGCACATCCACATACTGAATCAGAAAATTGTCTTGTACACACATAACAAATTCCTCTCCATCTAAACCTTTAACACTATGGCAGTCCCAGTCGATGTTTGGAAAGTTAAAATCCCCTACCATAACCACCCTATTATTCTTATAGATAGCTGAGATCTCCTTACAAGTTTGTTTCTCAATTTTCCTCTGACTATTGGGGGGGGGGTTCTATAATACCATCCGAATAAGGTGATCATCCCTTTCTTATTTCTCGGTTCCACCCAAATAACTTCCCTGGATGTATTTCCGAGAATATCCTCCCTTAGCACAGCTGTAATGCTATCCCTTATCAAAAATGCCACTCCCCTTCCTCTTTTGCCTCCCTTTCTATCCTTCCTGTAGCATTTGTATTCTGGAACATTCTGCTGCCAGTCCTGCCCATCCCTGAGCGACGTTTCCGTTATTGCTGTGATATCCCAGTCCCATGTTTCTAACCATGCTCTGAGTTCATCTGCCTTCCCTGTTAGGCCCCTTGCATTGAAATAAATGCAGTTTAATTTATTAGTCCAACCTTGTCCCTGCCTGCCCTGACTGTTTGGCTCACTTCTGTTCTCAGCTGTTCTGTACCCATTTCAGATTGATCTCTTTCCTCACTATCTCCCTGGGTCCCACCTCCCCCCCCCCCCCCCCCCCTCCCCCCCCCCCCAAACCTTATTAGTTTAAATCCTCCCAAGCAGTTCTAGTCCCCTTCCAATTTAGGTGCAATTCGTCCTTCTTGTACAGGTCACTTGTTCCCCTCGATTGAGTCATTGATGTAAATCACAAGTGCTGATAGAATTGGTGCTTAAAGCGTATCATCAGTTTACAGCGTGCCAACCTTAAAATAACTTACATCCACTGTCATAATTTGACGATAAGCAAAGTAAATCGATTTGAGTAACAGGTTTAATGATCATTAAATGACAGTTAAAAATCCATTCACACTTCCCTAAAATAAAATTGCAAAACTTCTGACTTCGAGGTTCAAGTTTAAAACTTGTGGAATTTGCAGTTTGCATGTGGAAGAACTGCTATTTTAAGAACAAGGTTTCATGGTTAACACTCAGAATAACCCATCTGTACTGTTGAAGATCTGTTTTAATACCTTCAACTGAGAGTAATTGTTATTTTTTTGTACTGACTCCAGGTTGAATGAACCGAAGATGTCTGAAGGAGAACGTCAATCTCTGGAAAGTGAGCGGGCCGACCACAGCCTGTTTGTGCAGGAGCTTCTCCTCTCCACCCTGATGCGAGAAGAAAGTTCTTCCTCAGATGAGGACGAGCGGGGGGATTTCACAGATTTTGGTGCTATTGGCTGTGTAGATATTATGCCTTTAGATGTTGCTTTAGAAAACCTAAATTTAAAAGAGAGTAATAAAGGAAATGAGCCTCCGCCACATCCTCTTTGATGATGTCCCACTTTGCAGACAATGTCCTCTGTGCTGTAACTGCCAATGAAAGTGGACAACAGCTATCTTTGGGTTTGTTTGGTGATTGTAATTTCAGGTCTGTCACTCTTGTTACATTGTGTACATTCAAGGAAGAAAAAAATAAGATAATTGATTCCACTTACTAATTTTTACTTCTAGCAGGTAAATGTAGGTAGCAGTGCCAGAGGCAGTCTCTGCTTCCTGTACCTTGACATGCAAAAGGCTCTCCTAATACTCCACATTCAACTGAAGAGGAAAACAAATTGAAAAAAATCTCTAATGAAGCTGCTGTGTGTATTTATGAATATTAATGAATAAAACTGCTTGGATGGTTTACCTTAACTACTGCATGAGGTTTTTTGCAGAGTGCATGAGTTTTAGTAGCCTTGTCATTTCTGAAAAAGAAAATCCCAAAGCTTTCCTAAAAGATATTTAAAAGTTACCTGTCTAGAAATGACTAGCAATCACAAAGGAGCTCGTTTTTCAAACATGTTGTAGCTCTTGAATAATGCATAATTGAACACCTCATTATTAGGCTGCTTATCATGGTGCTTGTAATGCGAGCTCTGCAATGCCATCCTTTGTTAATTTTGAGTGTACCATTACTATGGTGACTGTTCAATCGCCCTGTAACATTTCATCGTTTGAGTGCTATATTGTTTCTCTATTTCAATATTCTTGACACATCCGAAAATGACGTGGCCAAGTTGCCAGCGTTTAGTAACTTTGATGCATTTGGGGCTTTGTTGGTTTGCCCTAAAGGAGGAAAAAAACCTAACAATTCATTTTGTTTAACTATTTTGTTGTAATGGTTTTAATTTTGTTAAATATTGTTGATCCTAGTTGCTTTTGTCCAGGTATAGGCATATATGTTCAATCACTTTTTTTAAAAGAAAAGGCCTTGAATCTGTTCTGATAGGGTTTTAAAAAGCTTTTATTATTCCTTTCCCACCTCCACCCTTCCCTGGCGTGCACACACGCACTCACACACGCACACACTGAGACACATATTGAACATTTCATATTTATATGCTTTCAAATAGTTGTGGAGAGTTATCATCAGGAGAGCTTGAGGATTTGGTATCACATTGTGTGCAGTATATATATTATATCTAAGAATTTGAAATCTAAATGCTCAAGTTAGCACCTTTTTTATTTATTATTTTTTGATTTCCTAAGTGAAAAGTTAGCCTTTTTGATGAAATCATGCCACCTACATGCCTATACTATTAATCCAATATGTAAAAAAAAATGAGATGTACAATGAATTTGTGAGTAAACTTTCATAATGGTTATAGGGCAGGGACTGCGTTTTTGGAATGTAAAGATAGAATACAAAGAAAATAAAACTACGCACAGCTTTTCATGACTTTACCAGTAGTCCTACAATGATCGTGTTTCTTTATGCATAAAGCTTGTATCTCTGCAAGTCTGCCATCGCAATACATTTACTGCCAGTGATATGAGATTTTTTTTATCCTGACAGTGACCAAAAAACGCTGTCTTCAAAAAGAATGCTTCTATACATTCAGCAGATTCCATAGCCTCCAAGACTGATCTCACAGCTTGTCGGCTTCATGTTTCACTGGAAGCGAATTAACATTTGGATTAAATATTTTTCAGGATTGTTTGTGAAATTCCAGTGAGATATCTTATTTATCACAGTATCTATTGCTACATCATAAAAAGTTCTAAAGCTACAAGTGCTATCAAGTAAAAGTAGAATAAAAAACATTGAAATATATAACTCCATTAAATCCGTTATAGGCCACCTAATTGAAGTAATTTATAACCTGCATTAAAATTGAATAACTTGCTCCCAATGAGAAGAACTTCAGAAAAAGTGTGCTCCCATTGATGAACTAAAATTAATTTTATTAATACTTCTCTGTAGCTGGAATTAGTGTTGGAATACAAACCGGTTTTAGTGCAGTTTCACATAGACGGTTACAAACCAGTTCATTGAACAGATTTCCATAATGCCACATGGGTAATCACTGAAGAACTGAGATCTCTCAAAAATGCTGGTAGGATGGATGAACAGTGCATAGTTAATATATTCACTGAACTCTTCCTTGAAATATTTGCACGAAGGCTACAGTAACATGTTTTACATTAATGGAAATGAGCTATGTAGATTTTCAGACTTCAGCATGAACAAGACAAAGTTCTAGACAGGTTTGAAGTGTTCCAAATCTATATCAGGTTACTTTGTTAAAAAATACTAAATGAGAGTTATGAAAATCCCAATCATAGTTAGATTAGATTACTTTACAATGTGGAAACAGGCCCTTCGGCCCAACAAGTCCACACCGACCTGCCGAAGCGCAACCCATCCATACCCCTCCATTTACCCCTTACCTAACACTATGGACAATTTAGCATGGCCAATTCACCTGACCACATTTTTGGACTGTGGGAGGAAACCGGAGAAACCCACACAGACACGGGGAGAATGTGCAAACTCCACACAGTCGCCTGAGGTGGGAATTGAACCCGGGTCTCTGGCGCTGTGAAGCAGCAGTGCTAACCACTGTGCCGCCCACTGGCGGCAAGTCATTGTCACAGACATAGAAATGTACAGCACGGAAACAGACCCTTTGGTCCAAATTGTCCATGCCAACCATGTCCCATTTGCCAGCAGTTGGCCTATATCCCTCTAAACTCTTCCCATTCATATACCCAACCAGATGCCTTTTAACTGTTGTAATTTTAGGAGCCTCCACCACCACCTCTGGCAGTTCATTTCATACACGCACCACCCTCTGCATGAAAAAGTTGCCCCATAAGTCCCTTTTACACTTGCCCTCTCATCGTAAACCTATGCCCTCTAGTTCTGGACTCCTCACCCCAGGGAAAAGATCTTTACTGTTTCCAAGCCCCTCATGATTTTACAAAACTCTATAAGGTCACCCCTCACCATCTGACGTTTCTAGAAAACAGCCCCAGCCCATTCAGCCTCTCCCTCTAGCTCAAACCCTCCAACCCTGGGAACATGCTTGTAAAACTTTTCTGAACCCTTTATGGTTGCACAACATCCTGCAATGGGGGAGACCAGAATTGCACGCAGTATTCCAACAGTGGTCTAACCAATGTCCTATCCAGCTACAACATGTCCTCCCAACTCCTGTACTCAATACTCTGACCAATAAAGGAAAGCATACCAAACACCACCTTCACTATTCTATCTACCTGTGACTCCACTTCCAAGGAACTATGAACCTGCACTCCAAAGTCTTGTTCACCAACACTCCCCAGGACATTACCATTAAGTGTATACGTCCTGCTCTGATTTGCCTTTCCAAAATGCAGGACCTCACATTTATCTAAATTAAACTCCCATCTGCCACTCCTCAGCTCACTGGCCCATCTGATCAAGATCCCGTTGTACTCTGAGGTAACCTTCTTTGCTGTCCACTTCACTTCCAATTTTACTAACTATATCTCCTGTGTTCACACCCAAATCATCTACATAAATGATGAAAAGCAGTGGACCCAGCTCCAATCCTTGTGGCACACCACTGGTCTCAGGCTTCCAGTCTGAACGGCAACCCTCCATCACCACCCTCTGTCTCCTACCTTTGAGCTAGTTATGTATCCAAATGGATACTTATCCCTGTATTCCACGAGATCTAACCTTGCTAACCAAGTCTACCAATGAGGAACCTTGCATTTGGGTGGATCCCACCAAATTTGATACAAGCCAATTTAGAATTCATACTCAAAAGGGGATATTAATTAATTTTGGGGAATTATTGATCCATTAATAGTGAAATCTTATTGCAAGCAAATTTAAGGATCCATAGAGGTTAGAACTTGATAAATAAGAGCTAACAAACCTTTAGAAAGAAAACACAATGATGGATTGACTTCCCTGACATTTTTGAAGTTATGATTTTCTTCCAAAACCTTTATAATTTGGTGCAATTAAAATTACAAAACCTGGCATATGCAGAAGATGGGACTGTGTAACAAAATCTAGGTATGGAAAGCTAATGATAGGGAAGAATAGTGCACCAGAGACTGGTGCTGGAGCCTGTACTCTTAATCTACCAGTAATCTGATAAATGCTGGAACAATGCAAAATTAAAAGTAGAAGAGCAGCTAGGAACCTACTTAAGCAGGCTGTTAAAAGCTGAATAGATTCGTGATATATGTATTTATACCATTTAAATTGAGGATAAGTGTGTACAATATGAATAGTATAGAATAGCTAAATGACTAAGTGATTGGAGTGGTAAATTGAGCATTTAAAATATCAATTACTATTAATATAGAGCAAGAAAACAAATTCTCCTAAATTGGATCTGAAGTAGTATTTTTGTGCTGCCTGATGTATTGCACCTCTTGGAGCATGTTGTCATCATGATTCCTAGCTCTAATTCCATCACTAATTATAAATATAATCCCAACGAGTGCAATGCCATATCAAAAATGTACATCCTAATAGTTGTTCTCTTTGCTTCATGTCACTAGATTATTTTTGACAGCAAACCTTGCTCATTTAGGCAAAGCAGAAGTGTATAAAATGAGAGCTTGGTGGTTATGGTACTTAATGAGTAGCCTTGACTTGTGTTTGGGTTCAAATTTCACCATTGGCAAAGTAAAATCAATAAACTTGGTAATTTATGGCTAGTACCAGAAAGTGAAAGCTACTATGTTCTTGTTAAAAACCCAATTAAACTGATACACTTCAGGGAAGGACTCTTGCTAACTGTCTCAGGTTTAGCAATGACATGGCTCCAGTTTTTTTGTACATGGTGACTCTTAATATCATGGAGCCTATACGGTTTTTATTTAATTTCGTCTTTCTTTCTATATGTTTCATAGCTGTATTCTTGAGTTTTTTTTATTTTGAGGCTCTTTTGCATTACTCCGTAGGTTATGGGATTTTTTAAATTACTATTTTCAGATTCCTCTTCCCCTATGCATCTAGATGAGCTGATGTGATTAGGATGTCAAAAGTAAAAGTGTAGGAGAGAGGATGGATAAGGGAATACAATAATCCTGACTAATGTTCTAATAGTTTTGGCTAAGTGCAATGATGGTTTCTAAATTGAGTTAATTTAGGTTATTGGCAACTGATAGTAAAATATGTGACTGTGTAAATAGTGAGGGATACTAGACCAATTAGTAAATGCAGTAAGACGAATTGTTGGACAAGTGGGGGCTTGGACATAAGTGAGATGAGAAAATCCGATGATAAAGTTTTATTTGGAGTTTATCCAGGAATGTCAGATATGTGGAGATATGGGAGCGTATTCATGTCCAGATAAACCTTGTTTTTACAAGTTTTTAATAATTGATTTTTTCAAGGTGAGAAATGGAGATGAGAGATTGTTAGACTATGAATGTCAGTGAGTTCAGCATGTACTTTTAAACAGAGACCAGCAATAATCTGATTGAATGACCTAGTTCCAAAGGCTGTGTCCCTATAGTTTTTAACCAGATACCAGGTTCCCCTGTTGTGCACACGGTAGATGCTCATTATTAAAAGAAATCTGGGAAATGTTTCTAATATCTGTGCTGCAAACAGAGCTTCACACAAAGGGACCATACTTCAGGAATTCAGCTGTGATGAACTCTGCACTTGATTCACCACATCACACGATTTTCCAACCACTAAACATGAACTGATTGTAAATACAAACAAAGTTGAGATGAAGCTCTGGATAACATAATCTAACTTCTCTGTAATATGTTCTGATTTCCAGCACCAACAGTATTTTGCTCTCCAATAAATCTGTAGCTTTAAGCTGTCTTTCTGTTGTGAATTTTGTAGATTTCAAAGTACCAGGCTCAATTGTAGCACACCTGGCTAAACCAGGTCCTTTGTCCTCTCAGGAGTGAATGTAAAGAATTCTTTGGCAATAATTTAGAGGAGAAGAGTTATTCCTGAATCCTGAACCAGTGTATTAACCTGCATTGTGTGCTTAAGTTTCTGGAGTGGAGGCATGGGCTCACAGTGTTCTTATCTAGAGACAAACGTGCTACAATTGAACCACAGCTGATGCTAGCATTTATGAGAGCATTTGATATTATTGACTTACAATTTTTCTGTGACACTCCATATCCAACTAAGTGTAGGATTCAATTCATTGGTAATAGCTGAAGGATTCTACTTTGTGGAACAATATCTTTCCAGCATGTTTTAAAGTTTTGGATTACATATTTGTGTGTTCTAGTTCTTGGGTGTGGGGATTGTGATGCCCAATCTTTGGGTCTGTATGAGGTGGGTGACATGTAAATTTCATGCACCCACCTCATTGGCATAGTTGTAGCAGTTGATCCCATGCTGCTGGGATCTTTAGTGTGCTTATCGCTTCTCCTTCCTCAGTGGAGGAGCTGAGCAGTGTTGTGCAAAAACCACATGGTGCAATCAGCATGTTGTTAGAAGAGATCTTGGTAGGATGCAAATGATGCAAACAAATTGAACACCAGACTAAAGAGAGGATTACTAAATGATATGGCACAGGAGACATTACTGGTGTAGGTGGACTGGAAAAGAGTTGTAGTTTTGAAGGGTGAACCAGAAGACACTGAAAGATGATCAATAAGAGAACAAATTACCAGGGAGATGAAATCTTGAAATCTGGACCCAAAAGCCCAGAACTGCCACAAAAAGTTTACTGATCTCAAAGGGTTTAAGGTCAGTGAATGCACCTTCACATGACAACACCTACCCACTTACCAATCCACCAACTGCTCATACCTCTCAATGCACTTCAATCCTATAACACTGTTAGTAATCATGCCTACCATCTAAATACTTCATTTTGTTCTCATACATGGACTAATCCTGCCAATACCACAACCAGTTCTTGCTGCTTCTACAGCACATCACTCAGATACAGTACAATACAATCACAGACAAATTACCTTCTTCCAGGACAATGTGACACATGATGGAAGGGAGCAGCACAAAACCAATATGAGATGAGGGTATTTGTATATCCTGAGGTCTGTGGAGGAGATGAATCTCTGCATCATGAGACCAGATACATCCAACATCAGTGAGAACGTTGTGGTTGAAGTTATGTTTTTGCCTAATGTCCCTTCCATCCTGTCTCTTCACCCTTAATGATGGTAATCAGCTACAGAGCTCTGCACTATTTGGAGTCATACCTGCACAAAGGAATATAGTTGTCGTTATTGGAAGTCAATCATTTCAGCCCAGGGCATCACTGTAGGAGTTACTTAAGGTAGTGTCCTAGGCCCAACCATCTTCAGCTGCTTCATTAATTACCTTCTCTTCATCATGAACTTGCAATGGTGTTTACAATGTTCAGCATCATTCCTAACTCCTCAGATACTGAATCCATCTTTGCTGATCTGCAGTGAGCCCTGGACAACATCCATTTGGGCTGATAAGTGGCAAGCAACATTTGTGCCATACATGTGCCAAGCAAGGACTTTTTCAAATGAGAAAATCTAACCATCTCTGTTGGCATTCAATAGCAGTACTATTGCTAAATATGCTACTACCAATATCTTGGGGGTTAGCAATGACCAGAAACTGAACTAGATCATATGAATACTGTAGCTACAACAGCAAGTCAAAGGCTAGGGCTTCCATGGTGAGTAACTCTACTCCCCAAAGCCTATGCACTATCTACAATGCACAAATCCAGAGTATGATGGAATATCCTGGCTAAGAGCAGCTCAAGCAACACTCAAGAAGCACAACACCATCTAGGACACAGCAGCCCACCCGATTAGCATCCCATCCATTATTTTCAACATTCACTTCCTCCACCAGCAAAGCACAAAGGCAACCTTGTGTACCATCTACACAATACACTGCACCATCAAACCAAGCTTTTTCAACAACATGTGTGAAACAAACATCTACCTGGCCAAGGGTAGCAGATAGTTCATTTGCTGGCTCTCAATATTTGGAAGTTGAAGATTATTAATGTTTCAGAGGACTCTGTTGAGGACCTTGATGGGGCAGCTTACAGGAAAGCACAGAATGGATACGCACATTGCAATTTACATTCTTGACAACCTATTAATGTCGTGGAACATGGAAAATTCCAGCTTTAATTAGGTCGAGAGAATTATGTAGAACTTCACCTTTCTGTAACCTCTACTCCGTGTCTCTGTTATATTGCAGATCCTAAAGTCATTCCTATCCCAATATGTTTGGGTGGACAAGTCTACTGCCATTTATGTGAGAATGCAACATCAGACTCTTTCCAAATTCGCTTCTTTAAAGAATGTTATTGCATAGACCATTTTGCAGCTTCAAGCTAGCTGTTTGCTGAATAATTGATACATCCATATGTTTATGATCCAAGTTTGGAATCCTAGTATCATGGCAGAATAGCATGCAATCATAACCTCACATCAGATGCTGAAGACGCTTCTACATGTGTCTTTTTCCTGTACATTGCTAAGGGAAGACTACACATCTAAAATATAGAGGGAGGTTTAGATCTTTTCAATAGTTGGAAAATGAATGAGGATGACAGTAAATACTTTGGAGACATCGAGCACACATCTCTTGGCAAAGTCAAATGATTGAATCTGCTCATATGAATGTCAGTGTCTCAAACAGGACTTGGGTCAGCCTGTTATCAATTTCTTAATGTGTTTGAGAAGTGTAGTGAGTAGGTGTAAATTGAAAGAAACAGATGGACAGTTGGTCGATAGCTCAAGTGGGGCTTTCCTCACTGAGAGTGAAAAAGACAATCTCTCAATATTGCAAGTGTTGGCACTGCTTGGTCACAAGAAGTTGTAAGTAGATGGATAAGACTAACTCAAAGCAATTTCAGGCATGTCAAGGGAGAAATAGGAGGCTGGTTACGAGGAGACAGAAATAAAAGAATGCACACGCTATCCCTTATTCCCAATTCTTCCACCTCCACTGCATCTGTTCCCAAGATGGCCAATTCCACCATAGAAAATCCCACATGGTGTCCTTCTTCAAAGACCGCAATTTCCCCTCCCACAAGATCGACGATGCCCTCCAGCGCATCTCCATTTCCTGCACCTCCAACCTTGAAACCCATGCCTCCCAACGCAACAAGGACAGAACACCCCTGGTCCTCACCTTCCACCCCACCAACCTCTGTATACATCACATCATCCTCTGCCACTTCCACCACCTACAAACAGACCCCACCACTAGGGATATATTTCCCTCCCACCCCTATCAGTGTGCCGGAGAGACCATTTCCGCCACAACCGTCAGATCCACGCCCCATACCAGACCTCACCCCATTCCCGGTACCTTTGCCAGCCACTGCAGGAAGTGTAAAACCTGCACCCACACATCCCTCCCTCATCTTATCCAAGGCCCCAAAGGATCCTTCCACATCCGACAGAAATTTACCTATACCTCCACAAATGTCATCTACTGTACCTGTTGCACTCGATGTGGTCTCCTCTACATCAGGGAGACAGGACGCCAACTTGCGGATTGTTTCAGAGACTGTAGAATCATAGAATCCCTACAGTGTGGAAACAGGCCCTTCAGCCCAACAAGTACACACCGACCCTCAAAATAGTATCCCACCCAAACTCATTCCCCATTACTCTACACTTAATGCTGACTAATGCACCTCACCTACACAGCCCTGTACACTATGGACAATTTAGCATAGCCAATTTACCTAATCTGCACATCTTTGGCTTGTGGGAGGAAACCCACGCACTCCATGCAGACAGTTGCCAGAAATTGGATCGAACCCAGGTCCCTGGCACTGTGAGGCACTAGTGCACCACTGAACCACTGTGCCACCCCAAGGAGTGCTACACTTTTGCTCAACATGTTAAACCAAGTTTTTGTCTGGCAATTCTATTGGGTATAAAAAAAAAACCTCATGGCACCTTTTGAAGAAGAGCAAAATAACTCTTTGCAGTATTCTGGGTTAAGATTTATTCCTCAACCAACTAAAATAAATTATTAGAGAATTATCATATCATTATTTGTGGGATCTTGCTATGCACAAATTAGCTGCTGTGTTTCCTACATTATAACAGTGAACTACACTGCAAAGAGCTCTTTATTGCTGTAGAACATTGGGATGTTCTGTCACAAAGTGCTATAAAATTGCAAGTTTTATGTAAAATAGATGATTTACAGATAATTACATTTTAAACAGTTAGAATGCAAATTCAAATTTGCCTTATTAAGATTTGAACATGTTAGGTTACCTCATTTGCACAGCTGATTTTACTGAATCCAGTACTGGTAATGGTTAGTTTGTCCTTCATTGTTCGTTTTGAGGGTGTAATGTTGTTGATTGTGGGGGAGTAGCAGAGAAACAGATGGAATGTGAAGCTTTTGTCGTCTGTCTTGTATGATGCCTAGTTACAAGTGGGGATTGGTGCTGTACAGTCACTATTACGTTTTTGTCGTGAAGGCAGTTTCTTAGAAAGCCCTGGTACATATTCTATATCTCAGGGACATCCGCACCAATCAGCCCCACTGTCCCATGGCTGAACACTTCAACTCCCCCTCCCACTCCACCAAGGACATGCAGGTCCTGGGTCTCCTCCATTGCCAAACCCTAACCACCCAACCGCCTCATCTAGTGACCCTCCAACTACATGGCATCCGCATCAATTTCACCAGTTTCCTCATCTCCCCACTCCCCACTTTATCCCAGATCCAACCATCCCACTCGGCACCACCCTCTAAACCTGTCCATTGTCTTTCCCATTTATCTGCTCCACCCTCCTCTCCAACCTATTGCCTTCTCTCCCACCTTCATCTACCTATTGCATCTCAGCTACCTTTCCTTTCTGGCCTCACCCCCCTCCATTTATCTCTCAACCCCCCCAGTTCACAAGCCTCATTCTTAATGAAAGCTTATGCCGAAACGTTGATTCTCCTGCTCCTTGGATGCTGCTTGACCTGCTGTGTTTTTCCAGCACTATGCTCTTGAGAGAGAAAAATGTGCAAGAGCTGTGAATCATCATGTGAACTTGCAGACAGAGGAAAATATCATATATATAAGACAAGCTGCATCACTTGTCGAAAGCAAATTCATCAGAAAAAGATGTGCAGTATAAAGAGAAGATTGGTAAAGGGCTAACCAGAGGCAAAGCAACAGAGAAAATGTAAATCAAAAGGATCCATTGTATTAACACCCCTCAAAGATGGCAGTGAGCTTAAGAATACAATTAACATAGAAAACATACATCTGTGTGAAATATTTGGATGTAACAGTTCCCAGTTAAATGAAATTCACACAAACCTTCAGATGAGGAAGTAAGTAAGAAATAGTTGACAATCACACATCAGAATCTTAATGCTGGAGCAGAGAATAACATGTTTTCTAACATGTCCATAACTAGTTGAAGGCTATCCAGATTTTCTGGAACCTCACCACTTGCCTTCGCCCATCCCTAATTGTCCTTGAACTGAGGGATACGCCAGGTCATTTCAGAGGGCAGTTCAGAGTTAGCCATTTTGCCAAGGCTCTGGAGTCACATGTAGGTCGCAACAATAAGATATGAACCAAATTAGTCTCTATTCTGGATCAGTGGTGCTGGAAGAGCACAGCAATTCAGGCAGCATCCGAGGAGCTTCGAAATCGACGTTTCGGGCAAAAGCCCTTCATCAGGAATAAAGCTTTATTCCTGATGAAGGGCTTTTGCCCGAAACGTCGATTTCGAAGCTCCTCGGATGCTGCCTGAATTGCTGTGCTCTTCCAGCACCACTGATCCAGAATCTGGTTTCCAGCATCTGCAGTCATTGTTTTTACCAAATTAGTCTCTTTGCCAATCAACGATAGTTTCATGGTTACCATTGCTAAGACCAATTTCATATGCCAGAGTTATCAATTGAATATCAAATTTTGCCAGCAATTTGTCATTTTTCATAGCATTAATGTACGCCCCTGGGTTTTTAGTCCTGGATCACTAATGCCTTAATGTTTTCTCTTTGGTAATAACCCCTCTCTTATCTCCCTGTATTACAAAACTTCCATTAACACTCCAGGAGGCCTTCTAGTCACCTGCTGACCTATACAAACTAGTTTAAAGTCATGGTTGCAGAAAGGTTGACCTAGTTAATCTTCACACTGCTTCGCAAAAAGTAGACCAGCACCATATTGTAGCTTGAAAAAGAAATCCGGAAAGCAAACAGGGGCCACAAAATATCTTGGTCAGATAGAAGGAAAACTCTGGGGCATTTTATAAATATTACAAGAGTGAAAGGATTACCAGGAAAAGTGTGGACCTATTCGGGACCAAAGAGGCAATCTGAGCACGGAGCCAGAGGACGTAGGTGATGACTTAAATGTACATTTCTCATCTGTATTCACAGAGGAGAAAGACATTGTAGCAAGGGATTTTAGTTGGGATGCAGACATTCTAGAATAATAAGGAAGTATTAGATGTTTTAGTGGGCATGGAGGTGCATAAATCCCCGGGGCCTGATGAGCCAGTTTGCAATGGGAGACAAAGGAGGAGATTGTCAGGCCCTCATGGAAGTAATTAATACTTCACTGGCCACAGGTGAAATACCAGAATACTGGAGGAAAGGTAATGTGGTAAAGAGTGATGATGAAGGGATGTTTATGTAAATTGGAGCCTGTGACCAGAAATGTACCACAAGGATTGGTGCTGGGCACTTTGTTGTTCGTTATGTACATTAACAACTTGGATGTAAATATTCAAGGCATAATTAATAATCATAATTTACAGACAATACAAAAACTGGTGGTGTTGTTGATAGTGAGAAGGATGGTCTCAGGCTGATATTGATCAGCTGGTAAATTGGGCAAAGCAATGAATTTAATCCTGACAAGTGCAAGGTGATGTAATTTGGGAGGTCTAATAAGGAAAGGATATATACAATGTATGGTAGGTCCTTAGGGAGCACTGAGGAACAAAAGGACCTTGTTGTGCAAGCCTATAGATCCCTGAAGGTGACAGCGTAAACAGACAAGGTAGTGAGGAAGGCACACAGGATGCTTGACTTCATTAGCTAGATCTGGCTACTTTATCTGTCCAGCAACTCTCTGACATATTTTTCGACTTCGTCCCATTATATTTAGGCAACAAGCATAGATTCCATGTCAAATCAAATCCTCATTGGACTCTGAATCATCCTCCGAGCTACTAACTCTTCTTCACTTCTTTACTGGAACGTTCCTTTGATCAGTTTACATAATCTAATTTTGTTAACTCTTTGGAGTTCAAGCTTTTGAAATTCTACCTCTTTTTGCATTAGTCTCTGTTTTCTTTGTCCTCATTTTCTAATTTGTGTTTTCTTAACTCTTTGTCTCCTTCAATTGTTCTTTTCCTCTAATCTTCTTCCCACTGAAGTTTTGGTTTATTTCCCTCTCTCCCTGTCTTTTTTCTCATTCAAGCCTTTTCATTTCTATCTGTATCTTAACTAACTTTAGCTGTGATATCTCAATTTCTGGTCTCCCTTCTAATTTTCAGTGATGAATAATTACTTCCGGGACCTGCTTTTATTTCTACTTTCAATTGATCTTCTTATTCTCTCTCAGATTGAGACTAAAGAAGAAGGAGGCATTTGGTATGCTTTTCTTTATTGGTCAGAGTATTGAGTACAGGAGTTGGGACGCCATGTTGCAGCTGTACAGGACATTAGTTAGGCCACTGTTGGAATATTGCGTGCAATTCTGGTCTCCTTCCTATCGGAAAGATGTTGTGAAACTTGAAAGGGTTCAGAAAAGATTTACAAGGATGTTGCCAGGGTTGGAGGGTTTGAGCTATAGGGAGAGGCTGAACAGGCTGAGGCTGTTTTCCCTAGAGCGTCGGAGGCTGAGGGGTGATCTTATAGAGGTTTACAAAATTATGAGGGGCACGGATAGGATAAATAGACAAAGTCTTTTCCCTAGGGTCGGGGAGTCAAGAACTAGGGGACATAGGTTTAGGGTGAAAGGGGGAAGATATAAAAGGGACCTAAGGGGCAACTTTTTCTCACAGAGGGTGGTACATGTTTGGAATGAGCTGCCAGAGGAAGTGGTGGAGGCTAGTACAATTACAACATTTAAAAGACATTTGGATGGTGAATAGAAAGGATTTAGAGGGATATGGGCCGGGTGCTGGCAGGTGGGACTAGACTGGGTTGGGATATCTGGTTGGCATGGATGGGTTGAACCAAAGGGTCTGTTTCCATGCTGTACATCTCCATGACTCTAAATGCAGATGCTGGATTCCAAGGTAAACAAGCAGGAGACTGGAAGAACACAGCAATCCAGGCAGCTACCTGCTTGCCTACTCTCTCAGTATAGCTTTAGTCAAAGATTTCTTATAATCCACTGTTGTATCCTTTACTCCCAAAAACATCTTAGCAACATTCAGAGCCATTTTCAAAATCTATGTACCTACCACTACATGACAATTTATTGTTCAGATCTTGCACGCGCCCATTTCTTGAAAAGTTACACAGGTTCCTCTTAAATGCAGATTCCGGTGACTCCAACAAGTTCATCAAGAGTAGAAAGTTCTGAACTGGGCTGTAATATGTTTCTGTCTCCTTGTCAAATGGACATGGCTGAACAGCATTCCCCTGTAGTATTTCTGCTGCTATTGAAGCCTCCTCCAAAACATAGAAGCAATCGGATCTTTGGAAAGGTTTGGAGGAGACGTGGGAGGTGCCTGAATGTCCCTTATAGCCAGGAGTCCGAGACCCCTTCACCTGCATCTGCTATGAGGGCACAGTTCCACAGAAACATGACTGTGGTTACTGCTCATGAAGTGCATTATAGCTGAGCTTGACCTTGTCCTTCGCTGAACCAATAGCTGCGTAAACGATTCCTTATTGCCAGCGCACTTACAGAATGCTGCTGTGATCTTCAATGGACACTATATTGTATAGGGTATTGATGTGCATCACCGTAAGCAATTAATATCCACTTGACACCAGTGCTGACATCTTAGAGCTTAACACTCCAGCTTACACATCACTTAATCTTGCACAACTAAATGTACATCATGTGTGAGGTACTCCCAGTGTTGTTATATGTGGCACTGGCCTGGCCTATTCCCAGAACCTGTGCTGCCACAGTCACCCGGGCCTCTTCCACTTCATGTGGAGATCAAAGATGGACCAGGTTTGAAAGGACATCATGTACAAAGATCTGGGAAACAGGGGAAGAAACACCCCCAATGCCACCGTCACCATGATGGCCATCTTTGTGTGTGGCTGCATCAAGCTGTGCGTGAATCCCCGGTACGCAAACAGCAAGTGTCACTACATACTGAGGTTCTACCTGTCCACGGTGTTGCGAAGGACGGGCCTGGCCTCCCCGCCGCGGAATGATCCAAGTAGTTGGACCGTTCCATATCACCTGTCCTTCGTGGAGAAATTTATGAAGGAAAACACCTTTGACCACAAGTCCATCAGGAAGTGGTCAGCACATAGTGCCCTTAAGACCCTTCAAGAAAAGGAGAGGGTGGATTCTGTCAAGCGGTTCCCTGGGCAGACTGTCAAAGTCATTTGGCAGAATGTCTCATCACCAGAACTTTCCAACAAGCACCAAGACATGGCTTAGCTGGTGGTGAGTAGGGCTCTGCCTGTGAGATCTATTACGCAGGCCCGGATTCTCTGCTGCTCCGCACGCTGCCCTCGAAGTGGCTGTGGAGGGGTCGAGACTGTCACACACCTCCTTCTGGACTGTGCCTATGCAAAGGAAGTCTGGAGACGAATGCAGTGATGTTTGTCGAGGTTCGTCCCGAGCAGCTCCGTGACACTGGACTCCGTGCTCTACGTGTCTGTTCCTGGGACGCACATCGAGTCAAACATCAACTGTGCCTGGAGGAACATCACCTCGGTGAAGGACGCTCTTTGGTCTGCCCGAAACCTGTTGGTTTTTCAGCTGAAGGAGTTGACCCCGACTGAGTGCTGCGGACTGGCACATTCCAAGGTCCAGGACTACATGCTGAGGGACGCGCTGAAGCTTGGGGCAGCTGCCACCAAGGCGCGGTGGGGAAAGACCACCATGTAAGGTCTGCCTGCCTAAGGAGTAATTGGGCTCCGCTGATGTCTCAGCTAAACATCTGGATGGTCAACACACAGACTTATATATACAAATGGCTCAGTCTGTCCTCTGTATGTAAAGACATGTAATGTATATATGAATGGCATCACTAACTGTACAGATATCAAAAGATTTCTATGAGCAAAGTATATTTTTGAAATAAATTTTAAAAATTATTATCCATGTACTTAATTAAATATCATTTAAACATTTAAACGGTATCCACATCCAGCACTTCCTCTGAAAGTTCACTCCACACCACACATGAACTGTGGAAAGAAATTGTCCCTCATATCTTTTTAAAATCTTTCTCTTCACACTTTAAAAATAGCCTTATCTATACCCCTCACGATTTTATAAACCTCCATCAGGTCACCCCTCAACATCCTATGTGCCAGTGAAAAAGGCCCAGCCTATCCACCTTCTCCTTATAACTCAAACCTTCCATTCTTAGCAACATTCTAGTAAATCTCTTCTGAACCCTCTACAGCTTAATAATATCCTTCTTTTTGCAGGGAAACCAGACCTGGACACAAGATGTTTCCTCTTGTGGGGAGATCTAAACTAGAGGGTACAGTTTAAGAAAAGGAAGTCTCCTTTTTAAGAGGAAGGCATTCTTCTCCCCTTGTTGTTAATTTGTGGAATTCTGTTCCTTAAATAGAAATAAAAGCTGGGTCGGGAACATTTTCAAGGATGGTTTGGATAGAAGACAGTGAAGGGTTACTAGGGGAGTTGACCTGAGACCACAACCAGACGAACCACAATCTTTAGTGAATAGTGGAGGTGGTGTGAAGCATCTAGCAGCCTCCTCTTGCTCCAAAGTCCAATGGAGCTAACACAGTCGAGCTCTCCTGGTTTTACATTGCCTGCTCAGGTCTTCAGTGTTGAGGGTGGAGTGCTGGAAAAGCACAGCAGGTCAGGATAGAGTCTGAAGAGCAGGAGAATCGACTTTTTGAGCAAGAGACCTTCATCAGGAATGGCTCGATTCTCCTGCTCCTCAGATGCTGCCTGACCTGCAGTGCTTTTCTAGCACCCCTCATTGACTCTGATCTCCAGCATCTACAATCCTCACTTTCCTCTGCTCAGGTATTCAGTCAGTCAACAGTGTGCTTCAATGCAAAATACAATCATTTGAATGAGCTGGCAGCCCTCAGGTTTGTGCGGTACCTCTATCAAATGCAGTTGGCATGGGATAACTCTACAGCATGATTTCCTTATCCACGTTCCAGTCCAATCATCTTTCTCCCCGACTGAACCATACAACACAGATTGAAGACATTCATCAGGTCATCATGTCTGTGTCACCTTCTTGAAAAAGCTGTGCATTTAATACCCTGCTATTGCCCATTGGTCTGAATGGATCTCCTTTTCAAGGTTTAACCAATTACCTTTGAAAGTTATAATTGTACCTGTTTCCACAATCCTATCAGGCTGGACTGTCTAGAGAGTAAACTCACTGGTAAAACCATCCCTCTTCATTTTAACCATGGAATGATGTTATTGATTATCTTAAAGCTATATCCTCTGTTACTGAGCTTCCTGACAGTGGAGATGGTTTATTTCTATCTACTCGTTATAATTTTGAATCTGTCTTGACCTTTTCTCAGGACAGCAACCTTGTCTTCTCTGATCTCTTCACTGTTGCCCTGTGGTCACTTCACTGATGATCCTCTGATTGGCATTGGTGGGCCTGGAGAAGCCAAAATCCCAGAGGCAGTGGGCTGAGGCCCGTAAAGTGGCATTGATTGCAGATCACCTTCCCCAGCCACTTGTAAAGTTATGTAAGCAGTGGAAGTAGGCAGGCTGGCAACAGGTATGGCCCTGATAGCACAGTGTGCTAATTCATGGGTTTATCCATCTGTGGATACCTCATCAAATTCAGCTGTCGGTCTCTCTCTCTATGTATAAAGCCAAAGATTCCATCCTTCATAGAGTCATAGAATCATAGAGATGTCCATCTGGTAGTTGACATTTCCAGTCTGGGAAAAACACTCCAATTATTCACCATATCTATGCCCCTCAGAACTTTGTAGTATTAGGATCAGATTTCAGCGTACCACAATCTGCTGTGTAAGCCCTTCTTTTATTTGTCCTGCTCAAATGAACTGTGCACTTCTCTTGATTGAATTCCAATTGCCTTTTTCCTTTTGGGCTGTCTGTCCAATCCATTGTTATTTTCTGGCAATTTGCAGCTTTCTTCAACACTGCCAGCCACACGGGCAAAATTTAAATCATCTGAAACCTTATGCCCCCACCACATTCTGCTACGTTTAAGTCTAAATCATTGATATATACCACAAACAGCAAAGGTAGTACAGAGCCCTGCATCCCACCTGTCAGTATATCCCTTCATTCCCTGCACCTCTGCCAATTTCGGATCCAACTTGCCATTTTCACATTGATGCCAGGAACTTGCCTACTTCTTCTGTACAGTAGCGCCTCGACATACGAACGACCCCGTTCATGAACAAATTGGTTTACGAACAGGATTGTACGTAAAAGTTTGCTTCAACGTACGTATGAAATTCAACGTACAAACGCAAAAAGCCCGTGTGCGACCACGTGGTTTCATTGTTGTGCTTTGCTACGCGCTTGTTGAACGCAAAAGCTCTCGGGCCCCGCGTGATCTCATTCAGTTCGTCTTTGGCGTGTGCGCTGTGAACAGCGTTCGTTGCTACGTCCAAGCATTCTTACACTTTCCGAACAATGGGAAAAATTGATTCAGTTCGCGAACCAGGTCCCGGAACGGATTAAGTTCATAAGTCGAGGCGCTACTGTTTTCAGAACTGGACTGAGAATCCCCAGCTGATTTTGCATCTGTCAGCCTCCAGAGGGAGCTCGGTGTGGATTTGGACCCACTTCTGTTCTAGTATAACCAGAGTCAAATAACACCGCGTCAGTGTATTCCATGCTGGTTGTTTTTGGAGTTATCTTTCAACCTGTTAGCTCATCAGCTCATTCTTTTCACAGCTCACTTAATCCAGTTTCCTTGTTTATTTCATTCTTTTATCCTTTACTTGTTCCTTTTTAGTTCCTTTCTTTCAGTTATCCTTTCCTGTGCTTCCCAGAATAAAGTGACATAACAGATTCAGGACAAAGTGAGTAGTGTACATGAGGTTTAAAAAAAATGCCAGATACAACCAGCAGGGTACAGCAGATGACAACATTTCTGTTAAATATATCCCCATTTTCAGTTAACAGTTTCTGATAAGATTTTCCATTAAATCTGAAATGGACATTAAACGTGATTTGGGCTTGCACTTAAAAACGATAATTGTAAATTATGACGTTGTCCCTCAGAATAAGCTCATAGATGGACTATTTTCCCTTGAAGTTTATGACTGAAGGCTAAGACATAATCAGTTAAAGTCTGGCGATTATGTCGTGTGTTCTGCCAATTTTTGACGGCCTTACATTATTTTCTCTTGTTACAAATGGGGGAATATACATTTGATTATGGTTATTGGACCCTCCTCAGTGCCTGAAACATACGTAAATAGTATTTTGCATAAGTAAGAAATGCCTTGTCAAAAACAGAAATTGCTGGAAAAGCTCAGTAGGTTTGGCAGCATCTGTGGGTGCCTTGGGTTTGTTTGTTGGATAGAGTCAAACTCCAATGTTTGTTTATTTCTCCACATGCAAAGAACCGAACTGCTTTAGTGGCTTTGTATGTATATAAAAAGATTTATTTATGAATAAAGTATATTTTTGAAATAAAGATCTAGGTCACGGCCAACTCATATAGATTTCTGCACAAGTAAGGATTCTGCTCATCATGTTGGTCATTTATAAAGAAGAAACAACTGTTTGCAAGGCAGTTCAATGTACTTTACAAAAGCATATTTTTGAATGGAGGTCCGTGTACTTATCTGGGAAAATATACCATGTGTGTTAAACATAGTCAAGTCTCACAAAAAAAGGAAATGCTGGGTATGACACCAGATGAATTCCCTCAAACACTGTAGTGTAAACTTCTTTATCCCCCTGAACTTGTCATCTTAATAGAGATGTGGCACCTCTAACAAAATAACCCCCAGATACAACACTGAAGGGATAGCCAAGATTAGCAACAGAACTTTCAGGTCTTGCTGGTGTCGGCTGCTTTAGCTGAAGGGGGAACAGTCAAGAATTTTCCAACTGGACAAAGTTGGGTGGAGGATACACAGCTCAGCTGCCTGGAGACTGTCACCCAGCAACCAAAATCAAAGCTCACCCAATAGAAGGCCTCTCCAGCCCACCTCCCATCTCCTCACTCCACCTCATTTTTCTTTAATAACATTTTTAAAAATTGTTGGAAAGGGTGCTTGTATCTGAATGTTCCTTCCCATACCATTCATAGCAACTGAGCGCTTCCCTGATTCCCAGTACCTGGCCACTGCCCGCGACACAGCGGGCACCTTGCTCCAGTCAACTAACCAAACACCCATGTGAACATCTTGATTTGAATTTGATCCCCACGGGAGATTGATTCAGGGTGGAGACATAGTGCTGGCTCCTGTTCCCTTCTCCAATTCCCTTTGCTCTGACTGAGCTTCAGAGTAAATCTTGAAACACTCCCAACCAAGCTTTGAATCTAGAATAAAGGAGGGCTACTAAATGAGACAGGCTGGCAGAATTAACCACAAAGACCCGGCATCAGAATGTCCTCAATGGTTGCGACTGAGATTGGAAACTTCACAGAATTTCCTGCCCATTAAATATCCCCCTTGTAAATCAGTGGGGAAAAAAATACTTTTCATAGCCATAGGAATGAGCTGATAAGTCTTTGTGGTTGAAATTATATGGGCCATGGAACCATCCAAAGCTGAGTAGAGGTCAAAGTAAGGACACTGGACTCCTCAATCTCATCCCAATCCAGTCAATGGCATGTTCTTGAAATTCTTGGGAATGCTGTTTTCTGGGAGAGCGGAGGAAAATGCCTGTAGACAGCTAGTGACTAACAGAAGGAAGCCCCTTTCTGAAAGGCAAACAAGTTCCAGATGATTTCACAAGCATTACCAAATTAACTTTCTGCTTTCCTGTGTAGGGGCCAGTTTTAATTCTCATGTTAAAAATCACACAACACCAGGTTATAGTCCAACAGGTTTAATTGGAAGCACGAGCTTTCGGAGTGACGCTCCTTCATCAGGTGATTGTGATCTGATGAACCACCTGATGAAGGAGTGTCGCTCTGAAAGCTAGTGTGCTTCCAATTAAACCTGTTGGACTACAACGTGGTGTTGTGTGATTTTTAACTTTGTACACCCCAGTCCAACATCTCCAAATCACTAATTCTCATGAGCATTGAAAATAGACAGCATCATAGATCTGTCAGATGTTTCCACATTCTCTTAACTTCCTGCAGAGAGTGATTATCATATATCATTAGCAATGGGAGAGTGAGGCAATGGGAGAGAGAGGAAGGCAATGGGAGAGAGAGGGAGGGAATGGGAGAGAGAGGGAGGGAATGGGAGAGAGAGGGAATGGGAGAGAGAGGGAGGGAATGGGAGAGAGGGAGGGAGGGAATGGGAGAGAGGGAGGGAGGGAATGGGAGAGAGGGAGGGAGGGAATGGGAGAGAGGGAGGGAGGGAATGGGAGAGAGGGAGGGAGGGAATGGGAGAGAGGGAGGGAATGGGAGAGAGAGGGAGGGAGGGAATGGGAGAGAGAGGGAGGGAGGGAATGGGAGAGAGAGGGAGGGAGGGAATGGGAGAGGGAGGGAGGGAATGGGAGAGAGTGAGGCAATGGGAGAGAGAGGAAGGGAATGGGGGAGAGAGGAAGGGAATGGGGGAGAGTGGGAGGGAATGGGAGAGAGTGAGGCAATGGGAGAGAGTGAGGCAATGGGAAAGAGAGGAAGGGAATGGGAGAGAGAGGGAGGGAATGGGAGAGAGAGGGAGGGAATGGGAGAGAGAGGGAGGCAATGGGAGAGAGAGTGAGGCAATGGGAGAGAGAGGGAGGGAATGGGAGAGAGAGGGAGGGAATGGGAGAGAGAGGGAGGGAATGGGAGAGAGAGGGAGGCAATGGGAGAGAGAGTGAGGCAATGGGAGAGAGAGTGAGGCAATGGGAGAGAGAGGGAGGGAATGGGAGAGAGAGGAAGGGAATGGGGGAGAGAGGAAGGGAATGGGGGAGAGTGGGAGGGAATGGGAGAGAGTGAGGCAATGGGAGAGAGTGAGGCAATGGGAAAGAGAGGAAGGGAATGGGAGAGAGAGGGAGGGAATGGGAGAGAGAGGGAGGGAATGGGAGAGAGAGGGAGGCAATGGGAGAGAGAGTGAGGCAATGGGAGAGAGAGGGAGGGAATGGGAGAGAGAGGAAGGGAATGGGAGAGAGTGGGAGGGAATGGGAAAGAGTGGGAGGGAATGGGAGAGAGGGAGGGAATGGGAGAGAGTGAGGCAATGGGAGAGAGAGGGAGGGAATGGGAGAGAGAGGGAATGGGAGAGAGAGGGAGGGAGTGGGAGAGAGAGGGAGAGAATGGGAGAGAGAGGGAGGGAGTGGGATAGAGAGGGAGGGAGTGGGATAGAGAGGGAGGGAGTGGGAGAGAGTGAGGCAATGGGAGTGAGGCAATGGGAGAGAGAGGAAGGGAATGGAGAGAGTGAAGCAATAGGAGAGAGTGAGGTTATGGGGGGAGTAAGACATGGGGAATTGCTCATCCCAGGGTGGTTAAGAGTCAACACATCACTGTGGGTCTGGAGCCACATGTAGTCCAGTTATCTCCTTCTGAGTTATCTTGGCAGTGTTTTGGAACCACACGTTGTGCAAACTGGCTGTGGGAAATCCAGTGGCCCACACTTCCGAATTATTTCACTGCCTGTAAAATACACCTCAATTTTGCAAAGGAGCTGTATAAATATGAGTTTTTACCATCCTGTCCATCTGGCCAGTTTGGTTTCAGTGGAACAACTTTACTGTTTATTCCACATCTTTATCTCAATTTTTTCTTCTGGACTCAGATCTTCCTTTGATGAGCACCGCTCTCCCAAAGCTGTGATTTGTCTATTTGTGAGCAGCTGGCTTTGCCCCACTTGAAATGAAATGCTTCAAGGTAATGCTTCATTCTAATGGGACGTAAAGGTAGTCATCTGACCAAACAGCATTGGCAAGCAGTGCAGGAAATCCAACCTTGTGACTTCTTCTTACGTTGAGTACCCAGTGCCCTGATTAACAAAATACAGTATCTTCCAAAGTTTAGCAAGAGCGCTGCTAAATTATAACCTCGGAAGGCTTTCATTGTCCTTTTCTGTGAGCAACGTTCCATGGAACCTTCCTGTTGCTGACTTAGTGACCTTTGTCAAAGTCGTTAGTGCTAATATTTTACTGAGGAAGCCGAAACTGAGCCAAGTCCCGAACTCCCTGCTGCAATGTTGTTCTCAAATTGTTCCGCAGCTTCTGTGTCAGGTCTACAGTGACGGCAGAGCTGCATAGAGTCTGTACCTCTGCTTTATAAGGATTCATAATAAAGTAGCAATTTTCAGGACTTCCAGGCACTCAAAAGCAGCACGGTGGCTCAGTGGTTAGCACTGCTGCCTCACAGTGCCAGGAACTCAAATTCGATTCCAGCCTTGGGCAAGTGCCTGTGTGGAGTTTGCATATTCTCTCATGTCTACATGGGTTTCCTCCAGGTTCTCCGTTTTCCGCCTGCTAAATTACCTATTGTGTTCAGGGATGTGCAGGCTAGGTGGATTGGCCATGCTAAATTACCTATTGTGTTCAGGGATGTGCAGGCTAGGCTGGATTGGCCATGCTAAATAATCCATAGTGTTCAGGGATGTGCAGGCTAGGCTGGATTGGCCACAGGAAATGCAGGGTTATGGGTAGAGGAGTGGAATGTTCTTCACAGCATGGCCTACGTCCACACTGTAGGGATTCCATGAAAAGCACTTTGCAGCCAACAGCATACACTTGAAGTGTAGTCACCGTTGTAATGTAGGAAACATGGTCAAACTTGTTCCACACAATGGTGTAATTCTGGCCATTTAATCTGTGGTGATATTGGTGGAGGGGATTAAATATTGGCCAGGACATTAGAAAGAACTTACCTGATCTTCTTTGAATAATATCATGAGACTACTGTCCTCGAACACACTGCCTCAGATTAACTCACTTTATAGGTGGAGTCTTTCACTGTACAGCACTTACTCAGTCCTGCTCTGCAGGGTCAGCCTGGAGTTTACACTGTGGTATGGGATTTTCAAAGAAGCAATTTTCATTCAAGCTACAACGGCACTTATGTTTTTTCCCTATCAAACTGGCCTTATATTCCTGTCGATTACTGACAGCATGCTTAATTATTTTATTTTCTACTTCCCTTACCCAGTGTTAGATCATTTTGGAGCTTTGCTCATTAGTTCTCCGGTTTTTGTTTCTTGGAGTAGGAAGCACTTTCTATCTGAGCAGTTTCCCCCTTTTACTGCCTTCACGTAATCTCTAATTATGTTGAAGCTATTTAAGAAAGTGATCAAAACATTCCCCCAAAATTTCTGAATCTGCAATTTGTAAGTTTTTAATATCATTTGTCCTGGAGTTTCATAATTGTATGCAAGATGTAATCAGAATTTCTCAGCATAGGTGTGAAAGCTAGGGCTGCCCCGTCCCAATGCCATAAGGCCGGGTGTATTCGTTGTCAACAAAGACTCATTGAAAGAAAGTTATTTGAGGTTACGTTTCTGTCTGAAGAAACACAGAGCGACAAAATCAAACCTTCCCAATTATTGATATATTTTAAATTGGGTCTCCTAAAGACTCAATCCCTTCCCCAGTGGTTGAAAATGTAACAATGCTGTTTGCCAGATTAAAAAGATTCTAACTTTCATGTCAGTAAAGTAAAACTGAGCAAAGTTCAAATAGACTGCCATGGAACACTGTCACTTGCAACAAGACATGTTATGTAATGGTTACACAGATTGCAAAGTGTTAATGTCGGGAACCTTGACTGGGACTACACCACGGTCTCGTCAGTGGCACACGTCGACACCACATTCAGTATCTTTAAAAAAAACTTTTTTAAACACTGCTGACACATTTGTTTATTTCTGCTGCTGTAACAGGAGAATTGCTGCATAATCCTTACATAATTCATTACATGTGTGGGTTATCCCAGGGACCTAAAAACAAAGGACTTCTAGTTAGGCCTATCAAATAATGATAGGATTGTGTGCCTTTTGACAGATTAATTCAGTTTGACAAATTGGGGAATATTGGCAGATATGCATTTAAACTGTAACTACGGGAATGTTGGAAATCTTTTTTTCTTTCACTAATGCGGACTATGCTGGCTTGGCCAACATTAATTTCCTGTTCTCAGATGTCTTTAAAAATCTGGTGGAGAGTTGCCTTCTTGCGCGGATCTAGTCTATGTAGTATAGATGTACACAGCACCATTACAAAGGGACTGCCAGGATTTTGACCCAGCATTCTACTGCTATAATTCCAAATCATGGTAGTCTGTCTATGGAGGGGAACTTGCAAGTGATGATCGTCCCATGTACCTGTTATCCTTCTTCTGGATATTAGAGATTATTAGTCTAGAAGGTGCTAGAGAGAGAGCCTTGGTGAGTTTCTACAGTGCATCTTAAAGATGGTGATGCCACACCATAGATAGCCAGGTTCTATTGAGTCAAGTATCTTGAAGTTTATTTACCAACTAACTATTTACAAGGCTATGAAATCACAGACTTGCACATTCTGTGTTCTGTACTAACTGATGTTACTATGCATTACAGACCCAACTGACAAACTACACTGACTCCATTACACAGAAAGAGTGACTGAAGATGAAATGGATACCTTGAAACTAGAATACCACAATATTGTAACATCATATAACTATCTTCAAGGTACAGGTCTGTCTGGTTTTATACTAAGCTGTAAAATAACAAATGTTATATACTGGTTGTGAATGGTGAAGAGAGTGTTTAAGGTAGTGGATGTAGTGCCAATCCAATAGACTGCATTCTGCTGGGTGGTATTGAGTTTCCTGAGTATTGTTTGAGCAGCAGTCATGCACTAAGTGGAGAGTGTTCCATCACACTCCTGACTTCTGCTTTGTAGAGGGTGGACAGTACCTCAGGAAGTGAGTTACTTGCTATCGAATTTCCAACCACTGGCCTATTCTTGCAGCCATTGTATTTAGGTGGCTGGGCTAGTTCAGTTCCTGCATCCTTTGTCTATTGTCCTTCCTACCAATATAGATATCATTAGCCTTCAACTTTACTGACAAGTGTGTCATGTGGCATTTTATCAAATGCCTTTTGGAAATCAAGGTACATCACACCAACTAAATTACTCTCATCCACCCCCTCAGGTATCTTATCAAATAACTTACTGAAACACAATATACCTTTAATCAATTCATGCCCCAGTTCCTTAAACAATCAACACTTACCCTAAAAACAGTTAATTTTGTCCCATTTCAACCAGAACTGGGGTAATGCTGACTGACGGTAGTTGCTGGAGATCAGATTTGACAGACCTCAGAGGTTTGTGAGACTCTTCAAATGGTAAGCCAACCCTGAATATGCCATCCAGACACACCAGGAGGGACTGGAAATTAAGGTTGGCAAAAACTTTATCCCATCACAAGCATGAAGGTTGCAGAGTCATAATGGAGCCCAAATGGAATTCATGTTTATCCTTACAGTCCCCCAGTTTGAAATGCTGTCTTTTCAACATCTTGTTCAGTGATGGGTTGTTACTTATAACCAAGCGACAGGTCAAGACTGCAGAAATACTTTTCATCTTTAGAACTTGCAATGCTTTCTCAATCCCAGTTAGAGGGTAAGCATCCTGACTAATGTTTTACATTGAGTGTCTTCTACTGAGACAGATCCTCAGATTCCCATCTTTCTTCCTCTTGAGGACTGTGGGGAGGTGAATAGACTTGAGGACTCTTGGATGATACTTTGCTTTGTTGACTTCTGCAGGTGCAGTCCTGATGGAGGGGTTCCAGCACCTCTGTTCATATCCTCCCTCATCATCGCCACCTGCTGCTGGAGGACCCATTGCACCCAGTTTACTCATCAAACCTGCCCTTGCTGTGCTACATTGATATTCTCCATAAGAACAGCATAATTTTAGAAGTGTCATTCTCGTTTTCATCCTGCCCCTGGTGTTAGACTTAGAATTATAGCCTGTGATTTTAAGATCCTGTATACAATCTACTGTATCTTCCATTTCATTTGAGTCTGGGAAATGATACAAGCATAATTGAATGATTAGCTTTACATGCTTTTTTGGATTCCTGACTGACAGCTGTGCCGTACAGAGACTCTAAATTGCTCTAAGTGAACAGCGTTAACTTGACACAAAGTGGTACTTGCAGTGGCTATGCGGAAGTATCGTTGTTGATCAAGGCTATATGCTGGGTAATGGCCACGCTGAGCAAGGAAACACAAGTATTCGTGTGGATACCCGATAGGTGATGCCTGCTGATGCTGTGCTTTTTAAGTTTAGCATCTACATAATGTGAAAGTCAGCTTGAACTGGACAGGCGCAATGAGCTTACAGTATAAGCAAGTGCCAAATTCAGGAGCAATTCAAATACCAACACATGATAAACACTTTCTAACTAAGTACACCAGAATACTTCCACTCATTTAGTGAGGTTTTAGTCCTTTCTTGAAATGGATATTTACATTTTCTATTGAGCGAAAAGTACCATCGTTTTTTAAGCACATAAGCAAGTGGAGAGGAGGATCAGATCTGAGCTTTACCTGGTTTCCATAAGAGGGAGGGTTAGCTAGGTGTGCTACAATCTATTGGCTTTAAAACATAGCAAAAGGGAGCAAGGGTAGACCATTCAGCCCTTTCAGCCCACTGCACCATTCATTATGATCATGGCTGTTCCTGCTTTCTCCCCAAACCCTTTGATCCCTTTAGCACTAAGAACTATATCCAACTCCATCTTGAAGCTATTCAATGTTTTGGCCTTAACCATTTTCTGTGGCAGAGAATTCCACAAGCTCACCACTCTCTGGGTGAAGGCATTTCCCCTTATCTCAGTCCTAAATAGCCTCCTCCATATCCTTAGACTGTGTAACAACACAAATTTCACACGACAGAACCAGAAACCATCAGTACAGCCTGGTGAAAGGCAGGTTCAGGGGAATGTCAGCAAAACTTTACAACGAAAAGCAATTAACTCCTTCATTTGATGGACTACCAGTACAAATGTTTTGGGTTAAGTCTGGCCCTTAATACTTTTAAGTTCAATTATGTTAGTCTTTTCTGTCTGGCTTCCCAACTTTCATTTCCAAAAGTGTGATAACTTTATTATAACTCTGACCAGGTTCGTATATATTTAAAACCCCTCGATTGTCCCTTCACTCCACAGTTGTAGAAACATCCTCCAAATCTACAACCATCCAAATTCTTTATGCTTCCTGTTATGATCTTCATGGGAAAATCATAACCTAAACCAACAAAATTTACTGAATAACTCCCAATGGAAGAAATTATCAACAAAAGTCCACTTTTTGTAACTTATCTTCTAAGATTAACCCAAAACAACTGAAAATATAATGAATTAACAGGCAAATAATATTTGAAATAAAATGGAAAATTTCATTCTCAATGGTTGATACAACAAATTTGTGTCTTGCACAATCACCAACATTGGCATCACTCCACCTGTAACTTGAAAGCTCCACAATATGTAGCGGTGTATTTGCCCAGGATAAATCAGGAGGCCTATCCAACTACACCTTTCACCTCTGAGCTTTGTGGTATGTTGATCATCAACAAGACAAACTTCAATGAACACTTTTACCCATGAGTCACAATAGCCTTGATAGAGTAATTTTCACGAGTTGGTTTTCAAGCAACCAAGATCACTCCAGTTCGTGATTTGGACACTTCTCTGGAAATATCCTGCAGCATCTCTGAGCTGTTTCCACAGTTTTCTGGGTGTTAACTTTTTTTTAGCTAGCTGACACAGCATCTTCAAGAGCTCCTGCCTTCCTTCCTGCCAAACAGAAAGACTCCTGAGAGAGATGTGTTTAATCTCATGACGAGGTTTCTCTGTGATTCACTCTCTGTCTTTTCTTTGCACCTGTCGCTATTACCCTCCCATCCATCTACTTGTAGTTCTTCTTTCCACCTGCAGCTCTCCCTTGCATCTGGCTGGTCACATGGTTTCTTCC
Source organism: Chiloscyllium plagiosum (assembly GCF_037043375.1). NCBI lineage: Eukaryota > Metazoa > Chordata > Chondrichthyes > Orectolobiformes > Hemiscylliidae > Chiloscyllium > Chiloscyllium plagiosum. The sequence goes on from NW_028270140.1 coordinate 14,865,105, forward strand.
TTAACTGTTGGTACTGATTCCAGGCCAAAGGTCAAAGAACATAAGAACATGAGAACTAGGAGCAGGCATAGGCCATCTGGCCCTTCATGGCTGACCTTTTTGTGGCCTTAGCTCCACTTACCCGCCCTCTCACCTTATCCCTTAATTCCTTTATTGTTCAAAAATAATCTATCTTAGCTTTATAAACATTTACTGAAGTAACATAAATTGGGCGGGGAATTCCATAGATTTACAAACCTCTGGGTGAAGAAGTTTCTTCCCAATTCAGTCCTAAACCTGCTCTCTCTAATCTTGAGGCGATGTCTCTAGTCCTAGTTTCACCAGCCAGTGGAAACATCTCTCTACGTCTATCTTATCTATTCCCTTCATAAGTTTATATGTTTCTATAAGATCCCCTTCATTCTTCTGAATACCAATGGATATAATCCCAGTTTACTCAGTCTCTCTTACTCCAGAATCAACTAGTGAACCTCCTCTGCACCCCTCCAGTGCCAGTATATCTTTCTCAAGTAAGGAGACCAAAACTGCACGCAATACTCCAGCTGTGGCCTCACCAGTTGCAATATAACCTCCCTGCTTTTAAACTCAATCCTTTTAGCAATGATGGACAAAACTCCATTTGCCTTCCTAAATACCTGGTGTACCTGCAGACCAATCTTCTGTGATTCATGCGCAAGGATACCAGGTCCCTCTGCATAGCAGCATGCTGCAACTTTTACCATTCAAGTAATAGTCCTTTTTACTGTTACTCCTACCAAAATGGATAACTTCACATTTGTTAACTTGGTAAAGCAATGTTAGATTAGATTAGATTACTTACAGTATGGAAATAGGCCCTTCGGCCCAAAAAGTCCACACCGACCCACCAAAGCGCACCCACCCAGACCCATTCCCCTACATTTACCCCTGCACCTAACACTACAAGCAATTTAGCCAATTCACCTAATCTGCACATTTTTAGACTGTGGGAGGAAACCGGAGCACCCGGAGGAAACCCACGCAGACGCGGGGAGAATTTGCAAACTCCACACAGTCAGTCGCCTGAGGCGGGAATTGAACCCGGGTCTCTGGCGCTGTGAGGCAGCAGTGCTAACCACTGTGCCACCGTGCCACCCACAATTGTATTAACATTGTATTCCATCTGCCAGAACTTGCCCACTCACTTAAAGTATTTATGTTCTTCTACAAAGTTTCACAGTCCTCTGCATACTTTGCTCTGCCATTCATCTTGGTGTCATCTGAAAACTTTGACACACTACATATGGTCCCCAACTCCAAATCATCTATATAAATTGTGAATAATTGCGGTCCCAATACTGATCTCTGAGGCACAGCATTAGTTACTGACAGCCAATCAGAATTGCACTCATTTATCCCCACTCTTTGTTTCCTGTTAGTTAACCAATCCTCTATCCATGCTAATACTTTACCCATAATGCCATGCATCTTTATCTTATGCAGCAGCCTCTTGTGTGGCACCTTGTCGAAGGCCTTTTGTAAATCTAGGTACACCACATCCACTGGGTCCCCCTTGTCCACCTTGCTTGTAATGTCTTCATAGAATTCCAAAACATTAGTTAAGCATGAGCTGCCCTTCATGAACTCATGCTGTGTCTGCCCAACGGGATAATCTCTATCTAGATGCCTTGCTATTTCTACCTTGATAATAGACTCAAGCATCTTCCCCACTACAGAGGTTAAGCTAACCGGTCTATAATTCCACATCTTTTGTCTACTGCCCTTTTTAAACAATGGCATCATATTTGCTGTTTTCCAAACTGCTGGAAAGGTCGCATGGATCCAGTATTTCTTATTATCCAAGGACATGGTTCACAACACATCAAGATAGCTGGTGGAATTTAATTTCAATTAATTAAAACTAAAAATCTGGAATTGATTACTAGCCTCAGTAATATTGCCTGTGAAGCTATTGTCAATTTTTATTTTACAAAACTCATCTGGTTCACTAGTGTCCTTTTAGGAATGGAGCTTGCTGTGATTAGGCAGTCTGTGATTTCAGACTCCAAAACAATGTGAATTTGAAATGGCCAAAGTGACCAAACCAAACCATTCAATTCAATGCCAATTGAAGATATGCTACAATTGCTGGCATTGTCAGTGATACCCACACCCCATGAAAATAAGTAACTTACAATTTGTGAAAACTCTTAGAAATCCTATGCAAACATTTTAAAAACATTTTAAGATTTCCATAGACCCTTTGAAGAAATTATTAATTTTCCTTACTGCACTGCTTCAAGGTCAAATGTTGTCACATCTCATAATTCTGGCCACCTATGTAATATTATCATAGAATCCCTACAGTGTGGAAGTAGGCCATTCAGCCCATCGAGTAAACACTGACCTTCCGAAGAGCATACCACACAGACCCACCCTACCCCTGTAACCCTGCCTTTATCATGGCTAATTTACCTAGCCTGCACCTCACTGGAAACTATGGGCAAGTTATCGCAGCCAATCCATCCCACCTGCACATCTTTGGACTGTGGGAGGAAACCGGAGTACCCGAAGGAAGCTCACACACATGGGGAAAATGTGCAAACTCCACACAGACAGTTGCCCAAGGTCCCTGGTGCTGTGAGGTAGCAGTGCTAACCACTGAGCCACAGTGCCATTGATTTTCTTCACTCCACAATTGATTATTATGCTTTCTGTTATCTAGGCCCTAGGGTCTGAAGTCAGTCACCTTATTCCCAGAATGTCATGACAGGAATTCCTCGAGGTTGTGTCCTAGGCCCAGTGAACTTCAGCTGCTTCACTTTTGAACTTTCCTTAAGGCCAGAAATAAGGATGTTCACTGATGATCACACAATGTTCAGAACCATTTGGACTCCTGAGGTCCTGGAGCAATCCCTGACCATATCCTCCAAGATCTGGACAACATCAAACTTGGGCTGATAAATGGCAAGTAGCGTTCATGCCCCACAAGTGTCAGTCAATGATCATATCCAACGAGAGAATATAACAATCTCCCATTGACATTCAATTGCATCAGGGAGTGGTTTCTGCAAAGATTGTCTCTCAAATGGCCCAGGTGATCTGTGAGACTCTGTCTGTTGGCTTGGATCTCTGTGCAAAGTTGGGCCCCAGAAAATCCTGGGAAGTTAGTAGATAATGTTGCGTCTGATCTAGCTCTGAAATAAGGATTCCCCACCCAAATTAGAAGATTGGAAGCCTAAAGCATCATGTCTTTTCATTGCATAGTTTCCATCTGCTGAGCAGGAAGGTCTCGATTCATTGTTTTGTCCCTCTAGCAGGTTCTAATTCCTCTCAGATGTGAAACTGTTGAATCAAAAGGGAGTAATAGTTCAGATGGCTGCCACTGCCTTCTGCATAGATGTTTTAAATATTTCTGAAGTACCTCTGCACCAGTTAAAGACCCATACCTGGCTCTTGTAATTGTTAATCAGCCAAATGTGGGTGGGGAAGGGGTCCACCTGTACTCATTAGGTGTAGTTACATCAACTCGGCATCCACCCAGTCTTCATCTTGCTCATCAGAGTTATGTGGAGAAGGACTTTGAACCTTTCACCTCTGTATCATTGGGTGTGTCCCTGAGCTAAGGATTCTCTCCCTTTTTTATGGGGCATAATCTTAAATTCAGATAAGAGTGGGTGGGAGCAGTCTTGTGGAACGAAGGAAGAAAATATTCAGAGGGTTAATGTTTCATGAAGACAATTTTGAAATATTGTGATGAGGCATAGCTGTTGAGTGAAGCTGGTCTCCAGGCTATATGTGATGGTGTAGAACACACGCACATTTATTAAACCAGCCACAGATCCGTGCAGTAATTTATGGGAAAAGATGTAGGATTGCATGGCAGATTCTTGATGTGGTAGACAAAGTAATAGCACGAAAAGGGAAATGGATTTGATTTAATGGCTACTGGATATATGGTTGGTCATCACTGGGAATTATATATTCCAGAAATATCTGATGTACTATAGAGGCAGAAAGTAGCAGACGTTTGTGCTAGCCCATATGATAAATATGACATGACGGTGATGAGGATGTATCTTGGCACAGTAGAGCATGTAGCAGAACTTGTCTGGGTGAAGATGAGACACAAAAGATCAGAACATGTAATGGGTTATAATATCCCTAACAGTGGCTATATTGCTGAACAGTAATCTATGATCATGTGGGACTTTAATCCCCTTTTGTACACAAAATTGGCAAGACTTCTTTGAAAGAAAAGTTCCATGGAATACATTTTGAGCCATCATTCCAAAAGTACGATGCTGTGGAACAATGAGAGATGTTACTTTACACTTTTTTGGGGGGTGACAAGACCATATTAATTAGTTATCTTGTAAGGGATCCTCTGGGACAGAGCATTCATTATGGTAGAATTTGTCATTGTGTTTGAGTGTGAGACAAGTCTGAAAGTAGAGTATTGAACTGGAAGTCCATCAGATAAACCTGATAAGTTGAGTTAGAAAATTTGGCTAAAAGTTAGTGTTAAAAAGCAATAGCTAGCTCAAGTGGGAGCAAATAAAATCAGGCTAGATTAACCAGAAGTCTCTCTCTTTCCTGCACTGGCCTTACCATGTGCTTACTATCTGTTCTTCCTTTTTTTAAAAGTGTTGTTGTCTTGCTTAGTTTTCCCCCAAAGTTCCAAAACAATGCAACAGCATATGAAATGGTAATTGTTGCTCCAGGAATTCAAGGAAATCTCCTCCAACACTAAAATACCTCAAAGGAGCAGCTGTTACAGCTAGAACTTTTTCCTGTCCTCCATCTTGCAGGTTCATAGCTCCTTGAAAGTTGAGTCGCAGGTAGCTAGGATAGTGAAGAAGGCATTTAGTATGCTTTCCTTTATCGGTCAGAGTATTGAGTCCAGGAGTTGGGAGCTGAAAATGTGTTGCTGGAAAAGCGCAGCAGGTCAGGCAGCACCCAAGGAACAGGAGAATCGACGTTTCGGGCATAAGCCCTTCTTCAGGCTTATGCCTGAAATGTCGATTCTCCTGTTCCTTGGATGCTGCCTGACCTGCTGCGCTTTTCCAGCAACACATTTTCAGCTCTGATCACCAGCATCTGCAGCCCTCACTTTCTCCTCCAGGAGTTGGGAGGTCATGTTGCGGCTGTACAGGACATTGGATAGGTCACTGTTGGAATATTGCGTGCTGTTCTGGTCTCCTTCCTATCGGAAGATGTTGTGAAACATGAAAGGGTTCAGAAAAGATTTACAAGGATGTTGCCAGGGTTGGAGGATCTGAGCTATAGGGAGAAACTGAACAGATTGGGGCTGTTTTCCCTAGAGCATTGGAGGCTGAGGGGTAAACATATAGAGGTTTATAAAATCATGAGGGGCATGGATAGGATAAATAGACAAAGACTGTACCCTGAGGTGAGGGAGTCCAGAACTAGAGGGCATAGGTTTAGGGTGAGAGGGGAAAGATATAAAAGGGACTTAAGAGGCAGCTTTTTCATACAGAGGGTGGTGCGTGTATGGAATGAGCTTCCAGAGGAAGTGATGGAGACTGGTACAATTGCAACATTTAAAAGACATCCGGGTGGGTATATGAATAGGAAGGGTTTGGAGGGATATGGGCTGGATGCTGGCAAGTGGGACTAGATTGGTTGGGATAACTGGTCGGCATGAACGGGTTGAACCGATGGGTCTGTTTCCATGCTCTACATCTCTATGACTCTATTTGGGCCCTGTTAGTGATAACTGTCAGGTGAATTGGCCATGCTAAATTGCCCATTGTGTCAGGTACATTAGTCAGGGGTAAATATAGAGTAGGGGAATGGGTTTTTTTTAAAGGATTAGATTAGATTCCCTACAGTGTGGAAACAGGCTCTTCAAGCCCAACAAGTCCACACCAACCCTCAAAGAGTAACGCACCCAGACTCATTTCCCTCTGACTAATGTACCTAACACAGTGGGCAATTTAGCATGGCCAATCTACCTGACCTGCACATCTTTGGGTTGTGGGAGGAAACCGGAGTACCCGGAGGAAACCCACGCAGACCCGGGGAGAATGTGCAAACTCCACACAGACAGTCGCCCGAGGCTGGAATCAAACTCGGGTTGCTGGTGTGGTGAGGCAGCAGTGCAAACCACTGAGCCACCGTGCCACTCCGGTTTGGGTGGGTTACTCCTCGGAGGGTCGGTGTGGACTTGTTGGGCCGAAGGGCCTGTTTCCACACTGTAGGGATTCTAATCTAATCTACCCTTAGTGAAGAAACACATCAAAAAGGAAATGGGAAAGAAGGAAGAAATAAGATGAGCAATGAGTTAAAGTTGGCAAAAGACGGCAGAGAATATCACGTGAAAGGAGACCAAAGGCAAACAAAAGTGTTGGGACATGATAAGGATGGAGTTAAGATGAAAATGAACAGCAAAAATAGTTGTGGCATATGGTTTTGTGTTTGTGTGATTAAATTAGCAGATGATTAAGGCTCTTGTCACCTCAGCAAATGATGAAAGGTCACTTTTGCTGTCTGTGAAACTGCAGGGAGCAAGGGTCTTAGCCATGACCAGTTTGTTATTTTTCTGTGCCGTCATTTCTAATGATTTCCAAGGCCACATGAGCATTCTGTAATGTAAAGGTGGTGATGGCACAGTTGTGGCAGAAATAGTACAGATCAAAAACATAGGGGGAGGGTAACAATTAACCCAACCCTCGTCACCTCCCAAAACGGTGAGGAAACTGCGAGGGTGCCCCACTACAAGGGCAGAACAGCTTGGTTATGGAAGGATGAACAAAATGGCCAATGACCTTGTGTGAGGAAAGGACCACTCAGAGCCACAACCTGATGCAAAGTTCGTAATGCTACAGATGTTGTAAATTAACCCAGGCTAAGAGCAAGAAGTTGCCTCTTAAAGTAGCAGAAGGTGGTGAGGGCTCTGACCAGTGCCTGACAGATTGGCATCACTCCTTTGTGGTAGATCATGACAGACATAGTACCACCTAGGTTTCTATTATAGCCAATCACCTGCTGTGCCAGCAATCTTTATGTCACACCTGCTGTCTCAGCAAGTCAGAGCAACAGTGATTCAAAGCCTCTGCTCTTTCTGCATGTACAGTGGCAGGAACAGAGCTGTTTCTGGGTGATGCAAGCAACTCCACCTCATCTTGTTTTCTTACAGTCCTCCAGACATATAAACTTTTGAGATTACTGTTCTTTTGTCCAGTAAAGACTCTAACCCCTCCCGCTGCTCAAACTCCTCTGGGCAAATTTGCTGGGCAGTGCTGTGTGTTGGTTTATCTTGTACCTGACTTGCACTGAAATCTCAGCGAGTGTTCACTGAGACAGTTTAAAGGAAATATGATAGGCACAGATAAAATTCACCCATACTGTTTCACCAAACACTCCCAGCGCAATTACGGCACAGGTTTGGTACAGAGCTCGTCCTGGACTGTGCCATTAAAATCTCAAGGATAAGTACAAAGGGTTAAATACAGAGTAAAGCTCCCTTTGCTGTCTCACGTCTAACATCTCAGGGCATGTATAACCAGTTCTAAAGGGAAATCAGTGGACCTGAAGCGTTAACTCTGCTTTCTCTCCACAGATGCTGCCAGACCGGCTGAACTTTTCCAGCAATTTCTGCTTTTGTTTCAGATTTCCAGCATCCACAGTTCTGTAGTTTGTTTCCATGTATGACCAGGGTCAGGTACAAAGAAAAGTTCCCTCTGCACTTTTCTGTCGAACACACCAAGGACAGATACAGTGTGGGTTAGATATAGGGTAAAAGGTATCTGTATTAGCCCATAAATGTCTCATGGGGAAGGTGTTTGGTAAATGCCCAGCTAATTATGGAAAACACGTCCTTGGCACTACTGAAACGGCTGTTCCAGAGGACAGGTGGAGTTAATCTCTCACTGATTCCAAGGCTTTTTCCCAAACCAAGTCAACAGGAGAAGAGAGACAATTGCTTCCGTTTGAACAGTTCAATGCCACTCGCAGAAAGATGCACCAGACCCAATCCAAACTCACACCAATTATGAAATTGAAAGGCACTGTACCAACATCAGAATAGAGCAGCCTTTGCATTAAAAGCAGGAATAAAGATGACACACATTCCCTGATTTAAAGCGACAGATGTTCCTGCAAACTTATCAATCAGATATTCAAAGTGCAGATCAGACATTTCTATGTTGCGCAAATGAACCTGTCAGCAAAAGAAACATTTTCCAATGCAGCACTTGTGAGTACTGAATGTTCACAACATTGTTTCCCTGAAATTCCTTCACTTTTTTTTATTTCAAAAATATACTTTATTCATAAAATAATTTGATGGTCTGTACAGTTGGTCATGCCATATGTATGTAAACATGTACATACAGAGATCAGAATTTATCATTTTTATACAGGTCTGTACATTTTTCAATCATATGCCCATATGATTAGCTGAGGCGTCAGCAGAGCTCAAATGACTGCATGGGCCCCCTGTTCTTCGTTAGGCAGGCAGATGTTACACAGTGGTCTTTCCCCACCGCGCCTTGGCGGCAGCTGCCCCAAGCTTCAGCGCGTCCCTCAACACGTAGTCCTGGACCTTGGAATGTGCCAGTCTGCAACACTCAGTCGGGGTCAACTCCTTCAGCTGGAAGATCAGCAGGTTTCGGACCACCCAGAGAGCGTCCTTCACCGAGTTGATGATCCTCCGGGCACAGTTGATGTTCGTCTCGGTGTGCGTCCCGGGGAACAGACCGTAGAGTACGGAGTCCCGCGTCACGGCGCTGCTCGGGACGAACCTCGACAAACACCACTGCATTCCTCTCCAGACTTCCTCTGCATAGGCACATTCCAGAAGGAGGTGTGTGACAGTCTTGCCCCCCCCCCCGCAGCCGCTTCGAGGGCAGCGTGCGGTGTGGCTGAGAGTCCGGGCGTGCATAAAGGATCTCACAGGCAGAGCCCTTCTCACCACCAGCCAAGCCATGCCTTGGTGCTTGTTGGAAAGTTCTGGTGATGAGGCATTCTGCCAAATGGCTTTGACAGTCTGCTCAGGGAACCGCTCGATAGGATCCGCCCTCTCCTTTTCCCGAAGGGTCTCATTCCTTCACTTCCTTCAATAGCCATTCAACTTGCTTTAACAAATGAGTTTCAGGAAACCTGATTTACCTGTGGCCCTGAAGTTGAAGGGACACATTTTTGTCACACTGTTACCAGTTGAAGCAATGATTGTAGGTTAACTGGCAACCCACCTCTGCCAAGGGAAATGTTTTGCATATGCAACCTGACACAATGAAGGTGGGATGTGTGAATTAGTGGCCTAAACTTCTCTTTCCGGTATACACCAGCTCATTTTTTTAACCCCAATCAGAATGCACACAGTGCTACAGATTGTCAGTTCCAGTTTGAAATGGAATGCAATTAAATAATTTGAAATGAAACACCAATGATAAATGTTTCAATGTGGTGAGCATGGAGCGATGCAGCTAGTTAAATATAAAGCTTTCTTTGTTCTTTATTTTCCAGAACACAATTACAAGCTAATAGTATAATTGGCCTACTATGTTTCAATCACAACCAAGGAGATAACAAATGATTTGGAAAGTTATTTTGTGAACTTCTGTTGATCGAAAGAGAGCAGGGAAAGGAAGGGGGCATCTTGGCTAAATTAGCTCAATAATAAAGTTAAAAATCACACAACACCAGGTTATAGTCCAACAGGTTTAATTGGAAGCACACTAGCTTTCGGAGCGACGCTCCTTCATCAGGTGATTGTGAAGGGCTCGATTGTAACAGAATTTATAGCAAAAATTTGCAGTGTGATGTAACTGAAATTATACATTGAACAGACAATCAATTTTTCAATGTATAATTTCAGTTACATCACACTGCAAATGTTTGCTATAAATTCTGTGTTACAATCGAGCCCTCCACAATCACCTGATGAAGGAGCATCGCTCCGAAAGCTAGTGTGCTTCCAATTAAACCTGTTGGACTATAACCTGGGTGTTGTGTGATTTTTAATTTTCTTCACCCCAGTCCAACACCGGCACCTCCAAATCATAGCTCAATAATGTTGCCGTAAGTAAACTGTGTTCCAAGTTCTTAGAATTATCTGACATGAAGAAAGGTCTATAGGTAGTAAATGTTCAAGATACTGATACAGGCAGATATAATTTCTCTATAGAGCATAGCAGTCTGTTAACATTGGTGTTGTAGTAATCCTGAAATTGCTCTTTATATAACCTTTAAAGGTTTGAATCTTGTTCATTGAGTGGAGTTTGTGATGAACGGGAGGGATATACAATCTTCACTCTCTTGCACAATGGTGTGTGCCACTTTGTTGCTTGACTTAGTCTTTCCCCGTCACACTCGTGTGGCATGAATATTGCCTGGTTGAACTCTTGTCTTATTGCAATTATTCATTGATGAAACAAAACCTGGAATATAGTGTGCAGTTTCGGCTTCCTTATCTCAGGAAGGATGTTCTTGGTATAGAGGGAATGCAGCAAAGGTTTGTCAGATTAGTTCCTGGGATGGCGAGATTGATGTATGAGGAGAGATTGAGTCGGTTAGGGTTGTATTTACTTTAGAAGAATGAGGAGGAATTTTAATAGAAACCTATAAAATGTTAACAGGGGACTAGACAGGTTAGATGCAGGAAAGATCTTCCTGATGGGGGTTGGTGGGGGGGGGGGGGGGGGGGGGGGGGGGGGGTGAGGGGAGGTGTGGATTTGTGGGTGGGAGTGTGGAGGTACAGAACCAGGGATCTTAGTTTAAGGATAAGGGATAAGCCTTTTAGGGTTGTAAAGATTCATCCAGAGCACGGTGAGCTTGTGGAATTCACAACCACAGAAAGCGGCTGAGGCCAAAACATTCTGTGTTTTCAAGAGGAGGTAGATATAGATCCTGTGGATCAAGGGATCAAAGCATATGAGGAGAGAGCAGGATTGGCTCGATGATCAACCATGATCACATTGAATGGCGGATGAAAGCTCGAGGGTCTGAAAGGCCTATTTCTCCTCGTTTCTGTATGTTTGCCAAGACTTGAAATATAAGGGAAAGCCCTAATCGTGACACGGACAACTACCAATAGAACTAGATGCCCTGTGGCCATCAATAAGCCATTGCAATTCCGACATTATCCTAAACAGCAGGTCACTGAGGAAGAAGCTGAAGGAAGTTGGTCCGAGAACACTGACCTAAGTGATGATAACCTGTACCTGAATGCACCCAACACTATAGTCATCAAAATAAACCAAAAAACAGGGGAAGCTGAAGATCTGAAACTGAAACAAAAATTAGTGGAGAAACTCAGCAGGTCTGGCAGCATCTGTACAGACAAAGCAGAGTTAACATTTTGAGTGCAGTGATGCTTCTTCAGAACAGGATCATTATGAACTATAATCATTATGCTTTTTTTCAACTACTTTTATGTTTCTTCTCAAATTATCGTTGGCTCCAGTTTTACTCTACGCTGGTCAATTCTTTCCTCAATATATAGAGGATGCTATATCTATTGTACTTTTTGAAGTTTTCAATTTGAAATGCTTTCACAGTCTGACTATAAACCTGACCCTAACATAGTTTGTAAATATTAAGTCTCATACAATTGTACTGAGTGGAACATATTGAATGAGAACAAGTTGAATTTTCTTGCAGATATTGTAAAATTCAAGTTGAATTCTTTTGTAATGTATTTTTCAAAGTTTTATCCACAAAATATATTTTTGAAAAGAAATAGGTTTCCTGGATGTCATGGACATAAATGCTGCTTTCAAGTATGGGATTCAGCCCATGTTCATGTTTAGGATCAGGAGTGTAATGAAGTTGAGAGTCAATTGGTGTAATAAAAACCAAATAGACTTTCAATAAGTTTTTTGAAATGCATTCTAAATGGTTACACCAAAAACATTTCCACAGTCACATCTATGAATTCAAAACAATCAGGAAAAACAGAACTGAAAACAACAAATGCTGGAGATGACAGTGGGTCAGGCAGCATCCATGGATCTGTGATCTCCAAATCTGTGATGTGTTGTCTTCAGTACAGATTCCAGCATCTGCAGTATTGCTCCAACAGAGAAAACCGAAGGTGCAAATAAGAAATATCACACACTGGGAAGTGTTGTGTCTTTATTTAGGTTCAATAGGGTGTTCTAATGAAAAGTCCTGAATGGTTTAACAGAATGTTTTAATAACACTAAACTTTTTTTTTGTCTTGGTTTCCAGTAAAAAAATCACAGCCTAACAAGGGGAATGGTAAAGAGCTGATAACCCATCTTATATTGCTGTACTAATGCCAGTGTGTAATGTGAGCACACACATTTATGTAAATGCATTACGTAAGCCACATGATATTTATTTACCGGGAGCTACTTAAAAAAAAGACCCTGTTCACTGCTGCCCGGCAACTCTTTTATGAGTTAACATTCAGAGAAATACCAGCCTCTGCTATCACCCAAAATATGGCTAAGTTAAAAGTAATCCATCCCATGGTTTGTACTTGCATTAACTTTGTCTAATAGTGTATTGTTAATGTTGTCATTCTGTTCAAACCGATGACTTATTTTGGTAGATCCACAAATAACTCTCAGACATGTGTTCTGGCATTGGCCACAGAAAACATGGAGAAAAGATAGAGGGTGGAATCTAACAGGGTTCTGAGTGACATGGGCTCTGGTGGGATTTGTGACAGAATCATGTGAGGCTGACCTCACACTACTTTTTGACAAGTGGTGCAGAGAATTTCTCACTAGACTGCGGTGAGATGTTAATTTCCTCAGCTGCCTGGGAATTGCTGTGACTGGAATTGGAGGAGATGGTGCCATAGGACTGGACTACGTAGTTAATGAAACGAGTTTGGTAAGATAGAGCAAAAAAAAACCACAAGAATTCCTGGTGAAATGCCCTCTAAAAATCTCCATGCAATTTCGATTTAGCCTAAAAAGCGTAGGATTCAACTTTGAGTAAGTTGGTCATCATCAATGCGGTGGCATGATGGCTCACTGGTTAGTACTGTTGCCTCTCTGTGCCAGGGACCTGGGTTCGATTCCAGCCTCAGGTGACTATCTGTGTGGAGTTTGAACATTCTCCGTGTGTCTGCGTGAGTTCCTCCGAGTGCCCTGGTTTCCTCTCACAGCCCAAAGATGTGCAGAGTAGATGGATTAGCCATGGGAATATAGGGTTACAGGATAGGGTGCGGAGAGATATAGATGGTTTCGTGCACGCGTTACAAAAAGTTAATGTCCAGGTATGGCATGTGACCAAGCGGAAGCTATCCCTTCTTATGAGAGAAATGGCACCTAAACGATATTCCGCCTCAGATAAAAAATGTACTAGTGAGACAACATCTCAATTACCATGTGTGGTTTTGATCTTCTTATTCAGGGAGGGATGTAAGCCCCTGAGAGGTGGTTCAAAGAAGGTCTACCTGGATTATTACCTGGAATTAGTGAACTGTCTTCTCAGGAAAGGTTAATTAGACTGGGCTTATAGAGTTTAGAAAATTGAGGGTTGATTTTATTGAATTTTTATAAAATCTTGAATGGTCTTGACAAGGAAGACATGAAAAGAATATTTACTCTTGTTGGTGCCTCCAAGACTGAAAGAAATTTTATCTCTCTGAGGATTGTGTGACTTTAGAATTCTCTGCCTCAGAAGCCAGTGAAGACAGAGTCATTGAGCGGGCTCAAAGGGCTGTACAGCTCATTTCTGTTCCTCATTCACATGTTCATATGTTTGTTTGCTGTGACACAGTGATTATATAATGAGCATATCTCATAAAGGTATACACTGACATACTGACCATGAGATATAATACAACAACCCCCCCTTTCCAAAGATGAAAACTTATTCCAAACTGATAAAAATAATCGTAAATATGCAATTGTTGTGAATTTGAGAATTATATAAACAGGTAAAACAGGGTTTACAAGATGAATATTTCAAACATCACTGGAGTGCTTTGGATGTTTAACAACTTGCCCTGATTTGGTAACCATCAAATCATTTAGTGAAGTATGCAATGTTCCCTGACAAACATTATATTCCTCAGATATATAAGTGTCTCAGCTAACATCAAGCTTGAGGATACAACGTGCTTACTGTATAGAGTGATGTGTTTCAAGTGATCTGATGGAGTATGAGACTTTTACATTCTCAAGTCACATGCTATGATACAGTGATGAAATTCTGAGCATGTCTCTTACAGGCATGCCGACATACTGACTGAGACATAACAAGTTCTGTAAAGATATATCAAAACAAGATGAAAATGAAAACATGCCATCCCAACTACATAACTCAACATCATAACAATTAGTGGGTTATTTTTAAGTTTGACTACATCAGCAAGTAGTAGTTTCACAAAGCACCTTGGGGCTAGTTGTGGAGAGCAAAATGGGTTTGACTCATGGGCCAGGATTCTTCAGATTATGGAGTTTTCCCACACTGCTGCAACCTTGCCATTTACTTTTCAGTGCCGTAAGTCAGTTACCTCTCCATGGAGAGTTCATTGCGCGAAACAGGACTTCTGCTCCTCCCTTGCAAGGCAGTTGCCCCTCAGAGAGCTGTCAATCAATCTGAGTGGCCAACAACTCTCTAAGTCTCAGCAGCACTGGTCCTGTCAGCAGTCCTCAGCCTGTGTGTCCAGGACAAGGTACATGTAACAGATCTCAGGGCAGTGAGGAGTGTGAGGTATGAGAAGGGGGCGTGGGGGAATGGGGTGTGGAGGGTCTTAATGGAGAGGCCAGTGGAGAGGGAGGACTAGTGCAAGCCCAAGCTGGGGAGGAGCTGAATCCAGACAGGACTCCTGGAAGGAGACCACCCCCTCCTCACCCTATCTCCAGCTGCATTCCTCCTGGACAACCCCCAAACAGCACCCCCTCCCCCTTCCCTCCCTTCCCCCTCTCTCTAGGCACCTTAGAGCAGCCTCAAAACTGAGACAGAGTAGGAAGTGAAGTTAAAATAACCAATAATCATCAACTTCAAAGCCTCAATTTGGGCAAGTGCAGGAATCCACATTCTTTTTGATCCTGGCCCAAGCCCTTGTCGCTATCTTTATCTTTGGTAATCATTAAGAAAAGACAAGCAAATTATTTGGTGTGTTTTATTTTGTTTAGATCCAGGGAATGAATCTTCACTTCATTTCTGGTCAATTTAGCTCATAGTTGAACCCATGGAAGTGCCACAGGGAACTAAGTTCCATCAAATGCAGATTCTTGTTCCACGTACAAAGTCCAGAATGCCTCTTGTGACGTGATGAACCACATGTGCAGGAAGTGACATCAGAGAGAGGGCAACAAGCTCTGTGTGCGATGCAGCTGATATCACTACAGCACACCCTTGGGACTGAGGGCAAACTTTTTCCAGGTCCTTGATGACGTGGGGCTATGGCAAGGAATTTGAACACATCTGGTTCACTTTAAGGATGGAAATCTGCCGTCCTTACGGTCTGACCTACACGTGACTCCAGACCTATAGTAATGTGTTGACTCTGAACTGCCCTCTGAGCAATAAGTGTTGGCTTAACCAGTGACATTTTCTTTAAAAATGGGCAGAGGGAACAGATAAAACAGTTCAGGTACACACCTAACGTGTTGTAACTTACAGGGCTACAGACCAATAGCTGAAAAGTGGAATTCGATCCTTATTCATGTGTTTGGAAAAGCTTTTTCACACAGACGGTGGTGAGAATCTGGAACTCGCCACGTGTGAGGATGGTAAAGGTAGAAACCGTCATAACATTTAAAACTATTTTAATGTACACTTGCATTGCCAAGGCTTCAAGGTGATAGGCCAAGTGCTGGAAAATGGGATTAGAATTGTTACATTGATATTTTTGAACAGCATGGATATAATAGAGCGAAGGTCCTTTCTCTGTGCTGTTGACTCTATAGCACAGTTTGAGAGGCTGATTGACCTCCTTCTCTGCTGTAAGTTTCCTGTCCCTATGTTTTGTCACATGCTCGTGGAACATAACTTATCTGATGTAAACTGGCTCATTTAATTATGTCAGTTCCAAGAGAGACTTATATTTATGCAGCACCTTTCACAGTTTCAAAACGTAGGGACAGTCAGTTTTTGAAATGTAGTCACTGTTGATATGTGTGGAAACATGGCAAGCTATTTGTACACAGCAAGGTTCGCGAAATATCAATAGGGGTCTGGAGAGAATGCTTTTCTCTTGCACTCCCGGAGAACAGAGAGGTCTCCTTTATAATTGTCGTAGAATCCCTACAATATGGAAGCAGGCCACTCTGCCCATCATGTCCACACCGACCCTCCAAAAGGCATCCCACCCAGACCTACCACCTACCCTGCCCCTGTAACCCTGCATTTCTCATGGCTAATCCACCTAGCCAGCACATCCCTGAACACTATGGGGCAATTTAGCATGGCCAACCCCCCTAGCGTGCACATCTTTGGAAGAAACCGGAGCTCCCAGAGGAAACCCACGCAGACACAGGGAGAATGTGCAAATTCCACACAGACAGTTGCCCGAGGCTGGCATTGAACTTGGATTCCTGGCACTGTGAGACAACAGTGCCAAAATGTCTCCCCTGAAAGAGAACTGATATAGGTGATTAAATTCTCTGTAGAAAACTCTGCTTCAGCCCAGCTGTGTCCAAGCAGAACCATTCACGTCTCACAATGCAATTGTAACTGCTCCACCCTGAAAGAAAAGACAGCTAAAAACATCTGTAATTATAGTGATTCTCCACAAGGATAATTACGTGTTAAATTCTAATGGTTACTTGGAAAGCACATGTCCCATTTTATAGATTTTAAACACATGCATTTGACCTATTTTGTCACAATATGATTATAGAATAAGAGTGTAATTGTTTAATTTATTCTATATTACAACATTCTGCGTCACCAGGAGAATGAAAAAGTAATTATTTAATCTGCTCTGCTTTATTTACAGATTTTTGCGTCAATGGCAGAATAAAGCAGTCACTGATTAATCTGTTAAACTTCATTATTCAGAGGACTTGTTTTTATCTCAGTTTGTGAGAAGTAGTAAGTGTTAAACGAAAAGATTCATTAGAATTTAAAGAAACATGGGCATAGGTTTAGGGTGAGAGGGGAAAGATATAAAAGAGACATAAGGGGCAACTTTTTCACACAGAGGGTAGTATGTGTATGGAATGAGCTGTCAGAGGAAGTGGTGGAGGCTGGTAGAATTGCAACATTTAAGAGACACTTGGATGGGTATATGAATAGGAAGGGTTTGGAGGGATATGGGCTGGGTGCTGGCAGGTGGGACTAGACTGGGTTGGGATATCTGGTCGGCATGGACGGGTTGGACCGACGGGTCTGTTCCCATGCTGAACATCTCTATGACTCTATGACTATACCACATTTTGATTGAAAATTTCTTGTGCACCAGTAAACCTGATGGCTTACTTTAGAGTGCACAAAAAATTAGAGCTCATAGTTTACAGGAAATTAGATCCCAGGTCCCACAGGCAAAATCAGCAGCAGCCACCAGCCAGTCTGATCTGGATCAGCTGTCTCACCAGCATTGACTTTCGGAAAGCTCCTGTAGCTATTTTCTAATCAGTCTGTTCAGAAATGTTGTTACACACCTTTTGACCAGGTGGGACTTGAGACTAAGCTTACCTGGCTCAGAGGTAGGAGTACTACCATTAGAGTCTGTTTAAGATCGATTCTGTCAGTAGATAGGAGAAAATGATAACCTGCGCTTAAGTTAGACACTGTGCTGATATTACCTTGTCATTGGTTATGTCATTAGTGGGAACAATACTTTTTGATGTGGTTGGAGCTCAAAGCATTGAAATTTTGCACCATGCTAATCTGATGGTCCCTGTATGGATATCTTTATGAAGGAGTTTGTCAATGTATCCTTGATTTATTTCAGTTTCATTGCTGCATCCCTGCTGTCATTTTTAGATAGCATTGCCTGGTATGGGATACTCACTGGATGGAGGACATTGAATTTTATTGAAAACCCACGAGATACAAAATATCTCTTTCCTTCTCTCATTGTGCCAAGTGCAGTGAAAGAGCTGCCAGAGGAAATGGTGGATGCATCTGGGTGGGTACACGAATAGGAAGGGTTTAGAGTGATACGGGCAAATGGGACTAGATTAGGTTAGGATATCTGGTCAGCATGGACGAGTTAGACTGAAGGGTCTGTTTCCAAGCAGTACATCTCTTTGTTTGCAGATGACACCAAAATTGGAGGTGTAGTGGACAGCGAAGAAGGTGATCTCAGAGTACAATAGGATCTTGATCAGATGGGCTAATAGGCCAAAGACTGGCAGATGGAGTTTAATTTAGACAAATTTGAGGTGCTGCATTTTGGAAAGGCAATTCAGGGCAGGACTTACACACTTAATGGTAAGGTCCTGGGGAGTGTTGCTGAACAAAGAAACTTGGAGAGCAGGTTCATAGCTCCTTGAAAGTGGAGTCACAGGTAGATAGGCTAGTGAAGAAGGCGTTTGGTATGCTTTCCTTTATTGGTCACAGTATTGAGTACAGGAGTTTGGAGGTCATGTTACAGCTGTATAGGACATTGGTTCGGCCACTTTTGGAATATTGTGTGCAATTCTGGTATCCCTCCGATGGGAAGGATGTTGGAAATGTTCAAATAAGATCTAAAAGACGTTGCCAGGGTTGGAGGATTTGAGCTAAAGGGAGAGGCTGAATAGGTTGGGGCTATTTTCCCTGGAGTATCGGAGGCTGAAGGGTGACCTTATAGAGGTTCATAAAATCATGAAGGGCATGGATAGGATAAATAGACAAAGTCTCTTCCCTGGGGTGGGGGAGTCCAGTACTAGATGTCATAGGTTTAGAGTGAGAGGGGAAAGATATAAAAGGGACCTGAGGGGCAACTTTTTCACACAGAGAGTGCTGCATGTATGGAATGAGCTGCCAGAGGAAGTGGTGGAGGCTTTTCATTTAAGAGGAAGCTGGATGAGCATATAAATAGGAAGGGTTTGGAGGGATAAGGGCCAAGTGCTGGCAAATGGGACTAGATTAGGTTGGGATATCTGGTCAGAATAGATGAGTTGAACTGAAGAGTTTGTTTCCATGCTGTACATCTTTATGGCTCTATGACTCTAGTTTGGTAGTGAATCCGTAGTATATAAAAACATAGGAAAGGGAAAATTGAAGAAACTCATCTGTTATATCGCACCGCTCATAACCTTTGGGTATTCTGACATGCTTTGTATACAATGAAAAATACTTTTTGAATGATAGACGTAATAGTAAATGCAGAAAATGTCGGAAATTAGATTCCCTATAGTGTGAAAACAGGCCATTCAGCCTAACAAGTCCACACAGATCTTCCAAAGAGTAAGCCACCCAGACCAATTTCCCTCTGACTAATGCACCTAACACTATGGGCAATTTAGCATGGCCAATCCAACTAGCCTGTACATCTTTGGACTGTGGGAGGAAACCGGAGCAACTGGACGGAACCCCCACAGACACGGGGAGAATGTGCAAACTCCACACAGACAGTCACCCGAGGCTTGAATCAAACCTGGGTTCTTGGTGCTGAGAGGCAGCAGTGCTAACCACTGAGCCACTGTGCTCCCAATGATTGGTGTTCAGCAAGCTCCAACAAATAGCAATGTGATAATATTGAGAATCTGTTTTAGTGAAGCCAGTTGAAGGGTGAATATTAACCAGGGCACCTGTGGAACTGTGCATCTGTGATAATTCAGCACTCCCTCAGCACTGTATTGAAGTGCCGTCCTAGATTATGTGCTCAAATTTCTTGAGTGGGCCTTTTCACTCAGAGGTGAGAGCTTTGTAGCTGAATTGTTGCTAACACCTAATGAATCTTTCTGACTGCAGAATCTCTGGCAATGCTCAGCTTTCTGCATTCGAAGTGAGACCAGTGACATGTTACTGATTTCCTGTGAGGCTGCAATCATTTCACTGCTTAATCTCCCATCTTCGCTGAATTGCCTCAGAAAATAAGGCACAAACTGACCATTGCATTGCCTAAATCCAAACATTGTCTGCATATATGTTTTTAAAAAATACTTCATTTGATGTAAGGTGCTCTTAGAAGATTCTGAGGTCATGGAATGTGCCATGGAAGGAACTCTTTTCTTAAGACAAAATGACAAAAACACACAGAGGAGTAACCCATTGTCTGCAAACCTGTGAGATATTGTAAAGATATGATCTGACACTACACAGGGGTAAAACTCAAATTCATCATGAGGGACAAATCAAGTGGTAACAGACCATAGCTCGTAACATACCCTGTCTTGTTCTCTTTTATTTTTTAGAACATCAAATCATGTCCTTAAATGGCAGAAGATTCCTTGTTTGAAATCCGAGCTGGTTTGTGTTAGCTGATATAAACTGGACTCAGATGGCAATGCCCACTACTCCCTGTCCAGGTGCAGCGCCAAAGGTTGGCCACTTGATGGAAGCAGTGAAAAGTCGCCAGTGGATGCGAAACTGCACATGTGAGAGGAGTCTTAGGTCAGGAGAAATTGACAGGAGGTTTTCCACAGTAATACATCAATCAGAATTCAGTTGTAATTACTCCTAGTTATTGCCCAAAATGTTAGAGGTAAGCACTTCATCTCGGCTCGAAGAGCATTTATTTTATCCTTGATTAGTTAACAGAAACATCTCTGTCAGGCACAGAACTATGACCCTAATCTTTCAGAATAGCTGTAAAAGTTCTTATGAAGCAATTTATGGAGTTTATTTTTAAGCCCAAAACTATTCCTACTTCCCAGAACCAAGTTTTAGCAAATGATTGCTGGACAATCAGTGAACTACGTGTCATTGCTTACACACTCGAATGAAAGGGACATCATTGACGTCTGAGGTACCTTTGCATGAAAACTCAAGATGACTGAATGAGTGAAATGCCTCCCATCATCTTTATACCAAGAGAAAAACATTAACATGAAGAGATTTGTTGTATGGTATTTGACTCTGACTCTGCTGATTGTTATTTAATCACTTTCTATTACTTCATTAACTCAGTTGCACATTGTACCCGGGACAATGCATTTCAAAATTGTAATTTTTTTCCAATAATCATTCACTTTTGGATCATTACAGTGGAAGAAACAAAGAGTTGTCAGTTGTGTACCATCTTTCCTAATCATGGAAGCTCCTATTAAATTTTGAAATGAAGTCACTATTGTAATGTATAGAACACAACAGCAAAACTGCAAAGAGCAAAATCCCGTCAACTGTAACGGGATAAATAACCAATTAATATATTTTACTGACATTGACTGAGAGATGAATGCTGGTGAAGATTCCAAAGAGATCTCACCTATTGCTCTGAATAGTGGGAAGTTATTCATCTACTTGAGAGGACAAATAGTGTCTCAGTTCAACATCTCCCCCAAAACCAGCACATTCAATCGTGTAGTACTCACTCACTCCTAGGTATCTTCTTCAATCATCCATTCCACGGGGAGACGATACAATGCCATACTGGTACTATCGCTGGACTATTAATTCAGAGATCCAGGTAATGTTCTGGGAACATGGGTTTGAATTCCACCACGGCAGACGCTGGAAATTGGAATTCAACAAATGAAGAGTCTAATGATGACTGTAAAACCACTGTCAAGTCGCATCTGGTTTACTAATGCCCTTTAAAGAAGGAAACTGTCACCCTTACCTACTTTGGCCTCCATGTGACTCCACACCACAACAATGTGGTTGACTTTCAACTGCCATCTGGGCAATTAGGGATGGGCAATAAATGGTGCCTGGCCAGTGACGTGCTCATTCTGTGAATAAAAAAAATCATGTCACACCTCCACCACGGAAGGACTTGAACTCTGACTTCAAGGCCAGAGGTAGGAGCAGTACCTCAGTTCCACACTGGGCTCTAATTCTAGATCATGTATCCAAGAATCTGTGATATTATATAAATCAGAGGCAAGAGCACCATGAACTGACACAGCAAACAGTGTCTTCCTAGGCCAGGAATAACTATGGTAAGGAATTTGGAAGAGATATGTAAGATGTTGAGTGACACCATTTTTGACCTGGAGAATTGTAAGTTGTATTTTCCAACAAAGTCCTGGATGTTGAGACACGATTGTCATGAGTGAATGGTGATGGGTCTATTAACGGGTGGGGGAGTTTCTCACTCATTATCACCCTAGTTACTACCGTATTTCACCTCATTAATGATCCATTCTCCCACTTACCAGATAGAAACAAGATGGTGGAAATTCCAGATGCGGTAGTCAGCATGGTTACCTGGCAACTCCAGCTCACCACTTGCTCGCCTAGCCCTCTATCTTGAACACCCAGTGTCTGCAGTCTCATAGTCACACACCCCACATCCATGGACACCGGCATCCAGAGCAAGCCAGCTTCTCCCCACCACAAGTCACATCTCCCATCCACTTACAGTACATTTCTGTATGTTAATTATGCATTAATGTGCAGTGCTGCTGCAAGGACACTGTGCATCCAGACCACACACTGGACAAGGGAGTCCCTCAGGGTTCCTCACTTGCTCACTCACTTACTTTGCGCCTACCTGGATGCTACCGGTTTTCAATGCCTTGCCTTCCTTTGTCTTTTAGAGTTTCGCCCCCTCAGCCCTACCTGCGGCTCCCAGTCCTTCTGTGTTGCCCTGCAGTCTAGTGCAGACACAAAGCAGGCAGCTGGGATCAGTCAAAGGGGTGGGAATTTTGCTACAGTCCGACAGCCAATCTCACAGCGACGCCATATGCCAGCCCGTCCTGCACCTGCACCAACTGAGTGGCCAAGTCTCCAAGTCTTCAGGGTGGACTAGCCTCCAATCAAATCGAGGGAGACAGCCTTGACTCAGGGCTCCCAGTATAACAGTCTCTGACATCAGGCTCTGGGACAGTTATCAGAGGTCAGGACAGGCAGTCAGACTCAGGGGTTCTGTGTGTCGGCAGTCTCAGGAGGTGTGTCACAGACAGCCCTGTGGGTCTGGGGAATCACTCATGGTTTATTGTATGATGGCCACTATGTGGAAAAGATATACATGAATATGAGGGACTATGCAACAGAGAGCTTGAGGAAGATCCAAGTGAAAATTCCTTGAACAGTGTATCTGTGTACCACAGTCCATCTGACTATTGGATGGATGATTCCTAAAGCATTCTTCAGCATTAACCGTTTCAGAGCCACACATCCTTATTCCACAGCAGGTGGCATCAACAGGAAGTTTCCTTGACTCAGCTTCACAGAAAGCCATGTTGTTTCATGACGTCCTGAGTAATTACTGAGCACTCCTTATGCTGTTCCCATCTGATAGCTTCTATTCTGGTGGAGCCTACCCTACAGCTGGGGCAGAGTAAAATCAACATTGCTGCTGGATGTGAGTGAGTATGACCTTTTTAGATTATTGCTCGAAGCAGTACTCCCACATCCCTATTTCAATCTTATTTTGCTTGGAAGTTCATTTTGATGTGTTCCTTTACCAATTTTGAGCCGTGATGATTCCTTTGACTAATCTGCTGCTGAACTTGCTGACCTGGCCATTTCCCTGCAGTTCCTCCAGTGCAACTCAAAACAATTCCCTAACCAATTCCATGAACAGCAACCTGACCTGACTAACAATTAGTTCTTGCTGTTGAGTCAAAGGCCTAACTCCTGTTCCCCAACATATTACTGCTATGTTGGCTCAGAGTTATTAGACGGAAACAACTCTCCATTTTGCTTTTTAATCTGTGTACTTTGAAGGGGACATTTTGAGAATTTGGAAGGGCTGAGCATTTCAATCAGCTTCACGTTGAGGGTAATAATCTGCTTAATTAGGTTAAATGGTGAAACACGGTCTGTAGGGCCTCCCTGACTTGTTTCCATTTGTTACAACTGTTCTACTTGTGATTTATATTTTGTTTTGTTTTGTTTCAATGTCACAGTCTGACCTTTTCAGCAAGAATAATGGTGAGGCTATAACATAATTGTGAATGAGGATCATATGATAGAGCAACTTCCTGAATCCACCCATATGTAGTTAGGTGTAAAACCCTGAGAGCTATTGCTTGATTAGCTCTGATCCTCTACAAGCTTCACTATAAAGTTTGGCATTAAATACACAAAGGACATGAAATTATGATACACACCCATTAGCTATTCACTACATACATCAGACAAAATCAGGTCGCGCTCATTGAGGAATTTTTAAGTATTAGTTACTGCCAAAAATACCTTCTATAAATAAAAATTAACTTTTGCAAATGTGAAGTCTCATTCCTTCAGAACTGAATTATTGCTAAGAAAACACATTTCATCAAAACCTTTGCACTCTTCAAGGCAATTCAGAAGATTACCAGTTTAAAGTAAAAACCAAACCCCCCTTTTAGGGTGTTTTTGCTAATGGGAAAGGGAATTTACATTTCTCCATTTCCTACTCCATTCACATTGACTGCCCATTTTAATGAGGCAAAAGTGAGGACTACAGATGCTGGAAATCAGAATCTAGATTAGAATGGGGCTGGAAAAGCACAGTAGGTCAGGCAGCATCCGAAGAGCAGGAAAATCGACGTTTCGGGCAAAAGCCCTTCATCAGGATTCCTCATGAAGGGCTTTTGCCCGAAACATCGATTTTCCAGCTCCTCGGATGTTGCCTGACCTGCTGTGCTTTTCCAGCACCACTCTGCCCATTTTAATGACACTGATGCGCCTCTGGAGTGGATGAAAAGTTGCGTTTTGTTGCCTCAACTTCCCTCATGTACGCAACCATTGCAACAGTACACTCATGGGTTTACCTTGTTGCCCGCAGCTTTCACTTGTGTAGGTGGGTGGCCTGGAGGCAGTCTGGTGACTCAGTGGTTAGCACTGCTGCCTCACAGCACCATGTTCGATTCCAGCCTTGGGCAACTGTCTGTGTGGAGTTTGCACATTCTCCCCATGTCTGCGTGGGTTTCCTCCGGATGCTCCGGTTTCCTCTCACAATCCAAAGATGTGCAGGTCAGGTGAATTGGTCATTCTAAATTGCCCGTAGAGTTGGGTGCATTAGTCAGAGGGAAATGGGTTTGGGTGGGTTACTCTTCGGAGGGTTGGTGTGGACTGGTTGGACCGAGGGCCTGTTTCCATACTCTAGGGAATCTTAAAAAAACATTCCACCCTCTGTCTGCCATCTTCCTGACAGCTGCCACCTTCCCTCCCAAATGGCAAACAACTGGTCTGTTCAAATATCAACAATCCTTGTATAAGGTTACCATCTGGATTGTTCCTTTCACCAAGACTTACTCCATCAACGTTTGCTGCTTAAGGTAGTCACAAACTGCAGGAACAAACCCTTATCCTGTTGTTCAATCCTTAATTATGAAATGATTTTTCTCTCTACTGTGAATATTGCCAGCAGCATGGTATCCTTGTCAGACAGACTGATAGTTCTGAGAACAAGAAACTTTTACAAACAACCCTTGGGTGAAAACTAACATTGAAAAGGCCAAGAACCTTGAGAAAAAACTACTAAGAAGGAAGAGGGAGATCACTTCTGACCATCTGAATTAAACTGAGGTGCATTGTTGAAACTGAAAATGAGCACCTAAGCATCTGTTGGAAAAAGTACAAAGAAATGACAGGCAAGAACTTTGTTATCAATTATTAATTTTTGATGATTTAAATGATAAGCAGAATATGTATAAGTGACAGCGGAAGTTACTGTGTGACTACTTAAAGTAGATGGAAAAGCACGATATAAAATGACTTTTTGCACTGGAACAGGGCTTAACTCCTGTCCTCAGAGACAAAGGAAAACTTACATCTGGCTTGAACCTTTCATGATCTCAAGATGTGCCAAAGCATTTTATCACCAATGAAGTACTGTTGAAGTAACACAGCAGCCAATGTGTACACAGTAAGGTCCAATAAACAATAGTCACTGAGTGATTAAAACATGGAAGAAGACCAGTCAGCCACTGGGTTCACATCAGAATTCGCTGGAAAGATTCAGCAAGAGGAAGGGTCATTTGATCTGAAGCATTTTAGAATTAGAATCCCTACAGTATGGAAACAGGCCATTTAGCCCAATAAGTCCACACCAACCCTCCAAAGAGTAACCCACCCAGGCCCATTCCCCTACCCTATATTTACTCCTGACAAATGCACTTAACCTACACATCCCTGAACACTGGTGACATGGCCAAATCACCTAACCTGCACATCTTTGGACTGTGGGAGGAAACAGGAGCACCCGGAGGAAACCCGCACAGACACGGGGAGAATGTGCAAACTCCACATCGACAGTTGCCCA
Organism: Chiloscyllium plagiosum; assembly: GCF_037043375.1. Classification (NCBI taxonomy): domain Eukaryota; kingdom Metazoa; phylum Chordata; class Chondrichthyes; order Orectolobiformes; family Hemiscylliidae; genus Chiloscyllium; species Chiloscyllium plagiosum. Next base: position 14,891,254 of record NW_028270140.1, read on the forward strand.
AGGCTGGAATCGAACCTGGATCCCTGGCGCTGTGAGGCAGTAGTGCCAACCACTGAGCCACTATGCCACCCCATTAATGTTAACTCCGATTTCTCTCCACAGATGCTGCCAGATGTGTTGAGCTTTTCCAGCTATTTCTGCCTTGTTTCTGATTTAGAGCAACCACAGTTCTTTCGGTTTTTATTTAGGATTCACAGCAGAGACGGGATAAATGACCAGTTGTCTACTGATCTTGCTTGAGTGATGTATCTTAGCGCAGTAGCCACCAGGGAAATCCCAGTGTGGGATTTTAACTTGAATAGTATTACTGTTAAGCACATTAGACAACAGGTTAGTGACCCAGAAGCCTGGGTTAATATGCCAGAGAATGTGCATTTGGCAGATTGAAAATATTAGTTCTCCCATAAAGAAATCTGGAAGTGAAATCAGTAAATGTTACACAAATACAGTTTGCTCACTCATGCTCTGTAAGGAAGGAATTCTGCTGTTTGTCCTAATGACTCCAACAGTCATTAGAGAAAGATTACTGAAGAAAGGAGTTAAAAATCACACAACACAGCGCTCTGAAAGCTAGTGCTTCCAAATAAACCTGTTGGACTATAATCTGGTGTTGTGTGATTTTTAACTTTGAACATCCCAGTCCAAATCATAAAAAAAGGAGGAAGATGTAACATTTGCCATGTATCTTTCTCAACCCCAAGGTGAATTGAAAAGGATAGAAGGCAGTCCAGTTTGTTTCAAGTTTATCAATCAATCAATTGTTGAATAAGGATGTTTTGATGGAGATCACAGCATTAAAAAAGAACATTTAATTTAATTGAATGGGAAAAGTTAAACTTGTGACAAAAGCCCCAGTCTTTTATCTTTGTGCCTTTTAGTTGATCTATAAATTTGGTGAATTGCTAGCTAGCTCAGCTTACTTTTTGGTAAAATGATTTGGGATCGCTGTAGAGACAGAGAAAGCAGTTTCAAGTTGATGAAATCAGCTGTTTTGAGCAAATTATGACAGAAATGCTTTCTATGGGTCAGGGGTTCAACTTGGTGTTAATGCTTCAAAGTGATGTTATAAAATTGTTGCAGAATAATTATGGACTGACATGTTATATTACCTTGAGACACATCTCGAAATCTGTTCCCATAGCAGGGGGTTAAATCTCCTTTGACATTGTTTTCACTAAAGCCTGTTTAATTACTGTTTTCATCCACCTAATTATAGAGAAGACTTGATTTCGTTCCAGAATGTTTACATTACACCTTAGGCATGTTGGAATGTCAAAGAACCGTCTTTGTTCCTTGTTCAACTCAGGACCCATTGAAAATAAGTGGATCACATGTAACTCCCTGCAGTTTGTTAGAAGGGAACATTTGGAGGGGTTTGGGTGGGGGTGGGGGGAGGTGGGGTAGGAGGGGGAGGTTGGGGTTGCTAAAATAAAAAAATACTTATGATTAGGTATCAACCATTCACCAGCCAAACACATAGTTCTGGGTTTCAGGAAGGGTAAGGAACTCACTTAAAATGCAACGGTTGAGGTTGGAGTAATAATTTTCCCACTTTAATGATTGATTGCAAATTTGTTGCACAGTTCTGGCCTCACTGGAAATGTGACATGCCTAGGAGCATCAAGTTCAGAAGAGGGCCAAGATAGTAAAATTAGTTATTTGTTTATAAATACGGTTCTGCCTCTCACAAGAAAGCCTTAAGTCCCCTCTTGACTGCCTTCTCTCTTCTGTTTTCCCCATCACATTCAGGAACACACTCACCAAAACATGTATCTGATTGTCTAGGTCTGATTTTACCAGCTTGGGCCTACCCCACAGTCCCACACTAACTTCTCAATGTAAGTTAATGTCAGACCTATTGTTCTGAGGTGGGTTGAGGAATTTAGCTCATGGTCTCTGTAAAGTGAACAGAATTTTAATGTAGCTGCCTTTGCTAAAATTATAAGCCAGTCAAATCACCATTAGTCAAATGTGCGTTTACATTGGTCTTTTAAAACAATGGAGGACATAAGATCATGGATGTTTATCAGTTATTTCTGGGAACCAATGAAATTTGCAGCCAAGAAGTGAAGGAAAAGGGGAATGAGCCATGAGAAGATGGAAGGGAAGAGAGTAGGCAAGAGCTACTTGAAACAGCAGCAGGTGTGGGGATTAAGAAAAAGGGAGAACATGATGTGAGAGCAAGGTAGAGGGAGAAAGAGGGAACAGTGAAGGAAAAGAAAGAGAACAGAGAGGAGACAAAAGAGAAAATGAAATGAGTGGGACAAAAACTGAGAGAAAACAGATGAAGGTACAGAGAAAGGATGATGAAGAAGAAAAGGTGATAAAGGTAGAATGGGTAAGAAAGGAGGGTAGAGAAAGAAGGAAAATGGACAATGGGCATGTAGTCTAAATGGCAGAAAGTGGCCAGTGGTGTTTACCAAAGGAAATGTACTCAGCTATGTTCATCAAAAGCATAGATAAAGTAGGCAGAAGATACCTGACTTCACCTGATGAAGGGAGCAGCTTGTGATTTCAAATAAACCTGTTGGACTACAACCTGGTGTCGTGTGACTTCTGACTTTGTCCATCCCAGTCCAATACCGGCATCTCTACATCATGGATACAGTATAATATATCCAAGTTCTGCCAACCCAAAAACTCATCTAGATCACTACTGTCCTTTAGGGAAGGAAATCTGCCATTTTTACCTGGCTGGTCTACACATGTCTCCAGACCAACAGCAATGTGGTTGACTCTTAACTCCTGGCAATCAAGGATGGGCAATCCATCGTGCAGGCCTAGCCAGTGATCGACAAATCCAATAAGCAAATATAAACAAAAGTTTGGTGGCACAATAACTTCTGCAAATGAGAGCATTATAAGAAATGGAGTAGACTAATTTTTCCCTTGAACCTGTTCTAACCTTCTATTGGATCATGACTGAGTTGTATTTAAGTCTATTTACTTGCCTTGATTTTATAATCCTTAATAACCAGGCCACCCCAAAAAAATCTTTCAATTTCAGTTTTGAATTTTACAACTGACATACCCTCAACAGCTATTTGTGTGAAATTTTCAGATTTTCCCTCCCCTTTATACAAACACATGCTTTCTGATGAAATTCTTCAGAAACAGAAATATTTCTTCTCTGTCTTCTCTCTCCATAGTTGCTGACTAATGTGCTGAATATTTATTGTATTTTCTGTATATTGCTCATTTTTAATTTTGAGGTCCTTTATTCTGGACTATTCTACCAAAACCAATAATTTATCTTTGTCAACCTTAAGCAATGGGAGATATGTGATTTATATATGTATTGACATGATTTATTTTGGATTTTGATGTTTGAATTGGTGGCATGTGGGATTTTGTCTGTGTGTATGTGGAGGGATTTATTAATTAACATATAAATATATCTGTAGCCATTGTGAATTTTAAAGTATAGTTTGATTGAAACAGTTCTTGGAGACTATTAGTAATTTGTTATCATCAGGAGATTATTTTATGAATGGACAGAGTAAACAGTGGTGCATTAGGTTTCAGTTAGATTGATCTGGAATGGTCTTTATTTTAGCTTAAAGAGACATCCATAGCTTGAATAAACTTTTGGCTTTGCAGAAATCCTAGATGTGTAAAACAGTTGTTCTTGAAGATGAGTGATTGCTTAGAACTGTTGAGAAATAGGCTTCCTCTGTGTTAGGAGAGCCTTTTGAAAATTCCAAATCAGAAGTGTTCTGTTAAAATCCTTAAGGAGTTGTTTGAAGCTAACAAAATCTAAGCTAAGTCAAATGAAGACTCAAGAAAGAGGTTATTAGATTCTCAAAATGAGGAATTAAAGCATCTTTTAAGTTAAACCCTTTGGATATGAAAGAGTAAGGAATCTTCTCTCATGTAAGTTATGTAGAAGATTGCTTTTGGGAGCGGGATTGTTTGTAGCATATCTTTGAAAATGTTTAAACTTCAGTTACATGGAAGTAGTTTGTTTTATTCTATTTAATCTTTATTTCTTTTGCTAAATAAACTACTGTTTTATTATTAAAACCAAATCTGCAGCTTTGTGTTCTTGTGATTCAGTGAACAATCACCTTGTTAAAACCAAGAAACAAAATATGATCTATTGAGCCAGACATAAGTTTGGGATCTGATTCATCCAGTAATAAAATCAGCTGTGATCATATCACCTATCAAACCCTTTCATCATCTTAACCACCTCAATTATATAACCCCATAATCAACTATGCAAAGGGCTACAAAACTAGTCTATGCAACCTGTTCTTATAATGTACTCATTTTTAACTCCAGTGTCACTTGGTGAATTTGCATTGCAGTCTTTCCAAAGCCAATATATTATTCCAAATATTTCGTGACCAAAATTGAGTACAGTGCTCTAAATGAAGTTGAACTACAGGTCCACGTAACTGCAATGTAAATTCTACCCTTTTGTATTCCAGGCCCTTTGAGATAAAGACTAATATTTTAATTGCCTTCTGAATTTCTTTAAACTGGTGAGCTCTTGTTGATTTCCATAAAGGGACACCTAGGTTCCTCTGTTCCTCTATGATTGCCAGCTTGGAATACCTCACACTTCCTTAATTTAATGTCCATCTACCACAGCAGAAGCAATTTTGTAACTAGCCAAGCTACAATTCTGGAGACAGAAAAGTTGTTCCAGAAGCATTATCTGCTGCCTGGGAGCTAGCTTCAGTCCAGACACTTCATGTACATGATAAATAAATTGAAATACATCAAACCATGGAGAGACTGGTCAAACCAAGGAAAGGCTGGCCAATACCGTCAGTAACCAGGTACTGTATTCCGTAGGTTAGTTCATCAATGTGAGTGTGTGATTTTCAATCCTAATTTTAAGCACACGGCCCTATTTTGGAAGAGGATGGCAGTTTCAAAGAGCCTGATGAAGGGCTTATGCCTGAAACGTTGACTCTCCTGCTCCTCGGATCGTGCCTGACCTGCTGGGCTTTTCCAGTGCCACACGTTTTGACTTTGAAAGAGCAAGCATAGGTGCATGGACCTTCCTGTCTGTCATAAAACCCAAACATTGCACGTCAGAAATGGAGTCAGGTCCCTCAGAGAATGACTTTGGATCTTGAGAGAGTTCTGATCAATTTTCCACTAAAGTCATGGCATCAAATTGGGAGACATTTGGGAGGCTGAGAAACCTACACTGGGAAACAATCCACAAATCCACTCTTCTGGAACAGAAAGCCTTCTTGCTTCCATTCTTATCTGGGGTTAGCTATTTTGGGAATCAGTTATGCTCACTGCTTTGCTGCTTGGCTAGGGCCGGCTGCCTCACACACAGGCTTCTCCACTCTGTGCTTAACTCTCTCTTGTTGGACCCAGCCCCCTTGCACTTATGGCCTCAGTTCATCCTCACTGTAATATGTAAGAATCTAATTTGGAGCATCTTCTGTCTCTTTCTTTCATTTAAAACTCAGCAAATGGTTTCAAACTGGTTCTACCCACTTGAACTCCAGTTGACCTTCTGCTGTGATGGGGTTCCTAATCCCTCGCAGCACTTTATCCCTTATGTACCATAGTTATATAATTGAAATTCCATCTAAGCTAAGTATTCTGCTTACCATAATAAGATCTGGCTCGGACTGCAGCTATTTGTGCCTTTCATAGAGTCTTATAACCCTGTATTTATTTTGGACTGGGCATACAAAAGACTACAGTTAGCTTCCCTCACTTACTTTGAATTCAGTATGTTAAACAACCCATGGTGATCTTTTACTTGTGTTAAGCTGGTAGCTCATTATTTCACACACTGTTCTATATAGTCTTTGAGGGATTTCCTCTTAACATTTCTAAAATACAGGAATCTATCAGTATTAGTTGTCAGATTCACAATGGACGCCATGATTTGAAATCATGGATACCTGGGTGTGTTTGCTGTTTTTGCGGGGAATGGGATGTTTGAAGGTGTGACGTGTTGTGTGTGTGTGTGTATCATGCTTTCTGAGCAGTGGGTCTACATGCAGTATAAAGTGAGGGTACGGGTGTCAAGTACAGACCGGTACCAGAATCAACTTTAAAACCTCCCATGGTCAAACTGTATCTTCACAGCAAACAACACAAATGGCCTCAAGTATCAGAAGCTCTGCTAGACAGACGTTCAGATTCCAGCCCTCAGGAGATGATGGGAAGCAAAGCATTGGGGCGAAACAGGAATCCCATCTATTCAGAAGTATTTGCCTTCACTTGTTGTGAATGTTTTTCACTTGACATTTGTACAGGCAGTCTGGTTTGTCAAGATCAGACTTGATTGATTGGATGCCATAAGGTTGGATAGCGTTTATGATAATTAGCCAGTCTTAACACCATTACCTCATGACAACAATACGCTACCTATCTGTCTGAGCTGCCTGCGCTCTGAGTTTTACATTAAGTTGTTTTTTTAATATTCCTCTGAGAATGTCACCTTTGTCAGCGTTGCTTTAGTGGCAAAACAATTGAAAGAAGGAAAGACCTTGTAATTGAGTAGCCCTTTTAATGACCTCAGGATACCCAAAATATTTTGTAGCTGGTGAAGCACTTTGTAATTTGTAGTTACTATGACAATGCAGCAAAGTACAGCTTCCAATTGTGAACGACAGGGTTCCAAAACATCATGAGATGAAAGATCAGATAATCTGATGAACACTGCAATTGAGTAGGAGGTCATGGTATCTAAGTCCCAGCCCAGGAATATGGACACTAAATCAATGCAGTATTGAAAACTCAAGATAACTCTTAAAGTCAGTGTGGAAAATAGCCCGAAATCAAAATTCACAGTCAGAGTTTTCACTGGCTTCTGATAAAATGCTAATGTACAGGACTTCAAGCAGTTAATACACAGACTTAAATAATTACCTTCAGACCCTTCAGCTGAGAAATTCAATAGAGGTCCTATAAGACATCTCAGAGGATTATACAATATCCCATGGCATTACCTGAAGGGGAACATAGAGGTTCTCAACCAGATCACAGAAACAGATCATCTGATACTTACTCTGTTTTTGGAATCTTTCTATGTGCAAAATTGTCAACTGAATGTGCCTACGAATAACAACTATATTCCAAAAGTAATTCATTGGCAATGAAGCATCTTAGGAAAACCCACTTGTTATAAAAGCAACCCACTTGCTATTTAAATGCATGATTTTCTATGGTGGGAGATGTTGGCATTTAAAGCCCATTTTAAAAAAAAAGTGTGCTCTTGTGAAGTAGGCTTTGACTGAGCTTTCATTCCATTGTGATTCCTTTATGAGGAGAAGCAAATTGTTATTTTTCAATCTTTTACTGAACACATATTCATTTGGCAGGAATGTTGAAGTTTACCTAACAGTAGGAGGTCATTTTAAACCCCTGAGCAGGTAAATTTCTCCTCAGCTCTTCCTTCACTCTTGTCTAGTGGAGATTTAGGCCAAGCAGTCTGGTGAAAATGGTGTGTACGGAATACTAAATTGAGGACATGGCACTGAATTTCCACATTTGTCTGAATTATGTCCAGCTTTTTTTTACAAAGAGAGATTTTGTTTCCTTTGCCCATTGGGGTTGCAGTAAATGTTTTATTACACGTAGCTGACGGTCTGTGTGTGACACATATATCAACAACCCCACTGCATTCCAATATTTTTCCAGGAAATCTCCATCCCTTCTTAGAACTCCTAATAGAAGCAAGACTGAATCCAGTGATTTTCTTTAATCTCCCTCGCATGCCTCAACTTTTATTTTTGTCCACATAATTTTATTTTGTTAAATTGTGAACCAAAGCCCAGGGCAGATTTCAAAGTGACAGAAAATGAGGTCTGTTGTCATGCAATTAGGTTTTATGCCTCATTTGAATTGCTGTATGATGGATATTGAAGGAAATTTGGATGAAAGTTTATAAAACCAGTTTTATGTTTATGAAAAGTTTTGTGAAATCTGGTAGAAAGCAGCCTTATAGGATAACAGAATCGAACAAGTGGTGACTGCGGGAAGATTAAGTAATATTTAATATTTAGAAACATTATTTCAATGGCCATTAGATTTAGTTTGGTTGTCATATGGAGTTGTTACTTGAATTTTCATTTCAGAGTATTTCTTCTCCTATGGTTCTGCCCATCGACAAATCCTTTGGTTGATGAGGCAGACTGAGAAATGAGTCAATCTTTATAATCACCATTTCTTCTTGACTAGTTATAACAGACCCCTATACTGAAGCTATTCCCCTGTAATATAAGAATGTAGGTTTTACATTGTGCTGCATACAACGTAAAACTTACAACAAATAAGTACAGCAACTTGCAGTAACATTGTCGATTAGAATTAATGTAGAAAACACTCTACTATTCTATCAAGTCATGTAAAAAACAAATCACACACTGAGTAAAATTGTTTGTGAAACTTATTTACATTTAAATACAGAGGCAAGACATTTAAATATAGAGGGAAAGCAGAATTATTAGATATTTGGTACAAAGTAAATAATACTGCCATGCATGCAGAGACTAATATTGCTATACATTGTACAAATGAGTGGATAATGCTCCTAATATAGGCATACTTTCTTTTCTTAAATATTCTTACCTCATCCCCACAAAATACATTAATGAAACTGGAGTAGTGTTCTGATGAAGACCAAAAATTGAGGGACAGAATCTTCCCAGCCACAACATGAGCTTTGGTAAGAAACTCAGGAGAATCGTATGAGATCTGTAGTAAATAACTTTTAGGTCCATCTCGAATAATGTGCTGAACAGCAAGACAAGATTCTGACAAGTGAGCAGCCAGAGGCCTGTTTGCATGCATTAACATCTTCATAATTATGTCATCTCACCTCATTGACATGCAGTTTCCATTCACCCATCCACCCGATAGAACCCAGACAGCACTAGTTCCCAATTTGAAAATCGGAGCGGGTACCTGGAGCCTCCAGCTCACTGCTTGCTTCTCACACCCTCCAGCAGGCACCAACATCTCCGTGCATGCTCCATGGGCTGTGATTGCTTCCCCCCCTCCAACAGGTCCACTGGGTGGCCATCAGCAAAGAGAAGGCCAATTTCCCTCGGTCTGATATGTCTGTGGTAGTCAACAGAAACAGCGGCTGTGGATTGTCAGAAAACTCACCAAAAATGAGACCTACCAGATTTCTGGCAAGATTCAGCCCAAAGTAATTGCTTCAAGATCTAGAGTGCAATCAATGACTCACCAACCTGGTCTTCTGTACAATATTTGATCACAACCAGACTACATTCTGACATAGAACTGTCACATGTGATAAAAGCCTCCAGTCCAAAATCACATTTACCTTTCAAGATGGTTATTGAGGTGAGTGTGACAACCGCACTAAATCAAAGTTCATACTCAATCTTTTCTTACTCAGTTTAAGACGAAACTTCTGTGTTCACAGCAGTTATTTTACAGTCTTGATATATTTCTTTAGGCCAATGGTTTTTAATCATTCATGGGATGTCGGTGTCACCAACCAGGCCAGCATTTACTGCCCATCCCTAATTACCCAGAGGGCAGTTAAGTGTCAACCACATTACTATGGGTCTGAAGTCACATGTAGGCCTGACTAGGCAAGGACAGTAGATTTCCTTCCCTGAAGGACATTAGTGAACCACTATCATCAAATTAGCAGATGAGATGATTAGCAAACAACTCAGACATCCATCTAGAATACAAAGTTATTTTTTTCTCATTAATAACAGTGACAGTGTTTATTTTTAATTGCTGATGCTAATGTTAATTAGATATTCCAAGACTAACATGCAAATCAAGGGGAATATTGAAACCATACACAGCTGTCCAATATTTTCAAGTGGCCAGTTTCCATTTTAATCTGAATTACTATTATTACTACACATACATAAAAGTATCCTCACCATTGTTAATATGATCATTCATCAGGTACTGAAACTGTCTTCTCTAAGGTAAGAATCTGATTTCCAATGTCATGTGTCGGACTGTCCACGGTTTCTCTTTCATTGAGTAAATCTGTTGGAATTCAAGGATTAAGCCATCCATATTTTGATGGTGTTTCCTCCAGCAAGGCTCTGTCTGCAGTCCACCTGACACCCAAAGACTGAACTTGGAAGATGCTGAACAGTAAGTACTATTAGAGCAGCCACCCATTATATTGCAATCGAACTGGGAGTAGGCACTGCCAGGGATCTGATGCATAAGTGCCCATTTCACAGTTGCACTTGAGATAGATTCATGTTGACTGGTCTAAGGCTGACACCACCAACGATCACTACAGTAACATGTTTTAATGTCAGATCTGTCACATCTATTTATATGATATAAAATGAGTGTGTATATGTGGATGCAATGTCTATTTTATCGGAATAATTAGGTGCCATGCTTTCTAATTTACTCTCCAGGCTGATTGGGAATGTCATTTTTTGTAGCATCATCAAGAAGAAATATTGTGTGCAATTCTGGTTCAGAAAAGATTTACAATGATGTTGTCGGGGTTGGAGGATTTGAGCTATGGGGAGAGGCTGAATAGGCTGGGGCTGTTTTCCCTGGAGGGTCGGAGGCTGAGGGGTGAACTTATAGAGGTTTATAAAATCATGAGGGGCATGGATAGGGTAAATAGACAAGGCCTTTTCCCCGGGAAGGGGGAGTCCAGAACTAGAGGGCATAGGTTTAAGGTGAGAGGGAAAAGATATAAAAGGCACCTAAGGGGCAATGTTTTCACACAGAGGGTGGTATGTGTATGGGATGAGGTGCCAGAGGAAGTGGTGGAGGCTGGTACAATTACAGTATTTAAAAGGCATCTGGATGGGTATATGAACAGGAAGGATTTAGAGGGATATGGGCCAAGCGCTCGCAAGGGGGACTAGATAAGGTAGGATATCTGTTCGGCATGGACGGGTTAGACTGAAGGGTTTGTTTCCATGCTGTACATCTCTCGGACTCTAAGAAATACCCAGCTTTTCAGATGGTTGCCAAGTTGGATTTGTCCACAAAACCAGCTCTGTCAGAGGAACTCCCTGAATGGACTGAGCAGACAGCGCTCGGGCTCAGCACTTTAAAAATGCTGACATGAAATTAGCTGCATGTGACATGTGATTCAGATCCAGTAGATTGGGCAAAAGTAATAACGAATGACATGGCAAATGCACCAAAGCATTAATCACTGTGACACTTCCTCTAAACAGGTTTGAGCTTTACCACTAGCTAAATGCTGGGGAAAAGCAAGCCTGCAGCTGGATTTATATTAAAAAACTCTTTAATAACCCACTGTTTGAAAAAAACACATGTTCTCTTTCACTTATAGTGAACTCGTTATAGGAATCAGGTTTAATGCAGTAACATATTGGCCCCATGAGATCATTTTTCAACCCAGCAGAATTATTCTACCACCCTAGGGATTCCATTCTCAGCTGGCATCCTGTTTTCTCAAAGTGTTAATGAATGATAATCCAAGCAGGGCTGATAGGTTTAAACTAAACTGAGCCTAACAGCGGACTAGGTGACTTGCCTAACCCTACGTATTATTGAGGAGTTCAGGTTAGTAATAGAATACTAAGAGAAGATTGCAATATAGTCTAAAAGTCTCAGGATTGAAAGAGTTTTAAAAAGTAGCAAAAGCCTTCCAAGGAATGGGTGTGCTGAAGTTAAACTGGGGAAGAATATAAAATGAAAGCAGGAAAGTTAGGAGTACTCAGGAGGTCTGGCAGCAGCTGTGGAGATACAAGATCAGAATTAACAGTTGGAATTTTTTGCTGGTGGCAAGGTGACAACCAGCAGAGACAAAAGCCAGCAGACCCACTGAACAAACTCCACACAGGCTGGTATCCCATCACGAAGTCACCCGTTATTTACAAGTACATGACACTGACCCAGCTAGCACAGAGCCAACTGCTAGACTGAGCAGAACCCCGATACCCCTGTTTACATCTGTCAGCCAAGGCTCCCTGATTGGACCAGATTAACAGCCCCAATTAGAGAACTCGTATTCTATGAGGTCCACCTGGCTGACTTTGTTATAGTCACTGCACCTATCATTTTGCTGGGGCCACTGTTCACCAGCTGCTGTTGTCACTGGGGTTCCAATCCAGATAAAGTATGACCACCTGACCCGCAACAGTTGTCACCTGGTCAAAGGGATGACAAATCAATCTAACCCAGCCACTGATGCTCACATTCCATGAAAAAATGACGAAGGAAATTGCCTCAAGAAGACTACTGGAACTGATGTCTACTAGGACAGCAATGGGCACCCTCGGACCGTATTCATAGGATTGCAGGCAGGTTGGTATTGGTGAGGATTTGTTTCACCAACAAGAATCTGCCCGAATTCCACAGAGTTCCACCCCCACCCCCTCCACTGCATGGGCAAATCTGAGGCCTATGTTAACAAGTATGGCTTTATCCATTTTTGGACAGAAATAGATTATTATACTTTCTAGATGGTCTGAAGTTAAACACAGTGTCTGATGAAAGGTACTTGGGGGGGGGGGGGGAGGAGTTCAAGTGCATGTACCTTTAAAATGCCGTGAACAAGTGTGGAACATAATTCAGGCAGTGGATGGAATGGTGGCCTGTATATCTAAAGGACTGGAGTATAAGGATGCAGACATTATGCTGCAGGTATACACAACCCTATTGACCTCTTTCAAGCCAATAGACAGCATACAGTCATAAAGTCATCCAACGGGTCCATGCCAACCATAATCCCAAACTAAACTAGTCCCACTTGTCTGTTCTTGGCATATATTCCTCCAAACATTTTGTATTCATGTACTTATCTAAGTATCTAATAAACATTGTAACTGTACCCATATCTACCACTTCCTCCGTAAATTCATTCCACACATGAACCACTTTCTGTGAAAAAAAATTGCCCCTCGTGAATTTTTTAGATCTTTCTCCTCTCACCTTAAAAATATGCCCTTAGTCTTGAAATCTTCCGCATTAGGGAAAAGACACCTGCCATTCACCTTACCTGTACCCCTTATGATTTTTTAAACCTCTACAAGGTCACCCCCAACCTCCTATGCTCCAATGAAAAACGTCCCAGCCTATCCAGCCTCTACTTATAACCTTCCATTCCTGGCAACATGCTGGTAAATTTTTTCTGTACCTTCTCCAGTTTAATAGTATCCTTCCTATAATAGGGTGACCAGAACTGGACACAGTCTTCCACAAGAGGCATCACTAACGTCTTGTACAACCTCAACATAATGTCCCAACTCCTGTATGCAAGGGTCTGAGCAATGAAGGCAAGTGTGCTAAATACCTTCTTAACCACCCTGTCTACATGTGATGCAAATTTCAAAGTATGTTGTACCTGAATGCCTAGGTCTCTGTTGCTGAAGGGAATGAAAAGAGAGATGGACAATGTGGAGAAGGAACTTGGAATCAATATTTGATGAAATGTTCCAGTATAGGGTGAGAACAGGAAACAGCACTGATATAGTTATCATTCAACTCGAAAAGAGATGAGGGAGGGCATCTGAGTAAGAATGGAACAAAGAATATTCACCCATCCCATAAGAGGCAGCCTAGCTGGGGCACAAACAGTTCCTCAAAGCAACGACTATTGTTCACCAGAAATGAGTAGAGTTATAAGAGAGGTTTGTCAGTGTGCGAACTGGTTCAGCCAGGCACACTGGCTGAAAGAAGTGGGGAGTCCTTAGGCCATCGAGGTCAGTGTTGGAAGTGTGAGTGATTGATGAAAAGGAGGTGGTAAAGACCAGGGTACTAGGACAGTCAAAGTAGTGGTGGGGTCAGACCATTCACAGAAGTAGATGGGAATATATTGGACAAAGGGAAAAGAATCAGAGGCTTGATAGGAAGAATTCAATTCAGCTGGACTAGAATTAGCTGAAATGATGGATCTACCAGGACCTGTGGGGTGGCATGGTGGCTCAGTGGTTAGTACTGCTGCCTCGCAGCACCAGGGACCCAGGTTTGATTCCAGTCTCAGGTGACTGTTTGCGTGGAGTTTGCACATTCTCCCTGTATCTGTGTGGGTTTGCTCCGGTTTCCTCCCACAGTCCAAGATGTGCAGGTTAGGTGAATTGGCCATGCAAAATTGCCCGTAGTGATAGGTACATGAGTAGGGAAATGGGTCTGGGTGGGTTACTCTTTGGAGGGTCAGTCTGGACTTGTTGGGCCGAAGTTCCGCACTGTAGGGAATCTAATCTAATGGTTTCCTTACAATCTATGAGGTTACTGCTTTTGCCCTGTAAGGTCTTGTTAAACAAATGGAGTTTCTGAAAGATATCTGCCAGATAAAGTACATCTACCAGGATCTGGTATTTTTGGCATTGTGGGACTATGAGGATGGAAACCATAGAGATAGAGAGGGAATGGGGTCACTGACCATTTTGGAAATGTTAGCTTGGTATTTGTTGGTGAGTTCATGGTCAGTGGGAAAGAGAAGAAAGAGTCAGAAAATTAGCTTTTATTTACACTGTCATCAATCCAGTTGACAGAGTGGGGGTGGGGTTGGGGGCGGTGTGCTGTGATTTGTCATTCTAACTCTCTGAGGATTTGAACCTGAGTGCGGTGAGTGTCACAAGTTCAAACAGAATGAGGCTAGGGGAGCAGTAAAATGAAGAATGGCTCTTGTACTGTCAGTGGTTCCCAAGAGAAAGACCTGGAGAGGGTGAGGATGCCAGAGGGAAGGAGACAGGGAAATACTGGAGATGGGTCAAAACATTCATTGGACAGGGAAAAGACATCTGGCCAAAGAAATGTGCATTGAGATGAAGTCAGTGGAAGAAGAGCTCATCATTGTGTCATGACACCATACCAGAAGTGTTCTCAAAGTCGTTTATGAGTTAAAGATTTTCTAACAGCTCATATGTAGCCCCCTATTAGTGATTGAGTCCTTCAATTTAAAGATATCTAAGAGCACAGCTTTAGGCTTCAAACAAGATAAAAACTTAGTTTTCGCAATTACTGAAATTTATGTGAGTGAAAAGTGATAAAATTATTTGTTAAAGTACAGATAAAAAGTAATTAGGGATAGAAGTTGCATATGAAGATGAGAATGAGATCAGTCTGTAATATTTTTATAGGTTTGCCTTGCATGAAATTTCTCTTTCTGAAGTGGAGGAGTTAAAAACTTGAAGTTAGCTTCAGCAGCTTCTGTAGTCAACTGGTTGGAGGTTACTCCCATAGACAGACGACACAAGACAGGAACATAAAACACCAAACAACAAAAACTGTAATTACTAAAGAAAATGCAGCAGTCCAGGCAGCACCTGTAGAGCAAAAGCAGAGTTAATGTTTTGAGTTCAGAATGAAAGTGGAGGAGGTGGGGTGCATTTACATTGTAGATGTGAGGACTATGTAGTGAAGTAGGCTTGAATGATGGGTGAAGTAAGGTGTATGTAGAATATCCATCAGTACCCACCTTTCCTGACTATATTAGGTCATCAGGGATGACATGGTGGGTCAGTGGCAATCACTGCTGCCTCACAGCACCAGGGACCCAGGTTCAATTATGTCTTCGAGTGACTGTCCATGTGAATTTTGCACATGCTCCCTGTGTCTGCATAAGTTCCCTTTGGGTGCTGCAGTTTCCTCCCACAATTGAAAGATGTGCAAGTTAGGTGGATTGGCCATGCTAAATTGCCCATAGTATCCAGGGATGTGCAGGCTAGGTGAATAAGCCATGGGAAATGCAGTGTTATAAGAATAGGGTAGGAGCTGGATCTGGGTGGGATGGTCTTTGGACAGTCAGACTAGACTCAATGGGCTGAATGGACTGCTTCTGCACTGTAGAGATTCCATTCTCTAAACTCAGCATTTGTGCAATGAAACCCATTGTCAATGTTGTTCCGCTTTTGCTTCCAATTCCATACTCCTCCAAATTCCAACTTTGGGTTTGCCCCTTAAGCACTGAAGTTGCAATCAAGCCATGTGAACACAAGGACATTACAAATAGGAGCCCTTCAAATTTGCTCTGTCAATGAGATCAAGACGGATCCAAATGAATAGCATAGTTGGCTCAAAAGGCCAAATGGCCTATTCCTACTCCTATTTTCTATGCTTCTATGGTTTTAAACTCCAGAGAACCTAGTTAATCATTCCTTTTCAGACAATCAGTCCATCCCAGGAATTGGTTTGGTTCACTCTCTCCACTACAAGCATATCTTTCCTCAGATAAGGAGATCAAACCAACATAAAGAAATCCAAATCTCATCAAAGTTCTGAATAAAATCAGTAAGAAATCTTTGCCTTGATGCTTAAGTCCTCTTCCACTAGAGGCCAACATACAATTTGCCTCCTTAATTGCTGCAATCACATTTGTGATGACATTATGGCTTTAAGAGGCATATTCTGTCCTGGGTTTTTTTTATGAAGAAAGTTTGAGACAGAGGTACCGAGTAGTCTGCTCCAACACCAATAAAGTAAATAGCTTGTGAGGCCTTGGGATTTTCTTTTTAAAATTGGAACAATAGAAGCAGCCTGAATGGGTGGCGTTAAGCTCCCTCAGAACCAGGATTTTTTTTGGTTTTGGCTTTCATTCACAGTTGTCGCTGGAGTCTTGTAGTTGGATGTTGAAGCTCTTATTCCTCTTTCTGTTACAGGTAAAAGCTGGGGTTCTCTTCCTGCTGCTAGAATTACATGTGAGACAACCTATTTTACTGACTTTGCCTTTGCTAAGGGTGTGTTTATGGGATGTTACTATATCGGAACACCCTTTGCTAAGGGTGTGTTTATGGGATGTTACTATATCGGAACAGTAACTGTTTAGTAGTTAAATAATCTAGTATTCTATTAAGTTTTTGAATAAAGTTATTTGAATTTCTTCTCCCTTTTGTTGTACATTAACTATCATGTATGTAGAAAGGGTGTTTTGCTTCAAGACTAATCGAGTTACATCTGGAATGTAATGCCTAACACTTGCTTTTAAAATAAGGAAAGGTAACGGTGTAGGCTATCTTAATATATTTTAAAGGTGTTTGGTCTGGTCCATAACACGTTAACTTTCAGTGACACATGAACAAGGATACGCCATTCTCTTTGAAGGTCAACATTCTCAGTCTCTTCCATTTAAGAAAAACTCTGTATTGCTGTTTTTTTGATTGAACAATGTGGGTAACCTCACAATTTTTCACATTGTTTTCCATCTGCCACGTTTTTGCCTACTTCCCTAACCTCTACAAATTTGTTTGAAGTGTCTTTGCATTTTCCTCCCAACTCCCATTCCTACCTAGTTTGTCACCTGCAAACTTGGAAATGTTACATCAAATTATCACATCCAAATCATCGATACAGATTGTAAATAGCTGCAGCCCAAGTGGGTCTACATCATCCTACTGCCAGTAAAACTGGAAATAAAATGAAAACGAGCAGGGGTTGCCCACCTGGTATCAGGCATATCCTGATTTCCAACTAGTCTCCAAATAAATGTCAGGGCACGATTAGTTCCTTTCCTCAATGAGTCTCTCTAATGACCTTACAATCTTCCTCCATCACTGTATGGTTACACATGTCTTTCACAGTAAATTGTTCCATCTACAATTAGCATTCATATAAGGCATCAGTCAATCCATTTGGTGTATGAAGTAGTGTGTTTAGATTATCACCACAATTAAAAGTCTACTCCCACTTCCAGAAATTGTTTTGATAGTGAGTCTGGGGACATAACCCAGGGAGGATCAGAGATTCAGCTAGATGCTTTCTTTAAGTGTAGCAATATGGAGGTCTGCTGGAAGCTAGGAGGGCTATGAGTTTTATTGTGGGGTGTATTAACAGCTCCAAGGCTTTACAAGAGATAAGGATTCAAAACCAGTGTCATGTGCTCTCTCTAGAATACTTATAGAATTCCTCCACCCCTCCCCAGCTCTTCTTCTTAGGTAGTCCCTCAAGACCATGAATTACTTCCATCAGCTCTGTGTATTGGGTATTGAGGTGATTGAGCAATCTAACGCTAGACTCACAAACCCTGCCACTGATGGTGTTGGCTGGGATGCTGGGGTTTTTACATGCACTGTCTGCACTTTGGCCTCCATCCGGCCCTAACAGAGATGCCCGAGAAGTTTTGGGCAAAAGTTGGCTGGAATATTGCAATTTTTCAGGGGTGGCTTTGAAAACATCCTTGAAGAATTTTCTCTGTCCTCCTTGTAACTGGTTAGCATGATGGAGTTCAGAGTAGAGAGCTTGTTTTGGAAGCCCTGTGTTGGAGGTATGGGGAAGGTGGCCTGTCCAGCCCAGCTGACTGACAGTGACCAGTGTTTCGATGTTAGCCTGAGAGAGGACACTCTTATTGAACGATCTATCCTGCCACCGAAATTGCAGAATTTTGTGGAGGTAATGTTATCCTCAGGAGGCTTGTGATACCTGCTGTATATTAACTGTGCTTCCAATACATACAGAAGGACGGGTAAGCCTTCTGTTCCGTAGTCTCTGCATTCAGTGTTAGGTTTTAGGTTTGAGATCTTTGTCATCAAACAGCTTATTTCTCAGACAGCCAAAAGGTTGCACTAGCAACACTTGAAGGGATGTTGCATCTTATAATTCATGCTCTTACTGTAAGAAGGCTCCGAGGACACAGGGAATTGATCCATGGATCTTGAGAGTTGGACACAGCTGGTAGACATTTAGCCTAAAGCCCATTCTCTCTAAGACTTCCATGAACATGCCGATGATGGGTTGGAGCTTGGCTTCTGATCCATTACATGCACAAGCCCCATTTGGGTCTGGGTGGGTTAGTCTTCGGAGGGGTCAGTATGGACTTGATGGGCCAAAGGGCTCTGTTTTGACACTGTGGCAGTTCTATTATCATTCTATAGTCTGCACACAGCAACTCAGTAGCAGAGCTTGAGATGATCTTGCTTCTGGACCCAAGGCAATGCTGATTGAACAGTTTTGGGCAAACGTTGGCTGGAATATTGCAATTTTTCAGGGGTGGCTTTGAAAACATCCTGGAAGAATTTTCTCTGTCCTCCTTGTAACTGGTTAGCATGATGGAGTTCAGAGTAGAGAGCTTGTTTTGGAAGCCCTGTGTTGGAGGTATGGGGAAGATGGCCATCCTGTTGAGAAGCTCCACTCCAGCAGGAAGATTCATGGAGACTGGGTGGAGTGTTGCTGTAAGAAAAGCATTGGTCTGAGAACACAGCTCACTTGACCTTAGTGTACACCCTCACTGGGTCCGTGATGGGTCTGTTGGTGAGGATCAGGCTTGCACGTTCCCCTGTGACAGCCGGAAAATGAGGGCCAATTTCGGTGGGGAGACAGGTTTGAGGAGAACATTCTATAATCCCACCCAGTCAACAGACACCCAGGGCCCTGCCAGTGGAGTCTGTAAATGATCTGTCACCCATCAGGTTGGGAGGTTGTACACAGCTGCATGGGGTAAGAATCTTATTTGTGGAATTCTGCTCTGCTGTGCATCGTCTAGCCTGTAAAATAGAAAATCCTAAATTCCAGGGCTTAATTGTTCAAAAGTACATCCGTGCTGATCATAATGCTGCCTCCTAATGTCCTTGTTACTGTTGGTTCCACACGCTTTGTCAGCCTGTTTTGTTTTTATCTTGCAGCCCGCTGTTATAACCATCTAACTGGGTCACCAGAAAGATCTTTGCTGTAAATGCAGTCACGCCGCATACAATTTGAAGAAATACAAAACAAGGTTTTCTTTTCACCAGAAATGTCATGAAAACAACAAAAAAAAACCCCCACCTCGCCACCAAAACAAATCGAACAAAGGAACAGCAGAGAATGGAAATTTATTCTACAAATGAGCAGTCTCTGGATCAAATTTTTTGAGGTGATTCAGTGTCAGTCATCACGTATTTATCACATGCTGTGGCTATTTTAGTTGGTTTATCTTTGTTCAAGTAAAGCTCTCAAAGCATAGGGAATTAGTGATTTCTTTGTGCTGCCTATTATTCAGCAGAACTGTGTTTTTACTATTGGCCTGCTTGTGTGATTCTGGTGCTGCTGCACAGATCAAAATCATCATCATCATCACCATCATTGTACAGCCACGGTACCTTCGAAAACTGGAGCATGGTATAGTGTTACACCCTTATATCAGGCCTTGCAGAAACATGCAAGTTACAGCACACAGACAGGCCATTCTGCCCCACCCCCCCCCCCGTCCATGTCAGCATTCATAGAGACATAGATTCATCAAGACATAGAGTCACAGAGTCATAGAGTTAGAGAGACATGCCGCATGGAAACAGATCCTTCGGTCCAATGAGTTCATGTCAACCATAATCCCAAACTAAACTTGTCCCACCCTGCCTGCTCCTGGCCCATATCCTCCACACCTTTCCTGTTCATGTACCTATCCAAATGTCTTTTAACTATTGTAATTGTGCCCATATCCACCACTTCCTCAGGAAATCCATTCCACACGCAAACCAACCTCTGTGTAAAAAAATTGCCCCAATGTCTTTTTAAAATCTTTCTCCTCTCACCTTAAAGATATGCTCCTTGGTTTTAAAATCCCCTATCCTAGGGAAAAGACCACTGCCATTAACCCTATCTATACCTTTCATTATATTATAAACTTCTATCAGGCCACATCATTAACCTCCTGCACTCCAGTGAAAAAAATGTCCCAGCCTATCCTTCTCATTCAAACCTTCCGTACCCGGCAACATCCTGGTAAATCTGAATCCTCTCCAGCTTAATAATATCCTTCCTATAACTGGGTGACCAGAACTGGACACTATTCCAGAAGAGACCTCACCAATATCCTGTACAACTTCAACATAATTATTATGATTAGATTCTCTACAGTGTGGAAACAGGCCCTTCAGCCCAACGAGTCCACACCCACCCAGACCCATTTCCCTCTGACCAATGCACCTAAAACTATGGGCAATTTCGCATGGCCAATTTACCTGGCCTGCACATCTTTGGACTGTGGGAGGAAACCAGAGCACCCAGAGGAAACCCACGCAGACACAGGGAGAATGTGCAAACTCCACACAGACAGTCACCCGAGGTTGGAATCTGACCTGGAACCCTGGTGCTGTGAGGCAGCAGTGCTAACCACTGAGCCACCGTGCCACCCAACTCCCATACTCAAAGTACTGAACAATGAAGGCAAGCATGTCAAATGCCCTTTAACAATCCTGTCTATATGTGACCAAATCTTTCACATGAGCAGTTTTCATCACTGTCCTCACACTCTTTCCAATCAGCCACTTGTCCAGTGTCAAATCTAGACAGAATGTTGACAGATTCTACCTGAACTACTCACCCTGTAAACAAATGCTGAATCTTCACAACTCTGTACAAAGAAGTTCCTGTCACTCTCCTCTCTGCATTGAAAGAATTCAGAAACAATTTACCAGGATGTTGTTGGAACTGGATAGTTAGAGTTAAAAGGGAAGGCTGGATAGACTCGGATTTTTTTCCACTAGACAAAGAGGTTGAGGAGTGACCTTATCAAGGTTATAAATTCATGAGGGGCATAGATAAGGTGAATAGCAAAGGTCCTTTCCCTAAGGTGAAGGAACTCAAAACTAGGGCATATTTTGAAGGTGGGAGGAGAAAGATTTAAAGGGACCTGAGGGGCAAATGTTTTCACACAGAGGATGGTTCACATGTGGAATGAACTGCCAGAAGAAGTGATGGATGCAGGTACAGTTACAACATTTAAAAGACTTATACACAATGGGAAAGGTTTAGAGGGATATAGGCCAAATGCAGGCAAGTGGGACTTGCTTAGTTCGGCAATCTTGGTCAGCATGGACAAGTTGGAACGAAAGGTCTGTTTCTATGCTGTGTGACTCTAATATTGTGTCATAATCTAAACTATACCCCTGTAGATGTCAATCCAATGTTGAGGTCTGAGCAGCCGTGTATAAAGTTCTTTAGAAAATTATTGAGAAAAATCTTATTATGACATAAGGCAGTTTGAGAAATGCAGTTTGGGAATTGTTAGGGCTGCAAGCAGGTAATTAAACAAGTTGGTACAATAATAAACACATTATACAGTCCGAGATGCTAGGTAGAGGAATCCATTTTACAAACAAGAAAGGCTGGTCACAAACACCTCAGATAACTGTGAGAACTGAGGGCGTGACTGAAGATTCAAATCTTAGTTAATCTTTCCTGGGGGTGGAGGGTATTAATGCTTCAACCTTTAAAATCAGTTCTCAAGGTTTAATGTTGTATTGCAACATGAGGACGGAATTTAATCTAGATTTTAATGGTGCCACAACTGGAATTTAATGATTCAGGCTCAGTATCAAAAAGAGATGTTGGGTAAAAATTAAATGAAACAGTCACTGGTGCTGCTTGCAATGTGTTGGGCACTTCTTCCTTAGAGAAGTTGCCAATCGTGGCCATGGCGATAACATTCTGAATCAAAGTTTCTTGACCAATCGCAGAGCGTGGACATGATGACAAGGTGCACCTGTCAATGGAAGGTTTTCTGTTTGAAGAGATTCCAGCAGGGATCAGAATGCTTATAACTTACAAAGGTTCCTCAGACTTCAAAATGCACAAGAATGGAAGCTTGAGGCTATGACCTGACCACTGCCATGGAGACTGACCTGGAGTATGTTGATGAAGGAGAGCTGGGTTCTCCCAGCTGTCTGCTGATAGGATTACAGCACCATTTGCCGCATAGCAATCACTCATTCTGACATGCTGTCGCCAAAACTGACGTGTGAACATGTGGAGTTTGAATCCTTTCCCCATTTCATTTCTAAATAAAATGTCTTTCATCTCCCGCGCGTCCTTCAAGTGTAATACATGGGGCTGAAACATGGGGTCAAGGAGTCCTCCGAAGGGTCATGCAATCTGACAAAGCACCATACACCATTCATTTGTATTATCCATCAGTGCAGATACATGCTCTGGTGTGGGACTGGAAGGCAGGTATCTATGGGTTGTCACAGTGAGCAGGCAATGGAGAGAAAAGCAGCAGTCGGCAGTGTCTCTAAACCCTGCTCCGACTATCCAAGTTCTGCTCAGTTGGATACAGATGATGGGTCTCCTCACTCACTAAAGTTCTGTCAGCTTTTCCAAAACCAGTGTACAACTGTGGGAAGAAAATGGAGGAGTCTGTCTCCAATGCGAGTGCTGTAGTGTCTTGGGCATTGATGTCCACCTTCATAAAGAGAGTACTCACCCACATGGAGAAGCAGGTAAGACAAGAAACTGACTGTATATTGGCCCTACGCAATGGTCCGTGCATTCAGTCTGCCACTTTATGTTAGATAAAGGAATGCCTCAGTGAGAGTGGCTAGCAAAGAAATACAGGGAGAGTAGAGGAACAATCTGTACATGGTGTTGGGAAATAATTAGGTAGTCAGGACAAGGCTTCAGCATTGTTTTGCCACTTGGGTTACCTGTCCCTGTGTGATTCCGTCACAGCTGTCTCTGGCAGACAGTGAATGGTTATAGGCATCCTGGCTTCCTCTGAGCATGCAGGAACAGTCAGCACATTCCCACAGCTCCACCCCTCACTGCCATGTGACGTTGTGCAGAGAATGACAATTCCCGCCACCCTGAAGGGGGTGTGGCTACATTCTTCCCAACTACTTGAACCGAATCTTCATTCCAGTGGCTCGCTCCATTAGCACTCTTGTGGCGATGTAGCTTCAGTGGTATCATTCCCTGTGTCCAATCTAGTACTCCTCACTGATATCACCAGCAATGGGCTTGAGTGTAACCCATCTCTCCTCTGTTTTGAGGTGTATGGATCTGTGTATGTTTTGAAGAGATCATAGAAGCTCCCAGTCTACCTTGCATGGGCATGAAAACTTTCCATTGGTCACATTCCAGCTGAACGTGGGCAATAAAATTCCTTTTTATTGACAAAGATTCACTGCTAAAGGTGGAAGATTCCCTTCCTAAAGGACATTAGTAAAGGAGCTGGGGTCTGATAACATTCAGGAACAGTTTCATAGTCACTATTTCTGACACTAACTTCCTGTTCCAAATTGTATTAATGAGCCGAATTGAAATTCGGCTGTGCAGGGATCTGTGGGTGTGTCTAAACCCCTCTGTGCTGCACAACTGCATGTGCTCCAGGAGAAGGCAATCACTTAGAGTTGCTCCTGGTACTAGTTATGTTAATATTTCTATGTCTCAGGTGAAGGTGCATAAGCTGCTCCCATGTTGGAGCAGGGACTTCCAAAAGTGTGGAATGCCTCTTAGACCTGGAGGAAGATCACTCAGAACAAGTTCTACAAGCACAAGACTTTCATTTGGGCAGAAAGACAGGAAAGCTTCCCATCCTGCCAGGCCCTCCTGTGATTGCTGAAATCATAGAACAATGTAGTGTAGAAGCAAGCTCTTCAGTTTGAGTTTGCAATCCAGTTAGTCTCCGTCTTGTTCTTTCCCCAGGTTTCTGAAATCTTTCTCCTTTCAAGTATTTATCCAATATTCTCTTAAAAACCATTATTCAATCTGCTTCTACCAATCTATCTAAGCCGTGAATGCCAAAACCTAACAATTACTGTATTAAAATGTCCCTCCTTATGTCACCTCTTTAGCCAATAACTTTAACCTGTTCCCTTGTTTAATGATCCTACAGAAATTTACTCTAAATTTAAGGTTTCTCTAACAATGTGCTCTTCTTCTCTAATTGGGAACCTGAACTTTTCCTTCTATACATATAACGATAGTCACTTCATCTCTGGAACCATGATAGTGGACCTCTTCTGTACCCTTTGTATATCTATCCTAATGTATGGTGCCTTTATCTGGAAATAATGCACTAGCTGGTGCCTAATTACAGTCTTATATAGGTTTAGCATAACTATCAACTTTTGTACTCTCTGCTTCTCAGTATAGATTTTCAAGGAATCCCTGCAGTGATGAAACAGGCCATTCAGCCTATTAAGTCCACACTGCTCCCCTGAAAAATATCTCACCCAGATCCACTGCCCCCAACCTATCTCTATAACCCACCTAACCTGGACTGTGGGAAGGCATAGAAAGGGCATATGTTTCAATAACTTGTTTGTTAAGTTTTCTGGCTATCTTCAAGGATTTGTGCACAAACATCCAGGTTTCTCTGTTTTTGTACACCTTTTAAAATTGTGCTATTTAGCTCCTGACCACAATTATCCCTTTTATCCTTTTCTGCACTGAAGTTCAGCTGTCACGTGTTCCCTCATTTCACCACACTTACCTCCCTTGGATTGCTTCTGCTGCTTTTCTCACTCTTTATTCCTTCACACATGAGATATGGACATTGTTGGCTGGCCAGCATTTATTGCCCATCCCTAGTTGCGCAGTTCCTATGTAAAGGGGTCATTTATGAAGAATGAGAAAACGCTTTATTTTAATTTTTTAGTCATCAATCACGTAGTGGACCTTAAAGCCCACAAACTCCAGTCCTAACTGGTAACAAATGAGGCAATAAACCTATTTGGATGAACACCAGATACAAAATCCTCCATCTGGGATTACACAAAGTTGGGGAAGACTTGATGTGATTTTTGAAAATGAAAATAAAAGAACCAAACAAAGCTTTTCTCATCATCCGTTTAAAATTCATCAAATATGTTCAAAAAGGATAAGGGATCTTTGTTGATCTTTTTGCGTGAATACCGCAAAACGTTACTTGTCCTTAAGAATTGACTGAGTTACAAATATTCACCAACACGTAGAACATCTTACACTTGACCTGAAATAAAATGCGCCCTTGAAAATACACAAGTGGCCCACCTCTCTTCAAGACTCCTGGGATGTTCTTCACTATCCTGCAAACTCACCCAAATCATTATTAGAACGTCCTTTAATTTATGACCCTTGTGGCTACAGTTTCAGTTTTCACTGGTAATAGTTGGTTTTGAGCTAAAAGAGGTACATCTCCTATGGGGTATGTAATTATCAACCGACAACAGAGCTCCAGTTGTCCTAACCTGTTCAGTAACAAGAAAAAACATTATACCCAAGGTGACATACAGGACTCCTAGCTCTGTTTCAATGTAACAGGTTTGAGAATGGGATGATGATGAAGCTCCATCGTTACCCATTAATTAAGTTTAAAGGGTGGATCCTAAAGGATCACTGCTGTGATACTGATAGACTTTACGCTGATTATTTTAGGAAATATCCTTACTGTAATATTACTATGAGGCTGGTTTTCAAAAACTGTAATTATACAAATTACTCATCTCTGAGAAGACGCCAGTTAATATGAGTGTGCTTTTGAGTATATTTTCTTTTGAGGAGCACTATCTTTAACACCAATTGCTGTGTACAATCTTACTGTGTTTTATTTCATTGGGATGATCTGGTGAATGGTTACTGGATGAGCAGAAATTTCCTACAATTAAATATTGAAAGACCAGAACTGTAATTTTCAGTCTCCTGCTCCAAAATGTATTTCATAGACATTGGCTTCTTCCTCCTCACTGCCAAATGTCTAAGACTGAGGCAAAATATTCATAAGATTGGCATCGTATTTCAGCCCACAATGAACTCCTGATATATCCATGTCACTGTTCAGATTGCCAGTCTCTGCTGACATAATATCATCTAACTCTGCCCCTACCTCAGTTGCTGGAACCCTCCTCTGTGTCTTTGTTACCGCTAGACTTGACTGTTTCTGGCATTCAGAACTGGCCTCTTAGGTTATCCCCAACTCTGCTGAATCATAGCAAGCTTCCTTCAACCAGCCAACCAGCCCTCCATTCTGCCAAGGGCTGTGCCATTCAGAGGTAGGAAAGCGATGCCAGCAATTCATGTTTAGAAAGATAATTCCCCTCATCTTCAAGTGTTGATGCCTATATCACTCCGTGAGGCATAAACATACCTCTGTAGCCCAGTAGAATCGTAGAAACAGGCAACACAGCATTCAGCTTCTCCAACCTCTGCTACTGTCGTAACCCAGGAAGTGTGGCACAGTTTGCACACAACAAGTCTTTACAAACAGCGTTGAGATAAACGAGATTATTGGTTTAGGGGATGTGGGCACCAGGAGAAATTGGTTGTTCTTCTTTGATTAATGTAATTGGATCTTTTTACGTCAATTTAAGGGGATAATCAAGACCTTAGTGTAACAGCTCAATCGAAAGTGACACTCCTGACAGTGCAGCACTCCCTCAGTACCGCATTGGATTGTGATAATGTCCTTCAGGATCAGAGGTGAGACTAGACATTACACCATTCTGACTCAAAGCAAGAGTGACACCACAGCTGACACTG